>NC_073702.1:84316466-84619496 GCF_023634085.1 Falco cherrug | reverse complement strand
GTTGTGGTTTTCATTCCACCTACGTATAATACGTTATTTCAATTAGTACGTGCAGAATATATTATTTCAGTTACGCCATGGAGTTGATTAATTAATAAATAACTTAGGCTCTCTCGCCTGAAAAGCATGATATAAACAGGCAATGATTGCTACTTGCCAGCCTTCCTCACATCCCTTGAGAGAGACCTCTCAGCTGAAAACGCAGCATAGTAACTCTATATACTTAGACGTGAAGGGAATAATAAAGTCTGACTTCAGGGAAATGAAGGTACACAGAGTAAAGCTGATACTAGCTAACATTTCTGCAGCTGGACAGTTGAGCAGCTTTGCTTCTGATAGTGTCCTGCAAAAATGCAGTACCAATTTTACTGTTAGTAACAGAGGTAGCATCAAAGGCCGGCAAGAGAATAAAATCGTCACTTCAAACGTTGGCAGATGTTACAAGGATTCACGTTACCGTATATGATGAGGATTAAAAGAACTCTAGAAGGAAAAGTCTGAAGTGCTCGGTCATTTGTTGGCAGATGACTGAGCAATAGTCATTTATCCGATGGGCAAAAGTGAAGGCAGACGCGAAGAAACAAGGTGTAGGGGCTGCGCGTCCCCTCTGCAGGGGAGCAGTAAGCTTAAACAGGACACAACAGGTCGTGTCCAGCTGGTCAAAACTGGTCAAAAATTAACGTGACCCCTGGGAATATGCATTTTTGGCAGGGAGGCCTTGTTTCCTCTATACTCTAGAAGGAATCTCCTACAGACTGCCTGGAAACCAGACAGGGTGTGGGCCACAAGAGGGCAACCAGAAGGCTGGAGAGAGCACCTTCTGGTAGAAGCTGTAGGTATGCAGTCTTAAGGGTATCAAGAAAAGGTTAAAGGATTACCTGTTACAGGTGGTAAGTATCTACTTTAGGACTAACATTTTTCCAACCTAGCAAATAAAGATATAAAAAGATCTGGCGGCTGGAGCAGAAGGAGCGCGCAGGAGGAAAAGGCTGTGCTTTTCACCAAGGAGTTACTTAGCTACCAGCATGGATCACAATAGGTTATTGTCACTTTCCTACCATTAGCAATTTTTAAATTGAGCATAGATGTTCTTGGGTTTTTTTTTTTTTTAAATCTAAAATATGTATTTAAGTTTTAACTGGATCAAATTCAAGGATGTTCTGTGTCTGGAATTACGCGGTTAGTTGACCACATGGTGACTCGTGGGTTTATAATCTGAAAATCCTTTTGCTCTGACAAATAGGGCTGGAAGAGCTTTTGCTGTGGTTGAGAATCTGGATTCCCGGATACTGGTGTTCACTGGGGCCAGCACTCACTTTTCTTCCTTCTCCTTATCCAGCTTAGCACTGACTGGTCCCGGCTGCAGAGCTGCACTAGGCAGACCTGTCCTGCCTAGCCCAGGGATGCGCCTTTTTCACTTATTTCTCTCCTCCCAGGCTGGAACCACACATTCATTTTTCCGAGGAGCCAGGAGCCACCTTGAACCCAGGAACTTCTGTAGCGCTTTGAGAGTAACCATTCACAAAGACCTCACAGCTCTGAACTACAGCACGCACAAAGAACACTTTTTTGCTAGCGACTACAAAATGCTGCAATAAACTTTGCTCAAACGAAACCTCTGTTAGCGGTAGTGGAGCTTCGTATGTTAGCCACCAGGGATTTAACTATCAGATAATTGTGATTACGCATCCTCTTCAGAGCAACTTGCATTATTTAAGAAGAAAATCAAACTCCAATCAAGCTGTTCAGAGGTTTTGAAATATCCAGATGTAGAGCTCCCAGCTTCCCTGTTTTAGCCATTGGGGTACAGTGCAAAACGCTGCTAAGCAGGCAATAGTCTCAGGATTTATTGCAGTGACTGAACTTGCACATACAGAAAGTTCACAGGAAAGCCTGCTCTCGTGAACTTTGAACCAATATTTGCCAACTAAGAAGCCATAGATTATTCATATAATAAATGGATGCGTATCTGTCCAAATGTTTAATAAAGATAATATGTGAGAAGCATGAAACAAGTCATTTTCCTCTGCAGTAAAAATATATTTCTTCTATTGGATACAGGACAGTGGCAATAGCAGTTTAAACTTTTTGAAGCTTTTGTGTTCAGAAAATGAGACTGTGATAAGAATTATACCAAAAATACAGGTCTTCGAATTGGAATTGTCAGATCAGATGAGACCAACGTTTGGTGGTAATGACTGAATTCTCTTTAACTGAGATATACACACAGACACACACACACATCATTTAAATAAGAGCTTGATGCCAAAAGGTAAACTGAACTGTGCAATATGGTCCAGCTAAATCTGTTTTTATAAATACTCTGTGTCCCCAGAAAGACTTGAGGACAATGATGCTATTAGTTTTAAAAGGTCAGATCACCTGTTTGTGGATGCTTTGGCTATTGGAGTATGCCTGGCCTGAAAAGGTGAATGCTTATTTGGGTCACAGTTGCCGTATGCCCTACAGCTGCCTGCTCCCTACGCGTGCTTGCTCTCTCCCCTGCAAACTACTGACAAAAGACAATGTGAATGTTACCAAACAAATAGCATGAATTACATCTACACCATCACAACAAGGGTGATTTTTATTTCCTGGGTGTTCCCAAAAGTTGTGAACACAACCTCCATGCCCAGGATGGTGTTTACTGTCCTGTTGCCAGCACAGTTGTCTCCAGGACTGGGCGTCTGGTCAGATGAATTGAAAATATTATTTCTTCCCCATGCATTCATGTACCAGTTGTGACTCAAATATATTGAAGAAGTTTTCTCTCTTTAAATATATCTCTGCATATCTGCATTTCAGATTTATGTTATCGCCAATTCACTTTATATTTTGCATCACACCAAGTGCCTACGTAACTGTTGATATTTGGGCTCAACAAGAATGAGAGGGAAGTGAGGGTGGGGGAGAGACTGAAATGAAGTGTGAGTGTATTAGTAGCATCTCTAAGCTTTGGTCTGGGTCTAGTGCGTCTTTGACAGAACTTTTCAGTCTCAAACTTGGAGCAGTGGTTGCCCATCAGCACTGGGCAGTTTCCAGGATGGGAGCCCATTCTGTCCCACTGGCACTAACCACAACTGCAGCACGGGTCTGCTCATTTAGCCTGCTTAATTCTTTTCACTTAAGCGCACACACACATATACACAAAATGCTTCTTTTGAGTCCAGCTACTTCATTCTGAAAGGATGCGACGATGCCTGTGCTTCTTGCTGCCAAAGGACTCCCGAAACCTTGCATTTTTAAGGAAAAGGTAAGTGGTGGAGGAGATGGACCTGCAAAGGTGAGAAGGAGCATTCCTCACAGCTAGAAATTACAGCACAACTCTGGTTAAGATCCCAAGCTCCAGCTTTATTAATTACACAAAGGCACCTCTAGTGCTGCTTTAGAGCTGCTATTACTTTCAGGCAAGGGCATGCTACAGGTAGCTGCAAGCCAAAATTTTCACTCCATCGGACTTTATTAGAATAGCAGAAGGTGAAGCCAGATGATGGAAAACACATTTGTCAAGAGTTTGGTGTGACAGGCATCCACTCCTGAGCTGTCATGTGCTGTAGTGTCTGCACACAGGGTTTTCAAACTGTCAGAGGAGTGGTCAATCCTTTCGGATTTGATAGAGTGATGCTGGCATTGAGTTCTGTGGCTGCAGTCATGTGTCAAGAAATTATTTGTGCTGGCGCAGTGAGTTCAATCCACGTCTACATCCTTGATACTTGAATCTCATAAACTTCACCAAAAGAGATGCCAGTAAACTGTTATTTTCTCTAAGCACCGTTGCTCTGTAATCATTGTAACAGCCATCACATTTGCGCTGGCACTGGCCAGCAGGGGCTGAAATCTCAGCCCTGTTGAAATTTTTGGTAAAGAATTGGCTGAGAATTGCAAATAGGTTTTCACACAAAATAAAAAAAAAAGTCAGAGAGGGAAAAACAGTTTTGTGTAATAATGGTAAAATGCTTTTGGTTTTCAATATCCCAGATGCCAATGCCCTTTTTTTATAAAAGTTTCAGTTTGTTTGTGCTAAAATTAAACAAATAAAAGTCCACTCCTCATTTCCATCTCTCCTTCCAGAAAAGAACACCTGGCAGGACTGTGTTTTGATGCAGGTGCTGGCAGGGCCACAGCCCAGCTAGGTACCAGGCAGCATCGTGGTGGGTGATGCCATGGGGCATATGCCAACTGAATTCCTTCTGGTCAATGCAGGGATTTGGTTCGTATTCTTAAAAGCCGCCTGCAGCCCCAGTCAGTCTGTAGAGAACATCCAGCCTTCAGGCAGAAATTTTCCTTTTTTCTGACCTGAGCTAATAAAAGCCCTCTGCTAATCAAAGCAACTCCGTCCACCGGGTTAAATTGACTTTGGAAGCCAGCTCTGTAAACACGTACCTGTGGCACCAAATAGCTAAACTATGAAAACCACTGTAGGACATCAGGCGCTCGACCTGTAAGCCATTACGAGATTCCCACTAAATGCTTCTAAAAGTTGACTTGCTCATAAGGAAAGAAAATTAACTGAACTGACAGACATGCCTCAGCACTTTTCGGTGACCAGAGGAATGACTATTAGTGTTGTACAGAGATTTAAAAATGCTGCCAGAAATGATAAGGGATTTTTTTTTTATTATTATCGGTTCTTTGCCTGTTTCCCTTTAGAATTAGTGTTTTATTTATTCGTGATGCCGATTTCTTCATGGTTGCTCCTTTCTGACGCGTTCAAGGTGGGCAACGTCGAAAATAGGAGCAACAGCAGATGGCAGCACCAAGCTGCCTTATCTGGGCTGTCGCAGCCAACAGAAAAAAATAAAAATACCAACCTACCGAACAGCAGTTTCTTGGAGTTGGCTTTCAGACCTCCTTCCTTTCTCCTGTTCTTTTGGATTGGTTTGGTGTTTTGCTTTTTATTATTTATTTATTTATTCCCCCTTTCTGTTTTTTCTACTGGCTATTGGAAAAAGGACAGCAGTGGAGGAAAATTGCGATGTCAGGTCATCCTGTATTGATTTAGTAGAAGATAGTAAGACCTGATGTGACCTGCTGAAAAGATGACATGAGGTTATGGCCTAGCCTACCAGCGCTTCACGTCGTATTAAACACTCCACAGGGGCAACATCTGGAGGGTTAAACAACTGCTGGGTAATGCAATTTTAAATACCACTTCATCAAAGTAATAGACTCCGCAGGACCCTCTTGGGATCTGTAAACTGATGTGTTCCAGGCTTTGTGTACTGCAGCCCTTTTGTGTAACACATTAAGGAGCGCCTGATAGCTCTGGCTGTTGCAGAGTGACAGAACTGAGGTTTGCAAACTCATCTACACGCCGCCGCCCTGCGAGGCCTGGGATCAGATTCATGACCTTTATGGTTTTCCTCTTTGTTTTTTTGCTCAAAGCTTGAGAGTTTGTGTCTCCAAAATTCCTGTGAGCTGAGGAAAAGGTTTTAGTACCACAGAGTTACTCCTGAGTCTGTTTTAACAGCGGTGTAGGAGGTTCAAAAGGAGATCAGCTCCCATGCTTTCTCTTTTCCAGAGCAGTCACAGAGGAGCGAGCAAACCTCCTGTGTGCTCTTCCTATTTCAACCCGAATAACGAGCGGATTCCTTAGGTCCTTACCAGACCTGGCTCCTCTCCTGCATTCCTCAAATACAACCATAGCTCCAGCAATACATATCCTGAAGGAAGCATGGTCTCCAGTTTGGTGGACCACAGAGGCTGGTGCCACCACCTAGCTGCAAATCAGCCGACCTGGCAGTAGAACGGTGTTCCAAAACAACTCCCTCCACTATTTCAGAGTTGCGAAGCAACAATTAAGAAACGTCCCATTAAATAATTAATCACTTTAGTCCCATTGAATAATTAATCACTTTAAGTGAGGACATCCCGAGAACTTTTTTTCTTGCTGGCTAATGCAACTTTTGCTTTCTGAATCCAGGTCCAGCAGAGCCCTCAGCCCGCACAGCTCCCAGACAGAATGTGCTCGCTGTCACCAGCTGACCTCTGTCACCTCCAGGAGTGTGTGGAAGGACACTTAGAAACTCCTTTCCAGGGAGAACAGTGCAGGGTAAGGCTTGCAGCCGGCAAAGCCAGCAGCTTTTCGCTGAGGTGTACGGAAAGGCTTTGCTTCTTTCCGAGCCAGTGTCTCCCTCGCTGCTCTCCTTGCTTGCAGATCCTGCTCTCTGCTTTACTGCAACCATTTCACATCCAAGGGCAGCTGAAAATTTTCAATTACCTGACATGGTTTCAGTTCAGAAGTGTCTCTGGGGTAAGTTTTTGTGTGATGCCTTGCAGAGCGGGATGCTGATAGTCGTTACAGAGCAGGGGGAGGAGGGCTGAAGCTGACTGTAAGCCACCACTGTAATTTTATTCTTGTTGCAGGTACTTGTAAGCTCTGTGAGGCTATCGAGAGACCAGAGAAATGTGGTGATGTATCTCTGTCTCCACCGAGCCATATAAAATAGCCAATCTTCAGCTATTTTAGTGTGAATTGACCCTGAAGTGGGTGCAGCAGCCTCACCTGACATCCTCCATGCCCACCCTGCTGGCATCAGGCAGTCCTAGAGCCATGGCTCATGATATTAGGCAAGCTGTTCTTTGGAAATTATAACGTTTATGAATGCACATATATGAGAGATGCCTTCCCCTCACTAAACTACTTGGTGGCCTACACTTCAAAACCAGGACTTATTAAGACTGCAAACAAGTGAGCTACTATAATCTACTTACTGGAATTATTTTCCATCCCTCGTTACTGCTGAGGAGTCAGCGGCTGCCCTCCATCTGCGAAGAGGTCTTCATAAGAAAATGGGGAGCAGTAGGGAAACAGCATGGATTCTCCAAAGAATGCATTAGTTTATTTATTTATTTCAAATGTCTTTCATGTCTTGGCTTTGTGCATCTTTTCCAAGCAGCAAATGCTTCACAGATGGAAAGAAGCAATTTTCAGTTGTAAAAATTCTAAACAGTTCAGGTGAAATGAAAAACAGAGCATCCTGGAGACGTGCCAGCTTTTTTTTTTTTCTTTTTTCTTTTTTTAATGTTTTTCCCCAGCCTTGCTTTGATTGTGAAAATATTCACCTACCTCCAGACTTTATAGCATGAGAAATGCCCTGCCTGGGGCCTGATCTGTGCCTGAGGTACCCCTGTGGGCTTGGTGAGAAAGGAAGGCTCCTGTTCCCACACAGACACTGCACATCTGCACTGATTTTCGGCAGGGTAGAGCCGCAGTAACACTACTGCAAAAACTGAGCCTTACATAAACCAAACTTATACTGGCATAGCTCCTCTTCTGGGGGGAGCTCTGCTACGTTGTCATCAGGAAAAGGTTTGACTTGTCCACTGATACCCTTTTCTGTCAATTCATATGGCTAGGTAGTGAAATTGGGGGGGGGGAATCATGGGTGATTTGTGAGAAAGAGCAATGAGCTTATTTTTAGACACCCCCCACTGATAAAACCTTATAGGATTTATGGCAGATCAAATTAGCAGGAACTTTAGTAATTACCCTCAGAACCTTCGGATATCACATGCTGCCTACGAAGCACTTAAATCTCCCACACGCTCCCTGCCCATGGGGAGCTTAACTCATCCTCCAGGATATCTGCCTCGGAGCCAGGTACCTATAGCCAGACACCTATACATCTATGTCCTGCTGTGCATGGACTGAAGCCTGGCGGTGGACAAAAGAGCATCTCCCCCGTGCTGCTGGTGGCCGTGGGTGTGGAGCTGGAGCGATCCCCACACGGAGCAGGCATCCGCAGTGGAGGGAAGGAGCACCGGGGCCTGGAGCTGCCTCTGGGGGATGTGGGGGGTGGCGATCCAGCTCCCTGGGCTCTAAATCAGTCAGGACACTCATGGGCAGAGACCGAGGGAAGTACAAGAGGCAGCCTGGAATTATTAGCTGCTGCCGCATCTCCAGGAACACAGCTCCGGAACACACTAATGCATAATGCTCGGCCGCTGGCTCCCTTTGGATGTTGCAAAGGATTTTACAAGACGCATTTGACAAGCGTGTCATGCAGGGCTCTGCAGGGAGAGGAACACTCAGTGGTGGGTGCTGAATCAGGGTCAAAGTGTGTAATCCGAGGTTATTCGCTATGAAGTCTAGGACACTCCCTGAAAAACGTTGAGTTGTGCAGGAAATGTCTGGTTACTTGTGTAACTGTTTGCAAGATATACAAACTCATCAGGCTCTGACTGCTAAGTCTTATGACAATAATGCATTTTCTTCCAGACATGTTCAATTGCATATCTGATACACATACTGCTCGGCCAAGATGACTTGTTAGAGATTTATTTGGAATATCTAGCCTTTACCATATGACATCACCTCCTTAACTTGATGAAAAAAAGGTTTAGACTGAATTCTTCCCATTAAAAATAATGGGGCAAGGGCTTCTTGATGCCAATATTTACTGATATCAAAGCAAAATATTGTCTTAGTTATTTGTTTTAATTTAGCCCAAACAGTACACAAAGCACAGTGTACAAAAACAATATGTTCTTTCTTCTAAACCAGATCATCACTCACTAATTACTATATGATTTGAATGAAAACAGAGGCATGATTCAGTGATGCTTTACAGAAATTATCTCACTATATTTAGAATTTTTTTCTTACCCTGACTGATAGAGGGGTCACATAAGATGACCTCCTATATCTGCCTTCATCCAAAATCTCAAAAGGTTTGCTTTTTAATTGTCCATTCTACAAAATACAGTAGAATAAGGCCCAGAGACTTTGCTAAGGACTCTAAGAAACAGCTACATAAGTATATGTATTCAGGTCATAATGTACATAGTGTGTATATATGTGTGTGTCTTGTGTGTGCACGCACACACATATACAACCAATTTTTAAACTTTAATTAAAGCTTGCAGGTCCCAATGACATTTGAACATTTCTAAAATTCAGGTGTTGCATTTCTGTTGGATTTGGATACCTTTTGCACAAACTAAATTCATCTAAATCTGAATATAAAAAAGACTAAACGTATCTAAATCTGACACAAAATCCAGCCCTGTATTAGAGAACGCTCCTGTGCCCAGACAGGTTCCTTTGCTCCTGAGGGCAGACCAGGGTGCAGCCAGAGACATGCCTTGCTTTCCTGTGATTTCTGTCCGGTTTGGAAACTCACCTGGAGACTCAAGTGTTGCAAGCTCAGGTAAAGCATCAGAGAAAAACTAATTTCAAGCAAGGACTGCCACATGAATACGTAAGAATACTTTGCACAGAGCAAGTCTGCTTCCAGAAAAACAAACAAACAAACAAACAAAAAAAACCCCACAAACCCCCAACCAAACAAACAAAAAAACCCCACAAAAAAACCCCAAACAAACAGGAAAACCAGATTTGACCCAAGATTTTTGACTGAGGACTCTAGGACATGTTTGAATATAAATGAATCTGTCTCTTCCCTGTCACATTTCTATTGCCTAAGAAATCTTCAGCAGAAGATACAAATGCATTTCTCTCCAACCTTTCTATCGAAACACTCCTTGTTTACACGCACCCAGCAGACCTTCACTACCACCATCATTGGGTGCTTTCTCCTCCTGCCTTCTAACAGCACCTGGGCTTCTGGACCCAGGGTAGGGTGGTGTAATGGCACCCGTGTTCAGCAGGTCCAACACACCAACGCCCATTCATCGGCTGCTTTGGCGCTTCGCTGACTACAAACGTGCCCAAGCGACGCCACCCGCATCCAACACCAACTTGAAGCAGCAGCTCACCCGCTGCTGCTTCTGCGCGCAAAGAGGGAGGAAAATTGCTGCCCGGTTGCCACTAGATGGAGTAAAGCCAAAACTGTAGATTTAATTAGTTTTGCGATGGAAATGCATCCATTTCCTATGTAGTTTTGTTGTTTGCTGTTGTTTTTTGGTGTGGGGTTTTTTTGGTGGGTTGTGGGGGTTTTTTGTTGGGTTTGTGTTTTTTTTTTCCTTAGCCTGTCTGGCTCTAGATGGATTCAAAGAGCCCTGTCTATATTAGCATGCTGCAGTGATTTGTAGGGTTCACTTAAAGGATTCATGGCATTTGGACTTTCCAGTTTGTACACTGGAGAACTGAAGTCAAATTCTTAGAAGACTGGCTACCTTTGTCTTCCAGCACCCAATTCAGACGAGTAAATAAAGAGTACAAACTACGAACGCAGCACCTGTGCTGTGCCTGCACAGCTACACGGTTTCTATCTTTAGGCATCTGAGGTAGGTCATCAGTATCTGATGGTGCCAACGTCCTCCAGGAGTATTGATAGTCCGTCTTGCCTCTTTCTCTTTCACTCTGTTGGCATGCCTTCTGTGCTTGTCCATGTGGGCATCTAACCCCCATCCTCTGCTCAGCTAACCATATGCTAATAATACACGGGGACATCATTAAATATTTCTCCAGGGATGCGGCGAATTATCGCTTACACTGCTTTTACAGCACAGGTGGCATTCCCAGATGTGCTCAGCATTGCCCTCGTTCTGTTTCCAACTAGGGCAGTTTTACTATCACCTTAAAAGGCAGCTGACAATATGACAACAGTTGTGGCTTCTGAAAATCTACCTCATACAGATGTGTATTTTGAAGAGTACAGTGCAGCTTGAGCACTGAGCATACACATATAAAGTTCATCACACTGTTGGTTTTGTAACCGTCACAATTCTGCATATACGTGAAACTGCTGAACCCTCTGAAAGAAAGTCCAAAGGTGATTTATATACTGTTTTGCTTGGTTCGCTGAATAGAATAGAACAGAACAGAATAGAATAGAATAGAATAGAATAGAATGGAATGGAATGGAATGGAATGGAATGGAATGGAACGGAATGGAATGGAACGGAATGGAATGGAACGGAACGGAACGGAATAATTTTGGTTGGAAGGGACAGGCAATGATCATCTAGTCCAACTGCCTGACGAATTCACGTTAAAGCACGTTGTTAAGGGCATTGTCCAAATGTCTCCTAAACACAGACCTTGCTAGGAAGCCTTTTCCAGTGTTTGACCACCCTCGAGGTGTCTATTCCAATCCTGAGCACCTTTATCTCCTGCCACATCTTACTTGGCAAGAAAGTAAGCAATTCATTCCTACTCTTCCTTGAATCTGAATGATAAGCTATTTTTTACCTTTATTCTTTCTGAAGCAGGAAACATTTCAACTTCACAAGCTTTGAAGGTCTTCTGCTTACCAAATGAAAGCCTTGCAGATCTCTGCTACCACTAACACTCTTCCAGATGAGGCTGCTTGGATGTTATTTCTTTTCCACCAAGTGGGGCTCTTTTTTACTGTACTCGGTGATGAAATGATTTAAGGCAATAGCTGGTCAGAAATCCAAATACATCTCATCAAGAGCTCTTTAAAAGAAAATGTTATTGAGGAATGTTTCTGCTTGAAGAATAATCTTGTATTTTTTCCAGGAAGTTTTGAACAGATTCGAGAAAAAATAGAAACTTTGAATCAGAATGATGTATCCACTAAAATATTGTTATGGTATTTTTGCAATTTTTTTTTTTTTAGAAAGCAATGAAATTACTGTTTATAACAAACCAAGAAATTATAAATTTTATGTTAGTCTATAATTTATATAATATATGATTTTATCTCATATAAAATTAATATCTTATATTAATTGATCTTTTGACTTGAAACACCATTTTGTTTCTGACGAGTGGAAATTACAGGTCATCTGGAGAGCAAAGAAAGTTGCCATTTCAGCATAGAGGACATCAATTTGAAATAAAAGCAATCTCTCCTACAGAGCTCCCCATGCGAGATGCTTACCCCTCCCCCTGCCCCGCGGTGTGCCTGCACACATCAAGACTGTCAGGTTTTGGTGCCCAGAGATGGCTTGTGAGGCCTCAGTTGTGCAAGCCAAGCTGATTTTTGCTGCTCCAAGGCTAGTGGAGCTGGGCGAGAGCCAGGCATTCCTGTCATGGAGAGGAGAGGAAGAGTGGGCAGGAACATTAAGAGGGATGAAGAAAGAGCCAAGGGAAAGCATCAGCAGTTCAGGCTTGCTGCTCCTGATGCTTCCAGTGGGACAGGGAAACTGAGCCCAGCTGGGCTGCTTCCAGCCCAGGACCGTGACAAATTCCCACATCCCAGCTCTTTCTTCAGCAAAGCATGGAAACATCCCGGCTAGACCTCTGGCACAGGCAGTGTCTGGTTTTCTCCCCTCTCCCTTCCATGGTAGTATCCTGCCAAAACAACTTGCCCAGGCCTACCATTAGCTCTGATTTTGACTAACAATTCCTTTACTTGGCTCAGTTCAAGAGTGCCATGCCAGAATTTACAGGGTATGTAGGTGAGGCGCCTGTCTTCTGCTACCAAAGGGCACGAACCCCTCGGCAACCAAATTCTTTTCCTTACTGAAAATGTAAGCTGGATGGAGCTCGTGCATCACACCTTTCCAAACAGGAGCTCAGCTAGGCTCTCCTGCATGCCACAGGACTTCTTGACACCCCAAAATGAATAGTTTATTTACCCTTTTTTGCTAATAAATTTATGATTGCATTAAGTCCCTCTTCCTTTACATCCCTGTGGGAGTGTTAGTTTAGAATCACATCTTATGAACATCAGGTATGACAACAGCTTTTGCAATTAACACAGATTTTCTTTCAGGGCTCTCATACGTCTTTTGACAATTTCTCATCCCATTTTCTTCACAAAACTGAGCACCACCTTATTAAAAATGTGCTACGAATGAGCTCACAATTATTTGTTGCTTTGATCAAACACTTTGAGTGTAGCTATTAATAGCCAGATACATTTCTCATCTGCATGGGTAGAGAGATCTCCCACAACTACCCAACTTCAGTTTTAGATTAGTTAATCTAGTCTTAGTTTAGATTCAGTAAATCTAAAAATTAAGCATCAAATAGAAAGGACTTCTCTAGCTTTTTTTTTGGTACTCAGTGGAGAGAAAGAAGCACTTTCACAGGGCGAATCATTTCTGCTGAAAATGTGTAAGGTTATGGCAACAATAACTCTAGAGATACTTATCTCTCTCTGCCAGTGACAAAAGGGGACCTTTGTGTAACTTTAAGTGACTAGCTTAAAGTAGGTAACTGATTTTTTCCATGCTAAATTTGGGTCAGATGAATCCCAACAGCTATGTCATGTCTTAACTTTACCATCTAATAAAAACAATGTTTTTACGTCATCTAAAAAGCTCTGTATTGGGAATGCAGCTACATTTGTACTAATGCATGTGTATTACATATTAATGAGTCCATCTAAACCCCTGTTTAGGTACAACTACATTATACTAATTTGCACCAACTACATTTATTTCACGATAGGGTTTCTTTGTGTCTTCATCCTTCCTGACCTACCTTTCTATCTCTTCATGGTCTGGAAGACATCACTGCCTAAATGCTTGGTATGTGGTTATAGGGTTGGGTTGTTTTTTTTTTAACTTACTGAAGAAAAAGCATTTGGAAACATCTCACTCCCTTCATAGCATATTGCTTGGCAATATTCTATAGCGCAGAAGTGGTTTTAAAATTAGGTTGCTTCCTGTCGCTCAGCTTGTAAGCCTCAAGTCTTTATATAATTTTGCAGCTGTGAAATATCATTTCATTCTAAGGCTGTAAAGAAAATTGCTTCCTTCTCCATCCTTCAGGCAGGACCACCAAGCAAAGGGGAGAAAGGATCCTGCTAGGGGCTGTGCCTGCGGTTGGAGCAGGGGATAGCGAGTGGCTGCAGGTCACGTACGCACAGCGTTTGCTCGGAACATGTTTGCCCTGGGAGCACGGGAGCCAGCGGCTCTGTCGGTGTGTCCTTGCCGTGCAAACCTGTTTGCAGCCAGCCCAGCTCCAGGGCTGCACTTAACCAGGAAGGAAAATTATGCCAATGAAAGCAATTCTTTTTTTTGATATGGAAAAACGTCAGAAGAGGCTAGGATAAGATTAGGAAAACAATTTCCATTGCTGACCAAAGACCAATTTAAACCCAGGTCACCAAAGGTGAAATGTCACTACACCGAGTTATGTCGTTTTGACTTCTAGTTAATCCTTATTTCAAGGTAATGAAACTCAACTGTCAGCTGGAATACCATGTCCAGCCCCAGTATCCACACCTTCAAAAGGATTTTGAAGAATTGGAAAGCGCTCAGGAAACTGCTTCAGGAATGCTTTGAGAACTCTTTAATCCAGCAGACACAGGCATAACAAGATCCAGTATCAGAAAGCTGTGTTTTGAAATATTCGGATTAGAAATAAGGGGTATGAAAACTGCATAGGTGGGGAGGGACTTCTTAGATTCTTCATCACTGCAAACCCTTGAATCTGGACTGGCTTTTCCTGTAAAAAAAGATCATCCTCTGCTTAGCTAGAACTCTGGAGTTCAGGCTAGAATCATCAAGATTCATCATGTTCCCCTTGGGCCTTGGGAAGCAATAAGTCAATGAAAAGTAAGGTACTTAATTTCAAGCCTTATGTCTCATGTCTTCTCTTTTTGAGCATTTTTTGAGCGTTCTTTTGAGCAACATAAAAGTTGATACGATAGTTTTGTACCCAAAGGAAAACCCAAGCCAAACTTTAGATAAATTCTGGTAATTGGTTATTTTAAACTATGATCTTGGGTTCTTATAGATAAAAAGTATATTGTGTCTTTTTTGTTGTTGTTGTTTGGTTGTTTTTTTGTAGTAGAGATGTGAATTCTGATCCAAACTTATATATATATTTATATATCTATATATATCTTCAAAGAGCTGGAGAAGAGGCTACGCTGCAAAAAAAACAACTATAGAAAACAATTTACTTTAGGACTCTTTCTTTCCATACTTAATATACACTTGCAAATCATAAGCTCATCAGATTTGGCCACTATTTAGAGCCATTCAGCTATATTTTTATTAAAAGGATTGCCTGTAAATATCCTTGAGACCATTCATATTCTTTTTTATATTTGCTATCTTAATTGCAGTGGTTAACTGGTATTGGTTATGCTGCCTGAGTGGACGAGTCGTCTAACACATCCAATGCAAATATTTACACATTCAGATCAAGTGTGGCATCCACAAATGTTTGCTTGAATAAAATTCATTACTTAACTAGAATATAAAAATATGCATAAGAAAAACTGAAACTTTTTAAAGTCCTAAAAATGTTCTGAATACTTTGCACCAGTGCAATTCGGAGGAACGTGGAATGATACATCAGAGACTTCCAATGTTCCTTCCTATTTCATACAGCTTTTTTCCAGGCGGTATCCTGTCCCTGTTACCTATTGCTGCTCCATCTCTTCTTTCAGTATAAATTTGTAACTATCAAACCCTTCTGTCACCAGCGCTTTCTCAAACTTCCTCGTGCCTGTTTTCCTCCCCTCCTGACCACTTTGGTCCCAGGTTATTCCACTCCACCAGAGGCATACATGCAAGCCACCTTGCTTAGCTATGCTGTGAAGTTCTGCTCATCTGCAGTGCATTTTTCCACTGCAGGTGGCCAGGGTACCTGAATGAGGTATATGGTACTTCGTGTACCTAGTATTTCCTTACCTGAAGCAATATTGCTGCTCTGTGTTACCCACAGCACCCCAGGAGCTGCAGAATTCGTAACCCTTATCTCTGGGCACTGAGCCCCAGAAGCTTGTTTCTGCATTTCCTAATGGTTAGAGGGAATGGCACTGAGCCTGTCTTCTTGCACAGCATTTAAGCAGGCAGTGACGATATTGAAAGCAGAGCTGAAGATGTGCTCATGTATTCGAAGTTTGCCTGCTTTTTTATGTAAATTGGCTTAAAAGGAGTTAACAGCATGAACTGTCCAAGTCTATCAGACATGCACACACACCCTTCTCAACAAGATGACTCACAAAGTTGATCAATGAAAATACAGATCTAGGACTCGAAGAAAGATAATTGTGGCCGGTCTTGCCTTCTTGTTTCTGGTATGATTTTAACCATCTAATCTTGTTTCCTTAGCCTGCAAACTTCTCCTTATTCCTACCCAAGTTTACTGTCATATATAGGAACAGGGATTATTCAGACCCTATATAGCGTGTTGTGAAAAGAGAGATAAGTAAGCACAGCAGTGCTGTCATTTTTAACTTGCTGAAGGTCCTCAGATACTCTGGAGCTGGAGGCTTTATAAATACCTGGTAGTAATCGGATATGTCCCTTGGAGAAAGGATGATGCTTTTCCAAATGCAATGTCAAGCACTCATGACACCTGCAGACCCTGTAAAATGACAAATGCTCCTGCACTGCTTTGACTGTTTTGTGTTCTGTATGCATGATTCCCTCCTTGTCCCTGCATGATTTAACATGAATTAAAATAGATAGCATATTTTATGTATTACTGATATCAAAACGGATTTACTGATGCACTTAGGCTCATGTATTTGCTGTGCATTTATATGAATAGTGTGACATCTCATTATCTACAAACTGAGTATTAACTGGTTGTTAGGTATAGCTGCCTGAAGCATCCTACCCTTTGATGTTTAATACTCTGGCGATAATCCCAGTCCATCACTGAGAAACTCCCTAAATAGTTTGCTTGAATATTCACAAAGGCTAGTGGCTTTCTGAGAATGGACAGACATATGCCTTCATCTAAATTCCAGCTCAGCCTCCAACGAGGCAGCAGGCGAGCAGCCAGGGCTCCTCCTGGGAGTCAGGGCAGCAGAACCGCGGCCACTGCCCAGGCTCCCCCAGACACCCCACCTGGGGTGGGAAGGCGGCACACCTCACTCCTCACGTTTGTGATGGAGCTGTTCAGATGCCAGATTTGCTCTTAGGACATATAGTATTTGGTAGTTCTGCTCTCTTATCGTTTTGAAACTTAAATCTGGGGGAAAGGACATAGCCAGCTCAAATTCCTATCCTCTCCAAGAAGAGGAAAGACAAATCTCTACATCTTTTTTACTCTGTGTGTAAATGTTCTCCATATTAATGCATCCTTTTCATTGCGTAACACACAGTATTTGGGATAATTTTGTTATTTAAAAGAAGACTCCACATAGTGTTTCCACTCACAGCTGAAACAATCTGTTATTAACTAATAACAAAAAAAGAAGGCTCTGAAGGAATGAAGAAACAAAATGTTATATTATGTAATAAACATATATATATCAAGGTTGCATAATTTATTCAAAACTGGGTAGACTTTATTGTGTGACACTAGGAGCAGAGAGAAGGAAAAAATATCCCATCAATTACACGGAGTTGACGAATGATGTATTAACTTCATGTGCGTTGTAGAAAACAGGCCAGGCAGATTGACAAAACTCGGCAAAAATAATTCAATCCACAGAGTCAAATTATGCAATAAAAACAACCTGGTGCTATTCAAACTGGTACATGTCACTTAAGAAAAAGGTGGAAATATCCCTAGATTCCCAACAAATCATAGATTCCACTTGTTTTAGCCAAATCTTGATCCCCTTCTAGTTCATGCAATACATGTGAATGTTTTTGTGGTGATACAAACTTTGTTGTCCAGCTTTCCTGGTCCCTGATCATATCTATTTATTTCCTAGAGTTAGGAAAAAAAGTGTCTTAAGAAAATAACATAAGGGGATGTAGACCAGACATTATGTTTACGAGGCTTCCTAAAGAACAACCCTTGCAGGGACAGTCATAGATGGCAAATGTTACGTTACAGGATACTCAGTGCTCTGTCACCTCATTATCTCATACAGTAGCAGCTTCATATTATTTCTCCATAATATTTAGCTGACATGTTCCTAATATACTTGAAATACTGAAAGAAGTTACTATCCTTTTGTTGAAACCCAATATTTCAGTGACGTGCTTGTGTATTTCCCAAATCGATTTCAGTGATGTGCTTGTGTATTTCCCAAATCATCCACTACCAGTCACTATCAGTGAGATAAATTTAGGTCTAGTTAAAATATCTAATTAAATTATGCCATGTGATATTAATATTCTTCTCCCTTGTGTGCTGTACATATTAAATTGTTGTCATATGTATTCCATCCTCAAGATATCTCTGGCAGGATTCTTGTCACTTAAAATCTGTCCCGCTGTCAGAAAGAACCATCCATCATTTTATTTGTTTGCTTGGATCATCCTCTGGTGCTTGGGGTGGGGGTGGGCTCCCTTTGCCTTGGGCAACTCAAACGTCTCCCTCAGCCCGTTTGCTCTGTCTCAGCGAGGAAGAAAACGCCTGTTAAGTTCAAAGGAGCATAGGCAGCAGTAGGTTGCCTCAAGGGCAGCAACAGGGGAAAGCCTGAAGGACACAGAGTAAAAGAGCCAGAGCTTTTCTAACAAGGGGCAACCATGACTTAGCAGGCTGAGATTCGTTGTTTCCTTCTCTTTGTAGCTGCTGTGACATGAGGTCCACAAACAAGGGCAACATGGTGCTTTGGGTGAGTTTTTTCTCCTTTGGAACATGCTGCAACTAATTAATTTTCTTTCATCTTAGGAAGTTTTGCATGATTTTTCCTCTGAAACATAAGAGATGTGAGACCCCTCAGACTAAAGCAAGAAGCTGGAGCATGTTATACAAGGATACAATATCTATGGCTGGGCTAAAGACCACGTTTTGAGAGGAAAACCACCAGGAGCTTAGGAACTAAGGAGGAAGAAGGAAATGTTAGCTGAGGCAGCTGGAGGAAAGTACCCCAACATTCTGAAACTTTGTATTTCACTTTTTCTTCTTTTCCAGTTGCATGGGTTTATGCTGTCTGGGAGTCGAGGGAGACGTCACACAAAAGCACCACTTGTAAGAATCTCACTCAACACATTTTCATGAAAGAAATTAACCAGGGACCCAGTTAATTACTCACAGTTCTGGGAAGAAGCTGTATTGGCTGCCTTCCTGGTTCCACACATATTGCCTTTATTAGTCGTTATACGGCAAGTGAATCATACATGACAGAGCTGGTCTGGCTCTAATATTTTGAGGTTATCTGGTCCTATTTAGTGATGTTCCCTAGAGATCCAGATGTCCCCACAGCCACTCATGACAGTGAAGAAGGAAGAGAACTCATCCCAAATGGACTTCTGCTCTCTGTTGTTCATCTCTCTTCTGCTAGGTAGGCTCTCAAAACCAACCAGAGGAAACAGAGGTGGAGTGGAGGTTAACTGGTCTCCTCATTCATTCAATTCCTCTTGGATTTAGGCAGGATCACCTGCTCTAAAACCACTAGACCACCATCGAAACAGGGTGGAAAACAAGTATCTAAGGTTAATTCAGAGAAGGGGAATGACAGACCTTAGAGAGCTTACCATTAGTTTATTTTTTTTTAATTGCCATTGAAAGTAGCTCCAAACAAAAATCCAGCTCTGTGCCACGGAGTGTACAGAACAGAAAACACGGGCCTAGACATCTGCAATGCTTTGGCATATGAGATCACTGGTTTCACTCTAGATGAGCAATTTTTGAAGGGTTCTGGGTGGCTCGGGTTCCTGAAGCCTCTTGAATTTTCAGAATTCAAGGATTTTGTAAAGGGTTCATGACTTAACAAACACCGGCTTTAAAAACAGTGTGGAGAAGTGCGCATTGGACTACTGTATTCTGAGAAAGGGCCAGTGAATATCCACAGACCCATTCTGTCTTCAAAGGGAATGACAGCATTAACATTTTGCACCCTCTTTCCCTCTGTTTTTTTCTGTTCTTTGCTACTTACCCCTTTTCTCATCATGATCTCCTCAAAACCAGTATGGCAGCATGTATCACTAAGGCTTCACCATTCTAGTTAGGAATCATCCCCAAGTTGGAAAAAAATTCTAGTCAAGAAGTTTATTTTGGATCCTGTGTGGACTCATCTTTTTTAATCTCGTAAGATGAGTTTGTGAACCTTCTGGAGAGTTTTTAAAGGTAGATGTGTGAGGAGCAATTATTCCCTCCAAGAAAACAGACGAAGGAGAGGAGACTTTCAGATACCCAAAGCCCAGGTTCCTGGAGCACACAGATGGGCTCAGGGCATCTGGATACAGCTTGGCCCAAATGAAATTTTACTGGCAGTGAAGCAAAAGAAGATAAAGGAGAAAGGTGCTAGCACTTTCTTTTCCTTCTAAGGAGCACACAGAGTAACCTAGGCTTGAAGTCAGAATTGGGCTAGACTGGGAAAGTTTCATTCATGTCTGCTGTGAAACACAAAGATGATATTTTTGAAAGGAATAGTGTTATCCACGTGAATGAAGTTCATTACTGGGTGTTGGATGGAGTATTCACTCGTGTCCCAGGATGGGATATTGCCCTGTCTCAGGTAGAGATGTATCTTAGAGTTGCTTTTCACAGCAGAGATAAAGTACTGAAGAAGCAGGATCCAAATTACCGCTGCTTAGAATGCTTTTCTGACTTGAATCCATGATGTTAGAAAGAACTCCAAATTAAAAAACAGGTGCACTATGTCCAGAGGCATTTAGGTGCCTAATTGTCTATGAAAACAGTACAAGCTGTTGAAGACCTTGACAAATGTGATTATTCTTAAGGGGAGGTGGCACTCTCCTGCATACTCGCAGCTTCTCCTAAGCCATGACCAGGTATTGCCGCTGCCACCTATTCCACAGGCGGCTGAATTATCACGCGGATAAGCTATGTGCCAAATGCTCTGCATCACCAGTGGGATATCACGTTTTACGGCTCCCATTCGGCAAGATGGCTTTAAAGGGGAGTTATTAAGAAGCCACAAGTGGAATACTTGTGCAGAGTGACTATGGCATGGGTCCAGCTGCTGGGACTGAGGGAAGTCAAGACCAGGAGGCAGTCACCAAGGAGAGACCAATCCAAGGCTCCAGGTGGAAAGCATGCTCAGGAAAACAGAGAAACCAGGGCTATCCCAAACCGAAAAGCAAATCAAGAAATCAAAGAGCTTGTACTAAAAGCCTTGGTTAAAGCTGTGTTAGGACTAGAAGGAGGTCAGGCAGGTTAGCCAAGAGGTAGGAACCATGCAGAGCCAAAGGGGAAGCAAGGCAGTGAAAGCAGTTTGTGGGATTGCTCCCAGTGCCTGAATCAGAAAGATATGCCAGCCCTCAGCCAGTCCGGCTTTTCAGGACACGGACCCCCTAGGCGGGTATCAGGCCCAGCTCCTGCCTACAGAGCTTGGCTGCTTAGCAGGGGCTTGAGAGGGGAGGGTGCGTGCTAACCACACGGATGGTCGGTTTGTTCATCAGTGCGGATACGTCCGTTTACAAGCAGGGAAAACCCATATAACGGCATGACCAGCTCTCTCTGGTTTCTTTTTTTCCATCTTACAAAACTCTGGGGATCGGGTCTTGGGGCAGAATGATGCCGGGGTGTGTGGCGACTGTACCATCCCTCAGGCCTCCCTGGGCTCGGGGGCTGCGCTACAGCCCTTCGTGCTCTGCAGGCACTCCTGCCAGATGTGTTCACAGATGAAGACAGCTCTGTGTTCAGGGCTGCAAAGCAGAACCGAATTTCTGGGATGGCGGTGACAAAGATACGGTCCTTGCTGTGAAGGAGATGGGCACCAGTTGTTTGTGTTTCGTCTCAGTGTGAGACAAAAGGCACGGATTACAGCCATTCCTGAAGCGTAGCCACATCAGAAGTAGAACGTAGTCATGAAATCTGTAGATTAAAAATAGGTATATGCTTCAACAGCTTGCTGAATTAATGGCTCTGTAATTGCCAGGGGCCATTAGGAGGTTAGGCTGCTAGTTTAAGTACAGAATACGATAGGAGTCAGGCACCCACACCAGCAGAAAGATGCAGCAATGACAACATGAATCTGCTTTATACTGATACTGCTAGGTAACTGCTATCTGCAGCATATAACTATTGGAGTTTTAAAAGTCAAAACAAAACCCACCACCTAACTAAAGTATTTTTATTCGCATAAAATTCTAGTTGTAGACCAGAGCAAAGGATAAACATGCTGTGTCTTTCTATGTATTTTCTATGACAGATCAACACCCTTTGCAGTTCTCATTAACCAAAGTGTAAAAAAAAAAAAAAAAAAAGAAAAACAAAAAGTTGTTTTGAATCGAAAATATCTCAGTTAGCCTTACTACTAGATGTGTGGAAGGAATATGTGTGAAAAACAAACACTGACCAAATAGAAAACGTAACATTCCTGTTTTAAACATCAGGCATGTAATGAGAAAATAAAAATTATTTATGAAGTCAAACGACTTTTAAATCTTTAAATTCCCCACATACCTTCTAGGATTATAGTAACCTATGGAAGGTCATTATAGTTATAAGGGAAAAGATTAAATAAGCACTTAAGCAGACATAAATAAAACGGACAGGTTAAAAGCTATTAAAT
Source organism: Falco cherrug (assembly GCF_023634085.1). NCBI lineage: Eukaryota > Metazoa > Chordata > Aves > Falconiformes > Falconidae > Falco > Falco cherrug. The sequence goes on along the minus strand of NC_073702.1, from coordinate 84,597,327 downwards.
TGAACATGACTAGAGGGAAGCTTACCAGTGCTGTAAAGGAATCTGAACTAACACAGAAGGAAACAAACACCACGTTGAGAATGGCTGATGAGAAGTAGCAACACTGGAGATACAAAATCTTATGAAGTCCCAAGTCGTCTGTACAACAGAATTTCTTAGAATTTCTTAGAGGAAAACTTCTGTAGCAAGTTCAGAGCTTTTCCCCCAAAATAACACAAAGCAGGAGGTAAAATTTGTGTGACGATGGTAAGATAATAGAGTTGAAAACCAGTAGCTAGAAAGAGACCGAAGGGAGCAGCCTGCCATGGTGCTTGCTGCAGCAAGCGCTCAGCTGGGGGGCCGTACCCCTTCCTCCGCCCCAGCTATCCGTCTGTCAAGGGAGAAAAACGGGAGGCTGGCAAAAGGGCTTGAAAATGGAGCATGATTCAAGAGCTAGCATTCTTCCTAGGAAAAACGTCTGGGTGCAGGAAGGCACCACCATCCGAATTGGGAAATACTGGAGGGCAATCAGCCAGTCATTTGGATCAGGAGTGGGTGGGGAGAAATGTGCCCACTGTAGGGGTGTCAGGGGGTGCTGGAGATGCAGTGGCTGCTGTGCCTCCTGGGCCACGGCTGGAGATGTAGCTAGATTTCTAAACTAGTAATTTTGTTTCTCCATGGAAAAAATAAACAGGCAGAAGGAAAAACATACAATGAAAAAGAAACATGATTTATTCTTTTTAGTTACTCTTGTGTTCCAGAGGTGTAGCTCCACTGAATTCACCAAGGGATATTTTTGCTAATAAAGCTTTTAAAACGAGGGATGGATTATACTCCAAGTATGGATATTTCTAAATGGGTCTGGTTTTATGTATTTCTCAATATTTCTATTTTAATTTTTCTGACTTTTGCTTGAACAAAAAACAAAAACATAAACATTTTTTAACTAGTTCTGTATGCCCAAAGAGACAGAAATATTCATGCTTTCTAGAGAATGAAAAATAGCATTCAATTTTGTGTCTATGTGGGAATTTAAAAACAGAATCAATTAAAAATGTTATGGAGGTTACCCTTTAAAAATGTACATGCTGCCGTCACGTGAAAGTATCTGTGCAACTCCATTCTCTGTATCAAATGCTACAGTCTGCCAGATCCAGATAAATGGTGGTTTTTAATGGCACCTGATGCACCAACAGGCATCGACGCTACTTAATTCAACAGCGTTAGTTAAATGCAGGTCATTGCATGAATTAAGAGTGCATCTGTTATAAGCGATCATTTTTCTCTCCCTAATTTTAATAAGGGATTTTGCCAACATGTTTACTGGAAATATTACATCTTCCCGTGCTGAGAAAAACCCATAGGGCTTATCTATTCGGTTCAGCTGTGTTCTTGTTCAAACAGGGGGTCACACCACGACTGAAAGCTTGCTGCTCTGCCCAGAGCCAGGTCCAAGGCTTTGACTCCGGCAGGTCTGCAGGAGGGAGAACCCTATTCCGCAGGCCACTGAAGTCACCCTGAGCGAAAGGAACACCGAGATCAAAGATGCACCGAGGAATGGCAATCACAGAGGGAATAACCCCAGATTTGGGAAGAAGCGGCTTAGCATCCCGGTTTCATTTTCCATGTGTGCGGTGATCTGACGTGCAGTTACCCCATCAGGCCGGGAACCCAAACAGTGCCAGGCTAGCAAACTGCAAACAGCAAACTGCACGGTGCTGAGCACCGAAGGAATGCTGCGTCCTAGCTCAGGCTGAGCCCTCAGGTGATCAGGCGCTGCATGCTTTTGATTTTACCAGCTAGGGATATTTTATTCTTTTTTTAAACGTCCAGAGAACAAACGCGTCTGACTATTGAGCGTGACACGACATGTCACGACCTCCTAAAGTCGCGCGTCCTGCAGCCGGACGAGGAAGATGCGATCCCGGGTCAGATCCCGGGTGGGAATGTCCCTGCGTAAACAAAAGGCTGGGGCTTGGCGGTGGCGGCAGGGAGAAGGCGGCTGGGAGAAGGGCCGGGGGCCAGCTCTGCCCGGCGGGCTGCGGGGCCGGGGGCCGCCCGGCTGGAGCGGAGCGGCGCGGCGCGGCGCGGCGGGAGGCGGGCGGGGGCGGCGGGCGGGCGGGCTGGGGCAGCGCCGCGGCCCGGAGCCAATCGCGAGCTGCGGCTTGAGCCGCTCCCCGGGCAGCGCCGCCTGCGCGGAGACAGCGCCCAGCTCCCCCCGCCCGCACCCGGCGCCGCGCCGCGCTCGCCCGCGCCCCGCTCTGCCCACGGGGCGCCTATGGGCAGCTGCGGCCGCCCAGGGCTTCGCACCAGCGGCAGCGGGCGGCGACCGCCACCCCGCTTCATCAGCCCCGCGGAGCTAGGGCCGGCGGGACGCAGCTGCAGACCCTTCCCCGCCTCCCTGCAGGTACGGGGCGGCCGGCGGCTCCGCCCGGCCCCGCTGCTCCCGCGGCTCCCTTCCTCCTCCTCTTACGCTCCGCCGCCCCTCCGCGGGCAGCGGTGCGGCGCGCAGGGCCCGCGGGCGGGCGCGGGGCGGTGACAGCGCGGGGTCGCCCCGCAGCACCTCCGCCCGCGGCCGCGCCACGCGTGGGAGCCCGTCCGCCGGGCCCCGCTCCGCGCCGGGCTCCGCACCCCTGCGCTCCCCGCTCCGCGCCGGGCTCCGCTTCCCTCCGGGCCCGGCTCTCCTCCGCGCTCCCCTCCGTGCCGGCTCTGCTCCCGTCCGCTGCCCTCTCCGCGCCGAGCTCCGTTCCCTTCCGCGCCCCCCTCCCCGCCGGGCTCTCCTCCGCGCCCGGCTCCAATCTTCTCCGCGCCCGGCTCCCCTCCCGGTTCCCCTCCCGGTTCCCTCCGCGCCCCGCTCCGCGCCGGGCTCCCCTGCCCCCCGTCCCGGCTCCGCTCCCCTCCGGGCTGCCCGGCCGCAGCGCTGGCGGCGGGGACCGGCCGTGCCCGCGGGGAGCTGCGCGGGCCGCGTAAGTAGCGGAGCGGGAACCGGCTGGCGGCAGCGCCCGGTGCCGGTGCTGGGCGCCCTGCGGGGTTACCGGGGTGGCACAGCCCGCGGGGTGCGGAGCGGCGCCCATCGCGGCTGCCGGCCGCCTCCCGACACAGAACCGGGGGGTGGGGGGGAAATCACCTCGCGCATGGGACCTGTGCCCCTTTGTACCTTCCTCTCTTTGCTTTGGGTTAATGATGGTCTGTGATTATGAAACTCCACGAGGGATCAGCTGTGAGACGGAATCGGCTGCAGATTACTTAAAGTCATTACTTTAAGTCATGGGTTAGAAATCTATCAGTGTGCATATACGCGGCTTTGGGGTTTGGGTTTGGTGGCGTGTTGGTTGTGGTTTTTTTCCCCTTGCAAATGAGGATTATAATAATACAAACCCGTGTCTGTCTCACAAGGAGCTCCTGCTTGACTTTCTGCTAAAGCTAAGGAAATATTTGCACTTTCACAGGTCTTGCAGATTCGGAGTCACAGGTCTTATAAAAAATTGCAGTGGCATTTGGCTGAACGGCTCTTATTTTTAGCACACTATTGTGAAAGGGGTTATATAACTTTCAGTCGCCTTTTTGAGGACGAAATTAACAGCTTACAAGAATTTACCCCCCCCCCCCCCTTTTTTTTTTTTTTCCTCCAAAAGAGGAGAAATAAACTGAATGAAAGCCAAATGATTAGAGTCAGGTGAATGTCAACCTGACAAGTGACCATGACAGCGATTCTCTAAGGAAAAGCCGCAGGTTAGGAATCCCCCCAGTCCTCCTGGGAATCACAAAGCAGCAGGTGCAAGACCAAGCGATGCCTGTGCGCAGCCCCAATTAGCAAGCTGGTTATCAGGCCGCTTCAAGGCTATTTCTTGCTAAACCAGGGAGGAATCAACATCGCGTCAGCATCTCGTCTTCCCACTGGTGCCAATACAATACAGATACTGTGTTCCCTTAGGGGATTAGTTTGTTGCTTGAACTCCAAGAAGTACGCACCGCCTGAAATATTTGCTTAGAAATGCCTGATGTGTTTTAATGCAGATGCTTCGCTTGCTCAACTTGGTGCTTAGTTCTCAGGCTGTCCTTTCCTGATTGCTTTCCAAAAGTTAAGAAGAGTAGTGCTCTAAAGATTTTAAAGACATGCCCTGAGAAAATAATTAAAGTAAGGAACAGCAATCTCCTTATTACGGATGGCCAGAACATGAGCGTTTTGTCTCTGTATTTGGGCTCTGAGCAAGGGACCTCTCTCTTCTCACGTTCGTGGTCCTCATGAGCTGCCATCATCCAAGGTTTGCAGGGAAGTCCTGTGTTCTAAACATTTGTGCAGCTGAAGAGAACAGACCGATTTGCTAAGTCTCAGTGGTCTGATGAGTGAGAAACCTAGCAGGTAGAATTCTGCCTTCTCGCCTCTCTTGCCACTCGCTGTTGGTGCAGAGCTCTTGTGTGCAGGGAGGAGGTGCGTCTGGTCGCAGCGAGGTTTGCTCAGCCTTCCGTTGCAGCATGAGAAGTAAGTGCCAGGTGTGTCAGTGAAAAGCATCAGTAAGAGCCCTAGAAGGGTACCACAAAAGTAAATGCCATTAGCCCTAGATTTTTTTAGGGGATTGGTTTAGCTGACATTTTTGCTTTATGTTTGTCTTTCAAATTGCTGTCATGAAACATGGCTTTCAATGTAGAATAGGACAAAGGTATGAGAAGTTGAAGAATTAAACTCCGGAGATTTTTGTTTCGTTCTGTAGTATCAGTTCAGGGTAAACATTAGTATCTGAATTGCCAGCTGAACTATATTGATAAATTGGAAGATACTTGGTTTCAGTGACCATTTGTCAACACTTATGAAAGTGTAAGTCACGCAGATCCAGATCATCCTCTTTTGTAATAACTACTTCAGTCCTGCTGTGGTTTTGCTTGATAAAATTGGTACCTGGTAAATTCCAGCTGCTCGATTTCATAGTTCTATACACTACTACTAAATTCACATCAAAATAATTCTAACTCAGGCATCAGAAACTGGTAAATTCCAATTTGGAATTGGTAAATTGGAATGTACCAGTTTCTGATGCTTGAGTTAGAATTTTTTCAATGAGCAGTTCAAGTCACTGCAGATTTACTGACATCCGGAGCGTCTCTTGAAGAGCAGCACAAAAAGGGCTTTTGCTCCACATTCACAGATGCTCATGGGTGTGGTTGTGCATTGACATCAGTGTTGTGATTTGTCTCAGGAGTGTACTTTTGATGCCAGTCTTCCAGCTGTTGCCACTCCATCTCCATATACCTCACGGTGGGCCAGCTGGATTCCTTTAGGATGACTCTAAACTGGAAGATGTGCTTGTGTCCATTGCTGGAAATCCGTGAGACCAGAGCTAGCCTGAAGTAAAACGCTATAAAGTGCATATAGTGTCTTCCACGCTTCAGTGTTTTGCTCTGCGTGCTGCAGTCGGGCTGTGCTGGCTGCTAACATAGGCGCAGTCTGTTTGCAGCAGACTAGTACCGATGCACCACGCCGCTGGAAGCCAATACTAACCATTTTTCCCAGGGGTGGGAGCTAGTCCCTGCTGCTTGCACCACTGCCTACGCGTGTTACCAAAAAAACCCTCCTGGCTCAGCAGGAGAGCACAACCCTGCACCAGACTCTGGCTGCCCTCCGTGCATATACACATACTGAGATCTCTTCAGTTCTAAATGATGGTGGCTATTTTATATTTATTTTTTATAGTCTGGCATGTGATGGCATCCTACATTTTGAGTGGGAGCTTTGGCGATTGCAGACGTGTGCTTGTCTGCTGAGTGGGAGCCCAGCGGCTGGGTTTAGGAAGGGACAACTGGAGCTTCTTGGTTGTTTCCTTCTCACTGGCTGTAGCACTTCCGCGTGTAAAGGTTTGCAAGGCTGTGTTTATGTTCCTCATTGCGTTTGGCAGCGGAGAGAAATGTTGGACTGAAACTTAAAAACTGTCATTTAGAAGTGCCGTGCTCCCCTGGTGCAGCATGGCGGCTGATGATCCGGGAGGCATCCGGAGGAGCGCTTTGGAGAAGGTCCCGCCTGTGGTGGCAGGTCCTGGTCACAGCACATGATGGGAAACACATGCTGGCCCTGGAGTCCAGTTGCCCAGGCAGGTGGGAATGTGCGATGCCCAAGGAGATGTGAAACATCCACTTAAAACTTGAAGCTTCTGATTAAAACATGTGAAAACACTTTTTTTTTTTTCTGCAGTTTTTTGCTTTAAAGTGGATAAATTTTCCATTCTCTGTTGTTTGGTGATTTGGCTGGCATTTTACAGTTCCACGCTTTTTCTTCAGTTTGCGTCTTTGGGGAAAACTATTTTAAATAGAAAAATGATTCAGTTAATGATAAATGGTTATCTTTTATATGAAAGCATTTCTAACTGGAAAATAAATTATTGGAGCAGTTAGGGATCAGATCCTTTTTACTCAGTAACAGAAGGTGGTCGTCATTGCTGCAAAACCTGGGACTTCTCACAGATTCTGGAGTTTTACACACGTTTTCCACAGGGTCATGGTGGAAATTGTAGGGTTTTGTGTATAGCATGAAAGATGCAAAGATCCTCCTTGGTCCGCAGCACTGTGCCTGCTCCAAGACTGCTTTTGGATCGCAGAAAATGTTGTGCTGTTTGGAGCAACAGAAACTGAAAAACGAGGGAGCTTCTCCTTCCCAGGTGACTGTATTTTTATTGCTAGAGGTTGTCTACTCCAAACGTCATTCCAAGGCATAGCTGCTTTGTGGGCTGAAGTGTAGATTTTAACATGAATTGTGTAGATTATGGATACGTCACCTGAAACCGTGGTATTCCTTGTTCTCAGTGCATTAAGCCATTTGTTATCATTTTTAGAGAAGATTTCTGAAACCCACTGCAGAAAGGGAAACAGACCGTAAGAATCTGTCTTGCTGCGGGATGTTAAAACAGAGAGCAATCTGTCTTTCACTATCTGGTGTGATACAATCATGGCAACTTCAGTTGTTACTTTTGTCAAAAAGTCATCTTACAGCATCTACTTTTCACATTCTGTTTTGCTTTTTCTTCTTCTGGGCATATGAGATTCTGTATTTTTATTTTTTTTTTTCTTTGTCGCTGTCTACATAATATCTGTAAGAGTTATAGTGGCGTATTTTAGATTAGTCATAAAACCAAGGGGGATTTACTAAGGTCAGTGTTTCGTAGGGGCTACATTGCCATATTAGAATTAGTTATACTGTAAACATATGTTGTGTATAGAAATATGCATGCTACTGTCTTTACTAAAAGCTCCTTTATAGAAAGGGAAAGCTAAATTTATCTCTCATTCCAGACAGTTTAAAAGTCATTATTGTTTAGGAAGTGAGTATTTTAAGAAACTGTAATTTGTAATGAAGTTAAGAGGGAATTAAAACTGCGATACATGCAAATACAAGAACTCTCGTAAAGATTTAATTTCTGCCTATTTCGCATTAAGGAAGCGGGAGAAGTAAAGTACACTGGGAAAGGAAAATATCTTATTTACCTTCCAAATTTCATTTTGGAACTAGTTTTTATTGAGTGTGATGGGCAATGCACAAATGCAGCAGCAGGCCATGGATTTAACAGCAATAAATCTTAAAAAAATTCCTGAATTTTTAACTTCTCTTAAAACTTGAGAACAGCATTTGTACAGCTCATGCAGAACGCGTTGTTGACCTTGTCTTGTACAAACACTTGCTACAGTTGGAAAACTGTATGGAGCTGGTGCTACAAGTGAACTAGCTGCCCTTCTTTGTTTGTGTGCAGTTTTGTGGATTCCAGCTGTGTCTAGTCTACCCTATTACTCTGCTTAAGTGCTGGTATGATGATGCTAAATAGCCTGATATTCTACAGTAGTGCTAACAAAAAAACCCGAACAGCATTGTAAAAATTCTGCATGACCGTTTCTGGCATGAAACTACAGGATTTTTCCTGGTGCAAATCTCAAACCTAATCTCATTTCCAGTCAGGCCAAAACACTAGTTTGGCTTACAGTGAAGCGCTATCCTGCCCATAAATCTGGCCAGTCTCCATACAGATAACATCTGGAAAGTTGTCCTTTAAAAATATGTGGGAGAGCTTGGGACAGGGTTTAAATAGTGGGTCAGAGCTTCTATCCAAAATGAAAACATCCCAGCTCTCAGATGTGAGACATCCTTGCTCTAGGCATGTTTTTTGTTATGATCTGTCTATCGTTTGTCAGTTCTCGTTCTGTCAACGTGATTTGGAGCTCAGTGTCCTTTGTGAGGAGCAAGAGGAGGTTGACGGGCAGAGAGGAAGGGGAATACATGAACATGGTGCATCACTTAATGGATACATCCAGTAAAGTCTCTTTATTAAGAGAGAGATGATTATCACTTGTATTTCCATTTAATTTGTTCTCTGGCTGACACCTTTCAGATCACTATACACGATGGCTTTATAATAAACGTGTTTGTTGACTTTGGTCTATATTCTTCATTAATGAAGCCCATGGAAACCTTGCCTGATCCTTCAGTGAGAACAGCTTTTTCCAAGATGGTCTTAAAAGTGAATATTTAGAAACTGAAAGAAATTATAGGCAACTTGGGATCTGTGTAGGGAAGGGTTGTTGATCTGCTTCTCCAATACTCCATTCGGTACTGAAACTGTGCCTTAAGTGATGTCGTAGCCCAGAACTTGTGACTTCTTCAGGGTATCTGAAGCTGAAGATTCAAATATCACATAAACTTTTAGGAAAATGTATCACATTATTAAAAAATCACAGAAGATATGTGAAAATTTGTTTTATGTAATAACCCTTTTTCTATAGGAACCCTGAAGCAAGCAAGACAAATACACGTAGTTGGAAGCTGAGCTAGTTTCTGTCGTCTGAGACTGTCTTGCTTTCAGGTTCCCCAAGTCCCTTCAGTCACTTACACGAAGGTATTCAACAGCTCAATCCAAATTATTTTTTTAAAATGTAAGACAAACCCCACTTTTGTCTACCATAAATTCCTCCCAAATGAAGAGAAGTTTTAAATACAAATTGTACCATAATAAATGCCATTTGGTTTTCCTTTTTTTTTTTTTTTTTTTTTTTAAAGCAGAAAAAAAGTTGCCTGCACTTGATGTTTTTCTTCTTGAAGGAGCACTGACAAAGCTCCTTCATGAGCTACAGTCTACTATTTTCTGAATTCTACATCCAAAATGCCAGTTGCTTTATTCTTCAACTCAGGTAGACTAGTTCCAACTAGAACAATATTTTTATGTTGGTGTTTCAATAGCTGACTTGAAAAGTGTGATACATGCAAACATGATTTGGTGTACCTATCAGAAATTGCCAGTCTTCTCCTTATATAAATAGTCTTGTTTTTTTCAGTATAAAATCCAGTATTTTAGAAAACTGAAGTTTCTTTGGAAACAAGTTTATTTTGTCATTCCAAGTTGAGCCTAGTTCTTTTCTGGACATCTCTAAGGTTTCTTTAAAAGAAGGATATGATATTACAGGAAGAATGTTACTCTTGTTTGCCAGAGAGCTGTACTATGTTTACTATAGTAAGATTAAAGGAAATTTGAAAGTCAACGCTAGCTCAGTGGGAAACTGATAAACACACGTTGTACTTGCAGGAACACTCTGCCCAGTAGTATTAGGAAATTTATCACTATTTATTTAGCAGTTCAGACTTTATCCGACAAATAGATTTGCTGTCCATTTAGAACTATGCCAGATGCTGAAAGACTTAACATTATGGATGTGATTTGCGGAATCTGCACTATTATCCTGGCATAGTGATCTCATGCGGCTTGGGATTGGGACTCTCATACCTTACGCTCTCAAAAGAAGGAGCCTGTAGCTTATGGATCCTGTTGCTTTCCAAAGCCTGTGGTTTGATTCCTGGCACTCCTGGTTAGGTCAACTATTATAGCCACAGTCATAAACAGTGATTTTCAGAATCTGAGCGAGCTAGACAAGGGTGTAGCTCCTTGGAAACATTGTTCTGGAAGAGGCAAACCCAGCAATGTCTCTGGATCCATATCTGGTATTGGCAGGCTCTGCTGTTGAGATGCAATGGCAGTCCAGACTCGTATTTACTAATGTTTGTTTATTTGTGCCTTGGCCAATGTTTTAACTAGAGAGTGAATTCTGGAGAAGGAAAAGGCCAGAGGGATGACTTTCCGTTCCCGAGTACGTGTTAAGAGGTCATTTTTACATGGACTCAAATGCTGCTTACAAATCAGTAAGAATAAAGTAATTTTGCTGTGAAATGCATGCAGGATTTTATTTTTATTTTTATTTTTTAGTACATATCAAGAGTAGATGGGAATGCATAATCACAGTGCAATTAATAAGCTACTATTGTAAATGTTTTCGTCACCTCCAAAATGGCAGATACCTTACAAAAGCAGGCAGCTAATCACTGTGTCCTTCTGAGCGCCAGAAAGGGCCAGTGGACTGTTCCCACCATGTGTTGGTGATTAGTAGGAACTGCAGGAAGGAGTCAGTATTGGTTATGGAAGCTACTGCTGGGAGCTCTTCATGCCGTGTACGCTGATACAGTTATTAGATACATAGGTGGTTAGGGAAATTAGTTGATTTCTAAGCTGCTCTCAGCTTTGAACTGTCTTAGAAAGGAGCCTAAAAAGCAAGGTTCACTCTTTGTATGAAATTTATGGGCTTGTGTGCTATCTGTGAACTTGCCCCAAAATACTCGTTTTTTTCTGCTGTTCACGTAAGATGTGAATGTGAGCTGCTAATCTGCTTTGAGATATTGCAAGTCTGAAGGAAATCTGTCTTGTCCTGTTCGACACACTTGTGCTGAGGAGGAATAATCTCATTTCTCCCGTGTTCCTCTCCTACCCAAAATGATCTTTAAAGGTCTGTGGATTCACTGGGAACGACCTTTGCCAGCCAGCTTAGTTATCATTTCATTGCAGTCCATGCCTCTACTGTAATTGTGCCCGTAGTACTGTCCAGCGTGTTGTGGAGTCTCCGAGACTGCCAGCAACCATGGGAATTTTCACTTTGGTTTTAGGTGGTCCGTTCAGCCAGTGGAAGTGCAAATGCATGGGTGAGAAATCCCTACCGAGGGTTTCCCGTCTTGAGGGAGACTGCTGTGTGTCTGGCTCCATTGGCAGTCCAGGCTTCAGGTCGTGGTGGGGCTGAGTTCTTCTGCAGGTCTGGCCTGGCAACTTCAGCTGCAGATTGGATTTTTTGGTTTTTTTCTTGCTTTTCATTAATTAAAACAGAATAATGCCTATCTGAACTCTTTTGCTTAGCTTCATCCCCGTAGATAGAGTGCTGGCAGTTAGCTTTGTTGTATACAAACTAGCTCAAGGCTGCGGCAAGTTGCCAGTTAATCTCCCCACTCGGACACCAGCTTCATTTACTCATATAAATAACTGGGTAACAGTCAAATGTGATTGACTTAAGCTGTTACTTTTTCTGACTGTGTAAAATATAGGGAGCTTGAGATGCTAATGATGAGCTTGTTATTTTTTTCCCCATACTGAAATTTAGTTGTATTTGGTGAGAATATTGAAATGGATTTGTCACTGTATTTGTCATGGGTTTAGATTTATCTTTACTGTTTGCAGGACAATGCAAAATTAGTTGGTTTTTATTGCCCTATTAGAATATGCATGGTTAGATTTATATTATTTAAAGAGAGGCTTAATTTCTCAATAAAAGTGAATTGTAATTTAGGATGCTTTAGTTATGAAGTGCTCCAAATTGGATTTTTTTTTTCCCCCCCCAAGATACTTATTTTTCTTTTAAGAACATTTGACAACTGGCTTATTTTACCATGATTGAGGCTGATGCCTTAATTTGGGCACCAAATGCACTATAACTTTTGAACTTCTAGGTGCATGATACAAACTACTGACATACAGCAGTGAGTCGAATAGCAATGCTGGTGGGATTTCGGGGGTGAGAGTGATGCTTCAGTTTTGCTTGTGAATAAGTACTGTGTTCTTGCTAATTGTAAACCTTTCCTAAAGCTTCTGTGGCAGTCTTTTGCTTTCATTGCATGACCAATGTCTTTGAGATGACAGAATCTAATAGTCTCTTAGAAGTGTTAATGGTTCAGTCAGCATTCCTGCTTTGTTGCACTGCAGGTGGTGTCACATTTGCTAGGCATAGGTCTGAACTTGTGCTGAAAGGGTCATCCTGCCCTTGGCTCTGCTGCTGGCCACTAGGTTGTGTCTTAACTTCTGTTACACGCTTTCTTTGTGCCGTCTGGCACGTCTAAAATGGTACACTCGACATCTGTGGGAAACCGGCTCAGAAATTGCGCGGTGTGAATGTTGACATCAGTGTGCAGAACGCTGTATATCCTCCAGCTGACAGTGTCCGTAGGTGTGGACTCCTTGCATGGCGTCTTGAAAACCTCGTTAGTACTGGGTGGCCTTAGTAGTGTAGATGGGCAGGCTCAGTTGCTAAGAGTAGATGATCTTTGAATAAGGTTGTTAAATGTGAGAGGCAGCCCAAAGATCAGCAGTCCCAGATTGGACAATGACATGGGCTAATAGGGATGCTGAGACACTGGAACAGGTTGTCCAGAGCAGCTGTGTATGTCCTATGACTGGAGGTCTTCAAGGTTGGGTTGGACGGGGCTTTGAGCAACCTCATCTGTTGAAAAATGCCCCTGCAAGGAGGTTGGACTGGGTGGTCTTTAAAGGTGCCTTCCAACTCAAACCGTTCCGTGATTCTGTGATTGTATAATGAATGCTGTCATTGTTTGAACAGGACCTTATGGGTGGCTTTATGGGCTGTAAAAACTGTTACTGTCATTGAACACTGTTTTGTTTGTTTCTGGTTTTTTTTTTTTTTTAAAGCATTAAAGGCTAAAATGCTTCTATTATAAAATGCTTATTACAGTGCGATACGCATGTATGTAAGCAAATACAAACAGTATGTAAAAGAGGTGACCATGGCCTTATGTGTAGATGCAAAAAAAAAATAATGATGTTTTGCTTTACTGCAAAGCCTATAAGGATGTGAATTCTAATGCAGATTTGCACACACTGGATTAAATTAATTCCTGCACAGAGGAGTAGAACAGCGTATTACTTCAAGGCAATGTAAAAATACTTTTATACTTTAAAAAAAAAAAGAAGGTAGTGTTAACTGTGCCTTCTGTACAGTGGGAATTTCTGCCCATTTCTGCTATCTTCATTATTTAACATTTCTAACCTGGAACATCCAAAGCTTTTGTTTATGCTTTGCTCAAGGTTATCTACAGCTGTAAAAGAAAAGGGATGACAACAGCTAATTGCCTTTGCACTTTTCTCTTTTGAAAGCAGTGTATCTAAACCCAAGTACTGCAAAGTAGGGAGGAGAGGATTTGCTTCTGATGAACTGAATTATTCCATAAATAGGTTGTTCTGGAACATTTCACTTATACTTCATGTAATTTTGGGGGGTGTTTTCAATTAACATCATATTTAAATGGTAACTTTAAAAACAGCTATGTAAATACTTAGTGTTTATGATAAAAATAATGTAATTTTTTCTGGAGTTATTCCATCGGTTTTTCTGACTTGCATATATTACAAAGGTTAGAATTAATTGCATATTTGAGTTAAGCTAGCCTTAGGTACTTTGAGATACTGAGATACCCTACCAAAGATACGTCCACTGAAGAGTTGACATTAACACTTCTGAACTTCATTCTTTAAGAGTCACCTTATTTATAGCAAGATAAATGCACTTTCAGCTCTAATTGCACAGAGCAGCAAAAACATTCTTTGGATAGCCTAAGTATTCTAAAATATATCTGATCTGGGAAACCTCAGAGGATCTATTTATTCAAGAAGTTATGAAAATTTAAGGGATGTATACTTACAGCCTGGATTTCAGAATATACAACTCCTGCTTGCACATTTTAGGAGGTATCTTAATTTCTTTTAATGAAATAGAAGGTTTTAAACATCATAAGCTGTATTTTCAAAGAGTTTATAGGACAGATATCATGCCATGCCATGAAGTATATTCAAGAAGACAATCCAAACAGGTTAATGCTTTTATGTAACTGAAAAAGAGAAAAATGCAAATAGTGATGGAGCTGAAAAGTGAGTTAAGGTTTTCTGTGGTCTGTCAGCTTGAACTACACATCAGAGTCCAAACTGTTCATGGCTTCAGAGTGTGTGTGTGTGTGTGGTGGTGGTGGTGTGTTCAGCAACCCTTTTTTTTTTTTTTTTTTTTTAATTACCTTTAGGATATTTTTTATGCAGTACATACTCTTCCCCTCACTCTTTTGCTGTTTCACTGTTTAAAAATATTTTTTTTAACTGGAAATGTAACCCATTTCCTGAGATATACTTACAAAGTGCATCTTTACTGTAAGGTGCCTGGCTGTAAGCTAACGATCTCTTAGGATATAATCCTTTTCTAGGAGTTACATACAACTTGCTGTTCTTAAGGCTTTTCATTAAGCAGTCAGATGGGTTCTGTTGCTCCATAGGTTTCCTTGGTGAAGCATGTGTGGGGGAACCCATGTCAAACTGCTACTAGATCTTATATTGTGCAACCTTTGCAAGTATGCATTGCATCTTAAGTCTTGAGATACAATTACTTATTCGCTATTGATTTCTCTTTGAGGGATGATTTACTTTGTCACTACTTAGTCACCTTCATGAGATGTTGAGACAGCAGGCTCTCTCCAAATCACCTTGTGGCACACAGCTGGTTGCCTGGTGCAACGTTGTAGTCAGGGGTCTGCAGAAGGAATGGGCTGGAGAAAAGGGAGAAAGGGAAACGTTGGCATGTTTTTGAGTCTGAGCTTAAGGCAGCAGCTATTGGTATCTGCGAAGAGGAGGGTTGTACTTTTGTAGTTTTGGCTTGCTTGTGTTCTTTGGGCTGCTCTGCGGGATATACTAGGGGTGTAGGGAGCGAAAAGCTAAGTGTTTAGCCTTTTTTTTTTTTTTTTCTTTCACTCTTTTTGCCCAGAGGTTTGTGTTGTTTTGCCCCACTACAAAAATCACAAATCAAGAACCACTGTGACATTGCCACTCGTGAGAAGGGTCACCTTCTCATATCAGCTTACCCTTTACTTACAATATGCATCTTAGCCCAACCTTGCATCTACATGTGACTTGCAATAAAACCTTGGCAAATGCAAAAGTTAACGAAAGGAGCATTTTGCTTTTACTCTAGATGTTTCAGCATGATCTCTGAGTAACTTAAGAAGAATTGAAATGTATCTGGCCCCTCTGGCGCTGCTTAAATACAGGGAGGTTAAAAGTAGCCTTTGCCTTCTTTCCTTCCACCTATTTTCACTATGCAGAAGACTGGCCTATTGTGAAGGTCAAATCAATTCTACAAATAACACTGTCTAGAGTGCTAGTTTGGGAACATGGAGCCACAAACTTTTTGTTTCATGGTGGGCAACTCAGCTGAAACCTGTGTCTTAAGAGTGCTTAGACTTTCCTCTGCTTAGCATTACAAAGACAAAGAATGTTGCAGGGTCCTGGCTCAGTGTGTGAAGCTGTGAAGAGAGATTAAGCTGACAGGAGTCTGGACTTGCTAAGTCTTGCAGGGAAGCAGGAGAGTACTAGCTAAGGTAAACTCTTTAGTGGTGACCTGCCTAGATGTCTTCCAAACAAACTGAAAGTGCTCGGTGGACCGAGCTGCAAAGTATTATGGAAGTGCGAGTTCTGATTTTCCAAAGCAGCTGGTTTTAAGTGTGGAAATGAGCGACCTAAATAATTCAGTAGAAACGTCACCGTAAGGGCTGTTGAAGAACATAAAAATTAGATGACTGGCATCAGGGATTCCCACAGGTGAGGCAGGCACCTGTATTCCTTGTGGTGTCAATAGGGAGAATTTGGGGTTTAGGCTTATGGTGTACACCAGTCAGTGTGGCAAGGTGGGGAATTATTAAACTTCAGGTAATACTGAAGAAATGAATGTTTCCAGACCCCTGCCTCACATGAGTGCAGGCTCTGACAGAGGTGCTGGGGGTAAAAAAGGGGAAAGAAAGTTAAGCAATGCTGTGAGATGCTTCTTAGTGTTCCAGTCTTTGGATGTATCTGCTGAGATGTTCCCTCTGTAAGGAAAAAGGTGCAGCTGAAGGCTGAGGAGGATCATTATGAGGGTTGAATGCATAGGTTAAGTTACACTCTGGAACTAAAGGTGATAAAATCCTCAGAGCTATAAGAAGATGTAATTAGATCCAAAGTACAGCTAGCACATTTTACCCCCTCCCCTGTACTGCCAAACCCTTACGTAGGGAATGGCCCCTGGTGCCAGTAGCCAGAATGTCACAGTTCAGAGCTGGTGAGCCTTTCCGAGGCCGCTGGGATTTCCCGGATGCTTTTGAGGGTCACTGAACATGATTTTACTTTAAGATGAGAAAGTCCTGTATAACAACCAATTTTACGAGTCCAAAGTTCAGCTGGGAGCCGAGCACACAAAGCAACACAGATACGGAATTCTTCATTGATACTGTATTAGCATTGCATGAGGAGAGATTAGGATCAGCCCTTCTTTGCTTAAATGATTTGCCTGGTACAGCCAACTGGCACTAACTCCGTGCTTCCAGCCAGGAGGTGGACCAAACAAGACACTTGTGTTATGAAGCCTGCAATTAATGCACACGTTGGGGGAAAGCCACCGTTTGTTTTAGAAAAACAGTTCTTTGTCACCGCCGCCGAAACTGAACCTGATGACTTCAGATGGTCTGGTATCTCTGAAGTAAACATTAATCAGATCTTAATTTGGTTCAAGCCGGCAGTGTAAGTCAGTTGGGTATGGGGTGATTCCAATTACACTTCCATATGTCTTGCTTTAGAATATATGGCAGTCATGCAGTGAAAAACTTCTCATTTCTTTACATCCCCCCCCCCCAAAAAAAAAAAAACCAACCAAAAAAAAGACAAAAAGTATTACAGCTCCTTCTCCCTCTTCACTGACCTCAATGTTTTACCTACAATGCTCCTTCCTTACATTCTCACTAGATGCTAATACTTCAGGTTGTGAAAAAGAGAACATGAGGAGCTCATTAACTGTGGTGTGTTGATACTTAACTATTGTAGGCACAAACTTCTTAGAAAGGCAGGTAGTGGGAGACTGATCTGTTCTTGGATGTCCCATGTGAGCCTGCTAAATTGCAAAAGCAAGAAAAAGCAGAAAAGTTGGGGTTACCACTGGCTTACAGCATGTTGCTGGCCTGGACATCTTTAAAAAGAGGGAAATTGTTCAGCCTTACGGACACCTTTGGGGGATGCCTTTTTAGCCACAGTTTATAGAACCTGTTCAGATACTGGTGCCCTTGTAGAGCCAAGGGCTCCTGTAGCCTAGGTTAGGGCTAACTAGGCTAGATTTATATATACATATATGTAGGTTAGATATAGGACTAACCAGGCTAGATTTATATATACCTATATATATGCTAGATATACACTAGGTAGAAAAGAGGCATTTGTCCTCACCCCCCTCCCCCCACCTTTATAGCCAGCTGAAGCTTAATTAATCAAAAGTAAAACATAATTTAAAATATGCAAAATAACTAAAGAGCATGATGGAAATGAAAAATAATTTGTATTGGAATGACAAGATATTCCAAGGGTATAAATGTTGTTAATCTATTGTTTTAAGTTACTCCGTGGTAAACATTTTTGGTGTGGTTCTTTTTTTTTTTTTTTCTTTCCCCAGCTGTCACAATAATTTATCTGTAAGCATTTGCTGATTACTTCAAACTGATCAAGTGTTTTTAACGGCAGTACTTTTTTTGTCCATCTGAACTGTGTGAAGTACCAGTCAGTCTATCTGAAGACAGATCCTTGCCTGGTCTAAATGACTGTATATTTTAAATCTTAAGGATACTGTATTGATATTCCCACAGTTAAAGTTATTGGCTCCATTGAATTAAAATATAATTTTTTCTATTCACTTTAATGAAGCTGGTGATGATGATGGTAATGAAAAAGAAATTTATTTATTTCTCAAATAAATCCTCTGACATAACTTTTAAATCCATATTTTCAGAGAATCCTCCCTCCCTCCCTATTATTTTCCCCCAGAGCTTACTGGACACAGTGGAAAGGTGTGAGGAGCTTCTTGTTGGTAGAAAACGTTGCAGCAGTGTCTAGTGCATGAAGCCTTGCAGCATCTTCTCATCCTTCGCTGTACTAACCTGTTTCAGGATTCTGTCTTGTATTAAGCTTTCCTTTTGTTTCAGTCCTATGGTAATTCTTTGGCAGTGAGTGATGCGCTTTTTATTAGAACCTGAACATACCTTTGTGTGTTCCATCATGGCTTTGCCCTGGGTTACAGCAGTGTAACTGTAGCATTGGTTTCAAAAGCATACCAGAGCAACTGGCTTCTCTCAGGAATAGCAGTACTAAGGGGAATTGGATTATAGTTACCAAATAAAATTAAACAAGTAATAATAAGAGTAAATCAGAGTAAATAAATAACTTGTATTGGTGGTGTACGTTGCTCTTAGGTGGGTGACACTTTCCTGGCTTTTAGGAGATAACACACTGCAATATCATCCCACCTCTTTAATGTGATCAGAAATATTAGACTGTATCTAGGTAGGGGAGCAGTTCCTCAGAGGGAAAATGTCAAGGAGACACCTTTACTCTGTAGGCTAATTTTAGGGAATTAGAAACAGTAAATACATCACATTTCAAAACTTACCTCAATTTGAGGAGGATAAAGAAGGCAGATGGGAAACTGGAGTTTTATTCCAGTGGGTGTTCGGTTTCTGTTTGATGACAATTTCAATTATTTTTATTTGTTGTGCTTTGTGGCAGCGGGAGGGTTGGACAGTGGGTGCATCTTCACAGGGTATTGCTGTGCTTGTAGGACAAATACCATAGCTCTATGATGACAGCTGTTGACAAACTATTCCACACCTGTTAATTAGAAGTATTACAAATAGAGAGGAATTTGGGTGTTTGCTGTCACAAGGACGATACAGATGTTTTGGTCTGTGCAAAACTCTGCGGTTGGCCTCAGATCATAGAACGGTTTGGGTTGGAAGGGACCTTGAAGATGATCTAGTTTCAACTCCCCAGATCATCAAGGAGGTGGTTGTTCCTGAGCCTGTTCTGCCGTCCTGAGGCCACTCAGATGCCCCATTCAGTTGCTGGTTGTGGACTTTGGTTGCTCCATCGGCCGGTGCAGCAGCACCATTGCCCACCTTCTGGTTCAAAGTGTCTGTCCCTCTGGCTCCAAAGGAACCAGTAGGGAAAAGCATCATATGGCATGATATTGGCATGGTATCAGCATGATATTGTCTACCCACATTGGCTAATTAAGCAGTTTTGAATTTTCTGCCTTGGATTCAATCCTCAAAGGCAGTTTAAAACCGTGCACAAATTAGCCTTATGTGGGAAACTGTGTATGTGTCTTATGGGTATTTAAATATGGTTTAGGAAACCTAACTTATTTTCTAATTGCTTATAAATAGCATTCTTCTTCAACAAATCAGCTAGGCAATATTTCCTTTAAATGACTTAAATTTTGGAAAACCCAAGACGCTCTGGAGCATTAAACCAATGTTACCTGTTCTGCCTACAGCAAAAGAAGTCAAATGGAGTCTTTAAAGTTCTGAAAGCATCTGATAGTATCTGCATTGTAAGCCTGGTAGGTTCACAGTTAGCAGGTTGCAGCGTGTTACATACAAGGCTGGCTTTGAGTAGTGCTTTAGTGACCCCATAGCAAATGTAGCTTAAGCTGTACTGCAGAATGCTGCCTTTTTTTTGCGACAGCTAGCACAAAACCTAAAAGCCTAGGAAGGGAAAAGAGATGACAGAAAACTGGGCAAAAAACTATTAAAAAGATGGTTCTTTGGAGGACAGTAATTGTTCTTTATAATATATATGCGCATCTACTTAAAAGGGAATCAAAGGGACTTTGAGAAGTCATCTGGCTCATCTGCCTGTTAGGGTCCATTTTATCTGATGTCATGTGTGGCAGATGTGTGTTTTTTTTCCTTTTGCATCACTTTCTCCTTAGTAATTCTGATGATAAGTCTACAAACGCAGGCAAATCAATTCCAATGCCTCACTCTCTGTATCATGGCGCTTGCTAATAAGGATATTGTCTGAAATCTTATTTGCTGACATTATTGCATTTGCATCCATGAAGAGTATAGACATACTGTTTTGCTCTTTGCAATAGCATTTGAAAGCTATTAACATCACTCCTCTGGTCTTTGCTTCTTTATATGAAAGATCCTTGGTTTCTGCAGTCTTGCCACACTGAGTTATAGTTTCTGTGTATATTAATGTTGTTATTTTTCTTTCTTGCCTCCTCTCTAGAAATTTTCATGGCTTTCCTGAAGTGTGGTGCTCAGAATTGGCTCATAAGCTGCTGTTTCCCATTCTGTATTTGTGCAGCCATGTTTTCAAGTCCAAAAATAGAACCTTCATTTGTCCTTCATGGCCTCGGCGTACGATGAACAAAGTGTGGTGGGCATAGACCTGATGGGGTTTGGTGTTTGAGATTTGCATATAAGTTGGGTTAGCTTCTGCTTTTGGAACTTTTTTAAATTTCCAGGTGCTTGGGAATCTCTTGTCCTACTGTGGGATGTGTTGGGCAGCCGTGTTACTGTGATGACCATTGTGGGAGACGTCAGTGCACACAGAAACAATATAAAATTTGGTGTGTGTGTATGGAAGCTGACTTAAAAAAAAGCTGTCGGTGAAGTACAGAGCCTAAGGCTTCCTTTAGGAGGAATAAGTATTATTCGAGGCAGTTGATTAAAAATAAGAGCTATACATTTGAGATGGCAGACAGCTTTACCTGTTTAAATACCATCTGATCCAAACTGCAAATTATTCAACCTCAATACAATTTCCATCTTTTAACTTTAATAACAAACGGGTAGGGTGTGTTCCCTGATGCATTTGCCTTGCTGGTGTGTAGGGTCCATTATCATGCTTGCTTCTAAGGTCTGGTAACTTTAACAGGCTTTTGGACCTGAATGCAGGAAGCCAATTAAGCGTTTGCCTAACTTCTACAGTGTTAGTTTAAAGCTGTCCTCTCTTAATCAGTGTCTTAATTACTAAAATGGTGTGAGCTCATACCTGTATGAGAGCTTAGTCCTGTCTGTTGATCAGTAAGTATATTCTTTTTAAGCGTGCATGCAGCTGGAGTTAACTGGAAGATGTTAGCCCACGTGGTACTCAAAATGGTCCGGGCTTTGGAGAACAAACATGCCTTCGTTCAGTAACAAGGTGTAAGCTTAATGCACAGATTCTGTGGATGAGCCTGTCCCCTCTGGCTGGCTGGTCACTGTGGTGGTTGTTCCCTTTGACTGGTTGCCAGAGAGACGAGCTGGTGCTCTTTGGCATTGGTTTCACCTCAGACCCCGACAGGTCAGATGCTGTTTCAGCCTTCTGCTGAATGGAAACCTGTCTCCTGTTTTCCTCCTTCATGTATTAGCATCAACACTCCACTTCTTACCATGTCATGTGCACGCACAACTTGTGCTTTTGCCTCGTGAGGGTGAAAATCCGCATGGATTCAACAGCAGGAACAAGGGACCAACTTTTGTTAGGGTTTCAGTGCTCTGTTCTGAAAAGGAGGTTGGACAAGTGTTTGCATTCAAATTGTGTTATAACTTCTGGTAGATATTTGTTTCCTCCAGGCTATTAACCAGCAGATTGGTTCTGTCTCATGAGCATTTTTGGCTCATCTGTTATGTGAAAAGAGAACGCAAAACTATTTTCTCCAGCTTTCACCAAACCACATCGCTTGTTTCTCCTTTAATTCAGGTTTGCTTAATTTTGCAGTGCACTAATTGCATGAGTATGTAGCATCTTCACACGAGGGAGGAAGAGCCACCTCACCACAATCTTCAGTGCTAGATTCTGGATCAAGTATGGGGAATCGAGCAAGGGTAGATGTTAGGGCAGGGAGGATGAGGGGGCATGTGACTAATGGAGAAAGGGTGAAGCAGAAGGCATCAGTGCTTCATACATCATGTAGATTATCCCTATGCAGTCTGACCGGTGGCTGTGTTTAGTCAAGACACTCAAAAATCAGACAGTGGGATGCAGCAGTTAGGGTACATTTTTGTGCTTCTTTTTCCATGTTTAGTATTTAGTTTTGCACTACAGTCACAGAGCATGTTTTCAGGATAAGATAAAAAGAGGATCTTTTTAAGTACTCCATCCATTGATCCATTGAGGAGTCGCGATAGATGGTGCGCACCTCTTTTGGAAGCCTAGTCGTAAGTAAGAGCTGTAATGTTTAAGATGCTTGCAAAAACTCGAGTTCTTGTGCCTTTAGAGCAGAATGAGGTTATGGCAGAGAGTTGGTTGCCTGAGCAGACGTGCCTGGTGCCTGTTGGGATACCCCATGTCTCTCACCTGGCTCAGAGGCTGCTGTGGAGGAGCACGCATCTCCCAGAGGGGGTGTCTCTGATGTGCCAGCCTATACAGACATCTGGGATGCCCTTGGGCATCTGAAATGATACTACTTACCACATTCTATTATTATTATTTTATTTCCTCTCACTGCTGTGGCGCAGACTGTAGTCCTGACACCAAGCCCTGTAGATACAAGGGCCATACATCTATAGGAAGCAAAAGCACGCAGCTCTGTCAATCAGCGCCACCTTTATCAGCCACACCTTTCCAGTTACATTAGCCTCCTCCACCCTGAAACAGGTAAGTTGGCTGACAGCATTCCCAGGCACCGGTTTGGAAGGAATATCGAGGTGTGGCTTCCCAGCTGGTGGAAGGCAGCCTGCCTGTAGGCTGGTACTGGCAGGGCACAGCAGCCCGGCGCTGACACGGCGGCCCCACTGATCCTGCAGGCGGTTGGGAAGCAGCTGGCACAACAACAACAACAAAAAAAAAAACCTTTTTGGCTGGATCAGCAAGCTTGTCTTGCTGACTGTGTGGCTGCAAGGTTGTTAGTACTGGCACAGAGGGAGCAGGGAGTGTGTGTGTGTGTGCTGGGGGGGCGTCGGGAGCAGGGGGGCTATGGCTCACGGAACCCTGGGCTGGGTGACAGCACGAGGTGGTTTAAGCTTTATTGCCAAGGGGCATGGGTTGCGGTCAGAAATACATCCAGCTGACATGAATTGCTGTTTTGGTTATTTCTCAAGGTTAGACACAGGGTTTTCTCTGTGCCGTTACTCTGCCTGAAAAGCGGGATCGCACTATTCTACAGCGAGTAGCTACAACTTGTTGTATGTGTTTGAACCCACAACTTGCAGTATTCTTATCAGAACGTAAAATGGAGAGGGAAAAGGCGTGTGGTTATTTTTTGGCCTGTGATTATTTTCATTTGGATTCAAAAAACTAGAATAAATGACCACATTAAAGTGCTGGGGAGGATGATAGAGTTTGGGGAGCTTAAATCAGGACTTCACCCTCCACATCACAGAGCCTAGTCACAGAAAAATAACATTGGCTATGGTATTATAATTTCCTGTAGGCACAGGAATTTTATGTTTATTCCCTACATAATAAGCCAGCTTTACCAGAAAGTATGGCTAATGCCTTTTTGTCCTTCCTGCTTTCCCACCAGCCTTTTCTGCAGTTTTTAGAGGTGATTGTTTCTTGTGGGGGGGATGTGAGTCTCATTCTCTGCAGTTCATGTGGCTACTGAAACCCTGAGCGTATGGTCATAAATGGGGAAGATCTTGTTGCAAAGCTGGTTATGAGAAAGAGAAGGAGCATGGCCCAATGGCTGAATTGTTGGATGACTGGTAGTAGTTAATGCTGTTCACCTTGCACTCAGTGGTGTTGGTAGGATGTATGTGAAACACACGTGACGAAGCAGAACAGTCAGGGAGCTGCCGAGTGGCTCCCTAGCTTTGCCTGGCTCTGTGTGCGTGGCAGCAGGCGGCATGGCCACCTACCCAGGTATGCGTCTGGGAGCCCCAGAGACGCCGGTGTACAGAGACGTAAGCGATGGCGCAGCCCAAAATCAAATGGCAGGCTTTGTAGGTGTGGGAACAGGAGTTTTCTGGATGGCTCACGTTGATTCAAGTGGCATGTATCTCCCTGTCGCCTATTTCTAAAGTGTCTTCATATCTCATCTCTGGTTTCTGTTAGATGCTTTGCCATGGATTTGGCAAGCAGCGTGAAACAAATAAATTATTTTCTTCCAAGGAGGGTGGAGAACAGGCATAGAGAGGACCTTGATAAAACCATGGTGTCTTGGTGAGCTCTTTGTCTTCTGCCCAGTTGTGCTGTAAATCCACTCGGTAGCTTGCATTTTCAAGTCTGTTTCTATTAATTCAAATGTGCCTCTCTTGCTTCCTTTCCTTTTCAAGTCTGCAGTGCCATTGTGTTGTACATTTGCTTAAACCACACAGTTTAATGATTTAATTCTCACTCCTTTTTTTTCTTTTTAGATAAGCTTAAGAGTCCTCCCCTTCGGTCTTACAACAAATATGTAGATATGGAATTATGCACTTGCTCTGATGTCTTTTATGCCTTTCATGTTGTAAAGCGAGTTTGATTTTGGGGGTGGGACGGAAGAAAAAAAAATTCTAATGTGCCCTGTGGTTTTAATGAGCAGAGTTTTGGAAACTGGTATTCCTTAGTCTTTGTGCTAATTAGCAGCTTCTTGGGGTCCCCTAAGAAAACCATTTTTTGCCAGGTCAGCAGATTTTCAGACAGGTGAGCTACTTTTAGCTTTGTCTTTGCTAGGTGCATTTTTGGTAGTGCTTTTCCTAATAGCTTTTGTGTTTCTGTTTGATGCTCTGACATTATCCGTGTTCTTATGCTGCCCAAATCACTTTTCTGATCCGTGTAGAGTTTCTTTACAGTATTGTGCTGGAGAAAAATTACGGAAGCTGAAATAATCACTCAAAGCAAAAGCTGTTGTTCTGAAACTAAGTAAGGGAAGAGAGGAAGCGCAGTCTTGTTTTGCTAAGCCAAATTCTTTACTGAGCCTCCTTTCAAAATACAAGCATAAAAACCCCCATGGGGCTGTGCTTATTCTTGACCTATTGAGGACCATCATGCTACACAAATTGTAGTAGCTGGCCCTAAGGGTTCAGATTTGAAACTTTTTCTTTTTTTTTTCCTCTCCACACAGTGGGAATGAAAGTTTTCAGGAGAAGTGTCGATCCAAACTCTTTATTCAAAGTTGATTTTTCACAGGAAGAGAATTCAGCATCTTTAGGGTGAAAGCACCTGAAGGTTCTAGTTTAATTGATGTGTATTTTTTAGGGCTTTCCCATTACTGAGACAAAAAGGTGTTTCATGTTAGCTGTGTGAAATGACTTCTTGGCTTTTCAGAGTTTAATAATTTTACATTGAAAGTATCTTAAAACCAATTTTTGCTCACTTCACCACCTTCTTCAAAAGGAAAATAAGGAAGAATCCAGAATCTAATAGTTCAGCTGATGTTAAGTGGAAACATAGGCCAATGGTCAGGATGTATCTTTTCCTCCAGTTTGGGCATGAGGCTTTCAATATGTCTAGTTCTCGTGGTGTCAGAAAATATTTTCCACCTAGCCTTATTTGAGATTCCAGTCCTCTTAATCCCATATTACATATAACTTCTTTAAAAAGTCTACTGTTTAGTCAAGACATAGGAAGAAGTCTAGAAAGAGCCATCTGCATGGGTGCATAGAGTTGTTTGTACCTGTGGTCTAAGTCACTTCTAAATTAATGTGTGAGTTGTGTGTGTGATCACTCAGCGGGAACCAGAGCAACCCTACGGATCAGAGCGTTTTCCTTGGGGAGATCTTATTTGGTCTAACCAACTACAGCGGGCCTTAGCACGTGGAACAGGTGGCATGCGGTTGCTGAGCCAACTGAATGGTTTATAGAGTTGTATATACAAGTTTAAACTACTTGTAATAGTTCTAGCACCAACACAAAGCTGTGTTAATGCTAGGAGAACCGTTACAAGGAGTTTGCCCAACCTTTCAGCTGATCGAACGCCCTTGCTGCTTCAGCAAGATCCATATAAATGCTTGAAACCACACTTAAATGGTAGGATTAGTAAAACCAGCATAAACTGTAATGCACAACACGTTCTCTGACTGCTTTGCAATAAGAAAAAAACCCCACCCCAAACCATGAATGAGCAAGCTTTCTGATCACTCGTTCCTCCTTTTCACAATGTTTTGCAT
Organism: Falco cherrug; assembly: GCF_023634085.1. NCBI lineage: Eukaryota > Metazoa > Chordata > Aves > Falconiformes > Falconidae > Falco > Falco cherrug. The sequence continues at coordinate 84,571,358 of NC_073702.1, read as the reverse complement.
TTAATGGTCACACACGGAGATGTTAGCCAGTAGCTAACGCTGTAGTCGTGTCAAAAGGGAAGCTCCATCGGCCACTTCACTTGGATGAGTCATTGCTCTCCATCAAGTCAAGCACTGGGATGAAAGGGAGCCTTGATGTCTTATGTAGTAACACGAGGTCATCAAAGATTACTAGAGGTGTCATTTGTCTGCTCTAGATTCAAGGAAGTGCTGCCTAAGTTGGAGCTGGGGAAGAGGCTTTGAATAAACTTGGAAGAGCAGTGGAGCTTGCCATCTCGCACTGAAATTTATAGCTAGATGTTGGCTAACACTTTCCGAGATACCTCCCTGACCTTTCTGAGAATAGCTTGCTGGAAGAGCCAAAGAGAAGAATCTTCAGATTTCCTTTTACTGATTGTCTACTTCTACTGAGCTTGAAAGCGTGAGTAATGGAAAAATATTTTAACCTTAACTGTGGTGACACAGTGTGAATGGCTTATGGCCAATCACTAAAAAAACCAAGGTCACTTTAAGTTAATAAAGAGCCTCTGGGTGCTGTTTGTCTTTTACTTGTGTTTATATAAAGAGGGTCCCCAGTTACTAGCAGTCAAATAGAAATCCCTGAGCCAGGAACTCCCAAAGTTGGCATCTTTCCCCTCTTTGATGCTGCAAAATGATAAATGCAACTGAGGTTCCAAGGCTAAAAAAAATGATCCTGAAGTTGCCTACAGGAGGGGAGCTCTGGCACTTTTCTGTGGGTTTCTGAGCAGAAGAGGTTGGCATTTGCCTCTGTAAGCTTCCTCCCTTCCTCTTCTTCTTCCATCATAGGGGAAGGTATTTGCCATTCCTAAGAAATGTATGGACTCATTCCACTCCACGGTGCACCTATATGATGAGTGTGATTCCTTGTCACTTTTCTTTCTGGATATTAAAACTGGATCTGCCCACCTGACTCAGAAGGCTGAACTTTCAAATCCAAGTTGGTTCATCTGTTTCTCGCGCATCACTCCCATGTCCCATGTCCTATATTTGACTGACAGCTCAACTCTGAGACTCTTCAGCTCCACAGTTTCAGTCATTGTCAAAACTACTCAACAAAGGTCTCAACTTCCAGATGGTGAGGAGTTACTCTAACTCCCATCACCAGCTTTGCCTCTGATGTACTAGTCCAGTGGCACGCCACTGAATCTCCCCTCGTTCTGTGAAGGGAGTCTGAAGAAAACAGCTTGTGTGTGGTTTTAATTACATGTTTGTTCAGCCCTCTGAGGATGTCAGGAGCTGTGAACAGTAGATGCCAAGTGATTGCCAGGAAGAAAGCTGCTGACTGCGGTGCATCGTAGACAGAATCCTTCTGTGTAACTGCCACTGCCTTGCCATGCGCATGCCGACGATATCTGATTTTGATTATAGTCTCTCCTCTGATGATAGTGCTGTCTCGGGTTCTCCTGGAGACAAAGTCTTGGTCAAGTGAAAACATAAGCAATGGTGTAGTCAAGGGCAAAGTTAGTCTCCCCCAGATTCCAGTCCATTGCCTCTTCTTTCTTCCTCATTTGGAGCGAACCAAAAGGCTAACAGTCCTCCTTTAAACGAGCATAACTTGCTGTATTATGTTAGTCTAGACAAAGCAAATCAAATTAATTAGCAGAAAGACTGTAAATGTGCTGTGTAGGAGGACCTGTCATTAGAGTACCTCATCCAGGCTCCTGTGGCTTGGTGTGTGTTCAGAATGATAGCTCTGGTCTTCCTCTCAGCAGAAGAGAAATAGAATAATATGGGGTTGCAATTAGAGGCAGAACTATAATTCAGTCCTGGGCAAGGAGAGGGGGAGGTGAGTAGGAAGACGGCTGCTCTGCAAAGCCTAAGTCATAAAACATAAAATCCCTATTTATGCATGGCAACAGATCCTTCTATGATTGAATTACAGCCTTCATATTCAATAATGGGCCAAGTCTGTAAACCAGAATACCGACAGAACAAATATTTACATTCTTCAGGCAATGACGGGAGGAGAATCACTGAGCGGAGCATGAATCAAAGCCACAAGGACATAGATGTGGGGCAGCCACGTGTTGCCATCAGTGTGAAGTGGGAGGGGTGGGGTAAGTTTCCAGTATTTGGATGTGAAATTTCCTGTAGTACAGGTCATCCTGCTGCATTTCACTGAGAATTCATCTTTTGGTGAAGTGACACACGCTGCTGATGACAGTGAGTAAACTGGAGTTTATCCATTCGTTCTGTGCGCTGTACATTTCCCAGTATAGCTAGAAAGTGCTACTGAAATGTTTAGGTATTTAGCATTTTATGTTGCTATTGCATACCTAATCACAAATTTTTTTGTATTCCTGACATTACAGCACCTGGTAAGTTCTGTACCTTTGATAGTTTTTGAGCATCAGCTGCTGTGATTTATTTTAGTCCATCTGACAGCTGTGGCAGTCATAAACATTACTGGAACATAACAATTTGGAAATACCAATAGACGTATAGTGAAATAAATTAAAATTCCTATGGTTATCTCACAAAACAGCTTGAAAACAAGGATCAGAGTAGTTCCAAACTGATGAACTTCCATCCAGACATCCATTGATGCAGTACTAGGGTGGCCAAGAAGCCATATAGCTCTGAAGGTTTAGAACTCCAAATGTCACCTTTGTCTACAAACTTGTGTCGTGGTTTAATCCCTTCAGTCCTGGCCAGCAACTAAGTACCACACAGCCGCTCATTCCCCCCTCAACCCAACACCCGGCCCTGGTGGGATGGAGAGGAGAACCGGAAAAAAGGTAAAACCCATGGGTTGAGATAAGAACAGTTTATTATTTGAAATAAACTATAATAATGATGATATAAGGGAAAGGGAGACAACAAAGAGAGAGAGAGAAATAAAACACAAACCCAAGAAGAGCCAAGTGATTGGCATCCCCTGGCCAGCTGCCCCCAGTTTATATACTGGGCATGACACTTTATGGTATGGAATATCCCTTTGGCTAGTTGGGGTCAGCTGTCCTGGCCCTGCTGCCTCCCGGCTCCTTGTGCGACTGCTCACTGGCAGAGCCTGGGAAACTGGAAAGTCCTTGACTTGGGGTAAGCACGGCTTGGCAACAGCTAAACCATCAGTGTGTTACCAATATTACTCATACTAAATCCAAACACACAGCCCTGTACCAGCTACAAGGAGGAAAATTAACTCCATCCCAGCTGAAACCAGGACAGCTTGCAGATGCGCATGTACAGCCAGCCCTCAGAGCATGTGGTTGCCGTGCTTCTCAGCCCTCACAGGTTTAAACTGCATTTCAGTTGCATACCTGAATTTTCTCATGTGGGACCTGGAGTGAACGGGCTTCCTTTCAGAACAAAGCCCACAGCCAAGTTAAATTTTGCAACAAAGGTAATTACATGGGGATTCTGATGGACCATTAGTTAATCCACAAACAATAATTGCAGAAGGAAGCCGAGTAGAAGCCTGGTGTTCTTAGGGAAAGAAGAAAACATCTTGTAACTCTCCAAGTAAGTTTGAGAACAGAAAGGGATGCAAAATATTACAGGATCAGCCCAAGGGTAATACCGTGCGTGGTGTGCGGCAGTGACTCGGTACTGCCTGGCTTCCATCTATCGCTGGCACAGATAAGTTTTACAACTGTTGGGCCATCTTAGACCCTGAGCAAGAAAATATATTAAAAGCTTTGAGGTGACCCGCTGTTGTTTCAAGGTGTCTTGTATTACAGGTGAACATTAGAGCTCATGAACTTTGGTTTTCTATGGATGTGTTGGGTGCGCCAGTCCACCGCAGTAACCCTAAACACCCTCTTTACCACTCTCACCTCCTGTGGTAGCAAACTGCCGTATCCATCACTTGTGTCCTCCCCCTTCCCGTTCTCTGAAAGACTTTTCTTGCTTTCCTGTATACCTTGGGAGAAAACACACATAGTGTAATGCAGTAGAAGTTTCAAAACTGCCTTGCTGTCCAACTTGTTTGAAATTTGGTTGCTGGATTAAAAAAAAAATGTAATTTTTGGGAACTATCAGATGTGGAATAGCATGCTGCTTATTAACTGAAGGGGGGAGGGGGGGGGCGGGGAAGGATGAGAGGATTCCCTAGGTTTAGCTTCACTGAGGAGAAAAAAGCTTTTCTGTGAAACTAATCATTCTGGCAACGTACATATGTGCGTGGCATAGACCTGGTTGCGGCTAATGGGCTTAATACTTGTTTTACTTGCTCATTAGCGTAGGTCGTCTGCCCTCTGTCCCCACAACTGCTGTACATTTTAGTTAGGAGACCAATGCTTTGTCAGGCAAATTTGTAAGCAGAGATAAATGTAAATGAAAAGCTCTTGAAGCAATCAATCTATGCCATTTTTAGGACAACTTTATGGAAATACAGCTGCAATGGTTGTGGTAGGTGGCATGTTAGAAAAGAGTGGGATACGCAGCTGAAGTTTGGGGTGTGGGGGAATTTGCATACTGCCTGTTAGAAAGACTAGCCTTAGGATATTGAGATAAGAGTGATTCTTCTTTGAACCGTCTGTCTTTCAGCTCTATAAATAGGATGTTAGCTTACAGAAATCCATAATATAAACACTAGATAGTCAATAAAATTTTAGATTTTTCAGATAGGAACTTGACTACTTGAGAGTCCTAACGTAGTAACAGGGTAGAATCTTGAATAGAGAGCTTGATGAGTAGAAGTATCTGAGTCTACCAGAAACTCTGGAAAATGTGAATGTTCCTTTTCTCTTGATTTATCTAGTGTTTCTCAGATACAAGACAACATGCCACCTATTGATTTTTAGAAGTAATTGCATTTTTCTGCCCATTAAGAGAAGCAAGCAGAAATTCTTCTGAGCACTTTTATGGTCCTCTAACGTACAGGCCTCTGTTTTCTTCTAGAGTAGATCTCATCCAAATCCAAGTGGTGTGAGTACAGTAACGCACATGTAGTGAAGACTAATGGTCTTGCCCTGTGAGCTGGAAAACGAGCCGTGTGCGCTGCGCTGGAAGTAGTGCATTGTTTGACACTACAAAGCAATAAAGCTTCTAACTCCATCTCCCTTCTATCAAAACTCAGGGAAACCATATTGAAAATTTTCACACAGAACCATTTTCATACACAAAATTATAACATGTTTAAAGAAAAGCTTGCCGAAGGGTAACAAATCTGGATTGATCAGAAGAAAGAAGAGCATTGGTGCCATGCGGTGCAATTGAAAGACGTTGGAAATGGTCCATTCTCAGTTCGTTTCTGACCTCCAGTAAGTCAGTTCCCCTCTGTGCTCAGTTCTGGTCCCACCATATGTTGCTCACCAAGTGAGTCTACAAACATTTGAAGTTGTGTTGCTTAGTCAGGCACTGGTCTTGGATGAGATTTCTATGTTCTGTTGTAATGCAAAAAAACAAAAATATAATGGAGACTACTCATTGCAAAATAGTCTTTTGTAGTATTGATTCTCCAGTGAGGAAGCAATGAAATGAGCTATTGTATTTAAATGCTGAACTTTCCCCATTCTTGTGTTGACTGTCCTCCTTTCCAACAGGCTGAGGGATGGTCACAAATGAAGACATTTGCTGAAGCCACCGCTTCCCTTCTGATTTAGTTTTTCGTTTCCCAAGGGCAGAAGTCTGCTGTTTTCTCCTGAATGAAACACTGCCAAATGGGAGTGTACCAGCTGCCTTCTGCCCAGAAGAATAAAGTTAAAAGTAGGCTATTATTGCTTGCTGGACAAAATGTTCGTGTGGAAACAGAACTGACTTGCCTATTTGGGGCTCTCTATCTCGTGCTGAAAAGCTGAGGAGCACCGAGGAGAGCAAGTATCTTTTCAATGTGGTTCACTCTTGCAAAGAGACATCTTTTAGATTCGTAGAAGAACTAACTTTCAGTCCTTTCCAAAAAAACTAGTCTCCTTGTATCCAAGGAGTTTTTTTCTTATTTATTCCTCCCCACCCCCTGACTGTAGCATTCTCCAGAACCAGGTTGGGAGAAAGAAAATCAACCTTATGGACAGAGAGCAGAAATCTGGTTTTATTTTGTGGGTTTTTCCCTCCTCCCGCTCCCCCTTCTTTTCCCAGTGTTGCATGTGCTGCCAGTACTGATGACTACCCAGACACTTCTGAGTAGGACATCTCACTCTGCTTGGGACAGTTCACATGTGCTCACCAGGCAGACATTTGTCTGTGGTTGGCTCTAAAACCACAAGTTCCTGAAGCTGAAATTGCAACAAAATTTAGGAGTTTTAATCAGAATAGTATTCCAAAAAGCCTTTGTCCAGTTACCTGTTAGTGTTCAAGTGGAGTTCTGCGTATTCATGTTCCCCGAAAAATGGCATTGTGGCATTACCAGAACTACTGTAGGATGGCTTAGCTTTTACATTTCGTGGAGCTTTTTTTCCTCCTCTTTATTTAACTTTTCCTATGTTAAAATGAATAATGCTGACACAGTTATGTACTGATAAATACAGGGCAGTATGAAGTTGATAAGAGTCTTGCTTCGCTGTATTAATCGGCTAACATTTAGCCTTAAAAAACCCAAGCAAACTCAGAGCATGGTTTCCTTCACTATTTTATTCTAGTTGAGTGATTGCCTTAGTAATTGTATTTCTTATATATGTCTGTGTTTTTTGGGGACGCATTGGTATTTATCATGGATGTAAGTATTAGTGACTGTATCTCAAAGAAAATTACCATGGCTGGCTTCACCAATGCTCCCCCTGCCCCGGACCCCCACCCAGTCTTCTGGAACTCCAGTTCATATCTTGGATATAATGGATAAAAACTGATATTTCAGCTAATGAAATTTTCAGTGACTCTCCTCACAAAGTGCTTGTCCTGGCTCTAAAAAATGAGAAACTTACCTCAATTCATCCAATACTAGTATTACTTAAAAAAATAAAGTGAAGCACAGGTTTAGAAGCTATGCAAGATAAGAAGGACTCAGCCTGTGGAGAGCCTAATCCCATAGATCAGTAATACAGTATTTAAATCAATATATTTCCTGGCAGGGCGTCAGTGCAAAGAGGAGCAGTGGGGTAACGCGATCTCCGATGAAGTGAGCAGCTGCGTTCCAACCTGTGTCAGACGGGCTTGTCTGAAGTTTCTGGACGAAGGAACGGTACAGCGGTTATAAACATGAATTTCTGGAGGCAGTAAAGGTAGATAAGAAGGATAGAGGACAAAATGTGAAGGAAAAGCCAAACATTCGAGCTGGTTAGTTTTGGTGCCGAGGGTGAGTTTACCTTCAAGTTTTCTTTATAATTGCTCCTGTCCTAAAAATAACATATCTGACACATTACACGGTGGTGGATGTGGCAGGAGTAATTGGTTGAGCCCTTGATTCCTCTTACATTTTTGTGTATGGATCAGGAATTCTAAACTTCCAGCCTCTTCAGGGAGAATTCAAGATAAAGCTCTTGGTTGTAGAAAATCTATACTGAGAGCTGAAATTAGTATGAAGCAGCACCCCTGAGCTGTTCTCAGCTAGCTTCATCTTAGCGTAGTGTCCCCGCAGGTTGTCCTTTGCTCAGTGTGCTTCAGTTTTGTCGATGATGTACTCTATTTCTCAATATTTTACATTTGGTGTCTTCAGGAACTGTCTTGACCAGGAGAACTTCTAATTCCTGGCATTACGGGCGAAATGTTGTCCTCTCCTGAGGCATCGGTGAAACCCAGCCTGCTTCCCCTTTCAAAACGCGAACAAGAGCCTGGACAGGACGGTATGGTCCCTGGAGTGTCCAGGGTGCAGGAAAACCTTCCTAATTCCCTTCAGGCTTCCTGGTGTTCCCCATGGGCATGCCTGGGCCTCTCTGGGGGAGAAGTGTGGGCGCAAGGGAGCGAGAAGGACGGATCTCCTTGGTGGGGGGGAGCGGGAAGGATGGAGAGGAGGAAGGATCTTCATCCAAGCCAGCCAGTGAGGGTACAAGGAGTTCATTAAGTCTAAAAGAAATGTTTTCTGCCTCTACCACCTACTGCTAGGGCTGTGATGCAATGAAATAGCTTTCTCTCAAATCACTATAGAAGGTTCTTAGAGGGCAAGAATGGAAAAACTTCTGGTTGTAATGGCATTAATTACTGTTTTTTAAACAATTATTCCCTTCGGTGTTGCATTTAGTGTTTTTAAAGTGTTGCTTAGTATTCCTAGTACATGGTAACTCTTCTTTACTGCTAAAAAGCAGAGATTTTGTATCTGAATACGAGAGTAACACATTCTAGCTGCGTTACTGGCTTTTGTTTTGTTTTCTTCATTTCATCCCCCCCCGCCTCCTATGTGTTTTGTTGTTGTGGCTGGCTTCAGTCTTGGCAATTTAATAATGAGAATCTATTAATGATGGAATGATTTACTAAGAGGCCCATGGCTCTGTGAAAAGAAAGATACAGTACAGTGTTCTGTTACTGCTGACGTTGAGACACAGGACAAATAGTTTCCAAAGGATACTTAAAAGGGAGAAGCTTTCACCAAATGCCTCCCTTGCACAAAGATGCCTGATTTGTATAGACTTTATGCAAACATTGTACCATTAGAATCATGCCTAACCATTAATAAATTAAATAAATAGCATTTTTGGCTTCCTGGTAGAGAATCTGATATTTCCTGGCTTCCCACGTCTGTTGCTAAAGCCAAGTTTTAGTTCTTTGAGAAGTTATTGCCTGGCTTGTCTTCAAGGAACACTTCTTGTGTCCCATCTTAAAATGCTGAGAACTGACCATGTACACCGTGTTCTTACAGTAATATACATACAGCTGGTTTATACGGATTCTTTTTTGACTAGGTCTAACAGGAAAGTAAGGGGGGAGCAGAAAAACTTCTGGTAACAGGGATTCCCACAGTCAGCTGAATAGCTGATCCCAAAGGAGATCTCTTGTGTCTCTGAAGTTTGCAGGATAGAAACTGGAAAAGAGTGATGCAGATGGTCAAATGTGACCGTGTGTGTACCATGCCACAGAACTGTACCTGATTTAATCTACCCTATAATGTCTGCCCTTTGCTGGTAGTTGACCAGAAACCGTTTTCCAAGGCAAACTCTTCAGCTGTTAATTAAATTAATAATTTTTAAAAAGGAAAGTAGCTCTGAATTTATCGTCTCTCCAGTCATTGGCTCTCATGGTGCTTTTGATGGGTGTAGGATAGGTTTATAGTACTGGCTCTTCTTCCACGTGCGTTTACAGGCTGAATCCATCCTAGGCTTCATGGTAGGAAAGTTCCACGGTAGGAAAGACAGGTTTTGGAGGTATCTTTTCAGTTTTTAAAATTATTGGCTGGGGTTTTTTTTCTGAACTCCTGCCAGGAAGACCTGGTGAAGGGGAGGTGATTGTATCAAACCGGTATCAGAGCACTGGATGCTTCCACGAGTGCTGGTAGTGCCAGGTTCTGTGCAGGTGCTGCATGCTGAAAAAACTATCACAGATCTTTAAGTTACATCTCTCTCTCTTTACATCCACCTGCAACCCTGAAGGAGGCTGATAGTGAAACAGGAATCCCCAGTCAGAAACTGCACCCTGAGCTGAGAAACTGGTGACAGCTTTGCAAACCAGAGGAAGCGGTGGAGCAGTCGCTGGGCACAGATGGATGGTGCCGTTACCTCCTGCCCTACCTTGCAGACCATAGCGCCGGCTTCTGCGCCGGGAGGCTTCTCCAAAAAATGTGCACTTGACTTCTGAGGTTAAATCCAACACTTCAGTTCCCAGAGAGGTGCCCTAACGACCAAACTATAGGCTATTTCGGGGGCTACACTGCTGCCTGTGCTGCTCCGGAGCTGGATTGCTTTCAGGAATGCGTGAGTTATAGGGCCAGAAGGTCACTACGCAAGAGAGAGCCTGCCTTGGTAGATATTTTATGTTACACAGTAATTGGATACAAAGGCGAAATAAAGCTGAGGCCAGACACAGCAATCCTGGGTCTCCCCTCCTAGATGGGTGCCCTGACGTCCCCAAATTACAGAGCTGTGTCCTGGTGTTCCTGCCTCCTTGGCCAAGGATTTTTTACACTCCCGAGTACCTGATAGCCCAGCCCCAGCATGATGGGTTTGTTGAGTTTATGAACTCATACTTGACGCTGATTTCCTTATCTCAAAGAGATAAAAACTTAGCATGTGAAATGTAAATGCAGCTAGGGCTGGCTTGGTGTCTAGTCTAAGGTTATTTTCTGCACCAGCTCACACACTGGAAAAAGGGGTGGGGGGGACTGGCAGCAGCTGGCAACGACCCTTAAGGAAGCTGAAAACTGTCCCACGGGAGCTTCTGCTGGCTGGGCCATGGGCACCCCCAGGTGCAGCGGGGGCGGTGGGCCCGGGCTGGCGTTCCTGCAAGCTTCAGAGGCGCTGGTCTCTCGAGGCAGTTCTGGCTTGCTCGGGCTCAGCCCCATGTTCAGTTCTGTGACATCTAAGTAGGACAGAACTGCCCTGTTCTTGCCAGAAGCCAGATTCTTCTCCAGTACGTTTTGTCTTCCTTCTCGTCCCGCTCTGTCTGCAGCCGGCATTCACCATGTTGCTTTGCATTCAGACTGTGTTTACCAAAAAGTTCTGTGTCTCTGAGAATACTGAGGTTTCTTTTCTCTTTGCATGTGAACACCGAAAAATATATGTAGTCCTTGGCATGTTGCTGGCACCAGGTGACCTTGTTTGCACCCTTACTTGCTTGAATAGGGGGTTTGTGTGCCAGGGCTTAGAAAGGGGTGATTTGCAGGCTAGTAAGGGGCAACCCTGTGATTAGAAATTCCACGATCTGACAGGATGCACATTTGACCTGCTAGTGTAAAATAGATTATTATTCTATTATGTAAACATTTTAAGGTCCAGGTTTGATAAGGATCATTGACAGAAATAGGTGGTGCATTCCTACCTGTCTGTAGAAGTACTTGCTAACGTGTACTGCAGTGTTTCGTTTATAACCTTACAATAGTGGCTTTGATTAATAATGCTTTATTAGTTATAAATGTAGACTTACTGAATAAATCCTACTTACTCTGTTGAATGGCTCTCCATGCCTACATAAAACTATTCCAGTAATTAGAAAATTACTATAATATTTCTCTATATTGTAGAGTTTGAGTTGTGAGCCCTCTGTCAGCTTTCCTGAATTCCTGCGTAGGATTTCTACTTGACCCCACCCCTGACACAAAAGGGAAACGTTTTCAACTCGCATTTTGTGATGAGAAAGGGTGGGTGTGGTAAGACAGGGTTTACCATAGAAAAGAGGAAGGGGTGGGGGAAAGTGTCTTTGTCCTTCTGATGTGGCTTAGGACCTGTGTTGTCCTTTTCCCCGCCAGGATCAGAGAAATGAGACCGGAGAGGCGATATCCCTGCTGAAAAGTACCAGCCTCCCTCCCTGAAGAACAGTAGAGTTATCACCATTGCTTTGTGGGCTTGCGTTTCAAGAGAAGAGTGGAAGAGTAGCGTTGGCATAAGGCATCTTGTGGAGACCCCTAGAAGGTATAGTCCTGTAACTCCTGGGTCTTTTCCTCCTCTTTCTATATAAAGCACAAAGCAATGGGGATCAGTTGTTTTATCTACTACTGAAATGCAGCCATCGGTGCAGAATAACACGAGAACAGTTTGAAAGGAAGCGTGGAACGCTATATTCAACTGAAACTAATTACCTGATTAGGTTTTGGCCTGGCCGTGTGGGTTGACATCCAACGGTCTTGGCGACAATACTTGCGAGCAAAGCCAAGTCTAGTCTCGCTTCGTTTAAAGACTCTGGACAAAACTTCTGGACTTTTATGCAGAATGCTAAGCAGTGTGAAAATAGGCCACTGCTTTAAAGTACCCATGGCTACAGTGGGTGTCAGTGGGCAACTGGCATGGTTGCAGATGAATGGGCTGATCTGGGTTTTAGAAACAGTGGCTTCCCTTTAAAGATGATTCTCTTTCAAGCACACACTCTGGTGAAATTTAACTCTGCCTCAGAACATCCTTCGTTCACAGCTAGAGGATTAGCACTTTCTTTTCTTTCAGCGCTTCTCCCCTTAGAAATTTAGTCAAAGCCTGACATTGAGATCTCGTAAACTTAGAAAATCGCCTGAAATGATGTTGTCTCACCTAGTCTGCTACAGTAGTTCCTTCACTTTATCTGCATAGGAGTTAAATGTGTTAGGTCTGCTTTGTTAGGTAAGACGTATTTGCTATTGCTGTTGTTATCTTCTCTTGCACTTTTGCAGCAATGACTCTTTCAATCTGTTGGTGTCTTTGTTTGGAAACAGGCATGTTTTCATGTTAGGAGTATCTATGCACCATCTTAAGTGTCTCTAGTGTGAGACATACCTATATTTACTGGTATGATGGTATTGTTTTCATCTTGGCATCTCTCTAAAGGAAAAATAAATAAATCATTACTTGGAAGGATTTGAAACTTTACTGGGAAGAGAGGGATGAGTCTTTCATCTGTATGCTATTATAAAAATACAGTTCACTAAGAACACTTTCAGAAAGACTTGAAGGGTCCTTGCCTCCGAATAGGAAGCTTCTGGGCTGCACCCACTTCTGGCACCCTAGAGACCCTCTGTTCCCCCTTCCCAGGGAGAACGGCATGAAGTGAACTGTAAAATGAGTTGTGGCAGTGCACTGGTGAGAACTGACTTTATGAGGAAATTTAGTATGTCTACTCTGATATCCTGGAATCGCACCGAGACACATTACTAAAATGAATTGGACAAGTGGTTGATGAAAATCCAAGAGTTGGTAAGGGATGCTCCACAGAACAAGAAATCCTAAAAGACAACCATAGGAAAAAATATTTTTGCCAATTGGCTGACTATTTTAACTTAGCAACTGGCTTGTGATCTAACCTATTCCTTAACATCTAAAATAAATACTGAATTCTCTCCTGTTTACAAACCTTCTTAAACCTTAAATGAAGTCAAAGTTGTGTTTAAGCATTTCCTTTTACTGGAAGAATAAATCCATCAAGTTTTCGGCCTCCCACAAAGGCAATAAATGCAAATCTGTAAGTTCCATAAAAGCCCCAAGAAACTTCAGAAGTAATTTAAGATAATAAAAATCGGCTTTTGGACACTTCTCGCTACTTCTGTGTGGAATGAGGCTGTGCAGGGACTCGGGGGCTGGGGAGGCAGATGGGAGTTCACCTTGTGTAACCTGGCATTCCCTTCCCTTCTCCCCCGCCGTCCCCAAATCAGCTGTCACGGTGTTGGCAGGAGTCTCTGGAGCCTTCGCTAGCCAGGACTTTGCCCAGCTGTTTGGCCCAGGATTTCACAGAGGAGGAGGAAGCTTTTCTGGCTGGAGCTTCTGTGAAGTCACTTCTTCAGCGATCGAAGCAGCACTGTCCCGGTGGGGGGAAAAGCAAGTAGTGGGAGAGCTCGCAAGGCTGGGGGGGAGCGATGTGACTTTCACAGGTCTTAGCCACTTTGTGATAAGTAATCACCTGAGAATAGAGCTAATCTCCTGGGGAAAGCTGTTGGGACTACAAAGGTGGCAAGATCTCCGCTGCTTCTAAAAGCAGGCGTAGAAGAGTTCACCGCCGTTACAGTTCTGTGGTTTGAAAACGTGTCTCTCCTAACAGCTGCTTGTGTTGCCGTTTGCAGGATGATTTGGAAATTCGCCTTGTCCGTTTTCCTGATGGCAGCGCTGGTTCGAGTCACGGACACGAGGAAAAACCGTCCGGCGGGCGCCATTCCCTCCCCTTACAAGGACAGCAGCAGCAACCACTCGGAGCGGAGGCAGCAGCTGAATAAGGAGGTGCTGGCCTCCAGCCAGGAGGCCTTGGTGGTCACCGAGAGGAAATACCTCAAGAGCGACTGGTGCAAGACGCAGCCCCTGCGGCAGACTGTCAGCGAGGAGGGCTGCATAAGCCGCACCATCATCAACCGCTTTTGCTATGGGCAGTGCAACTCCTTCTACATACCGCGGCACGTGAAGAAGGAGGAGGAGTCCTTCCAGTCCTGCGCGTTCTGCAAGCCACACAAGGTCACCTCTTCCACCGTGCAGCTGGAGTGCCCAGAGCTGGACCCACCCTTCCGACTCAAGAAAATCCAGAAGGTCAAGCAGTGCCGGTGCATGTCTGTGAATCTTAACAACTCGGGCAAACTGTGAGAGCAGGCGTGTGGCTACTGCTTGGTGTTGCCCCCATCAGATTTACTGCTGCCTCCCCTCTCCCACTGAGCTGACTGTCCATTTTGTCACTTTGTTTCTTCTTTTCCTTCTTTTTTTTTTTTTTTTTGGTGTTCTGTTGTCTTTCAGGAGGCATCTCTCGAGCAAGGAGAGGCTCCTTGCCGCTTGCCGACTGGAATAACGCTGTTTAATGGGCTGTGTGAGGCACTTCACCATCAAGTTTCATTATATTTCCAGTGTCATTTGGCGGTTGAATCTGCTGGAGTGGAGCAGGCTGCCAGGAGTTGCGATCGATCCTCTAAGTAACCAGTTGGCTGAAACCAGCATTAAATGTTTCCACTGTGTGGAGTAAAGCCCTCTGCCCTACACTCCAGTCCCCTCCACGAGACGAGGACGCCTTCCCCGTGCTTTGGGCCGGAGCTCGCCGCTCCCACTTGGAAGTGCTGGGGCGCTGCCCAGGGCTGGGGGACGCAGATGAGGGACGAGTAACCTGCGAGAAGCAAGCGAGGCTCTCTGACGAGGCTCATCTCCTCAAGACAACTTTAATTGTGCAATGACAAACGGTTCCGGGCTTCTTGTCTGAAGGCAGATAAGGAGCGAGGGGAAGAGGGCAAGGCGCTGGGTCAGCCACCGTCACCGCGGAGCAGACTGAGGGTGGGTTCTGATGCTGTTGTGGTTAAGAGTATATCCAACACGTGGTCTCTGCAGCAGTGTTTATTTTGTAACCTAGCTATAGTAAACAACTGTTTAAAGTTTTATAGACCTAGCCATGTATATTTTTCTTGTGGCAGAATGTGCCGGAGATTAAAATACGTTGAGTAAGAGACTCGGTTGCTAGGTCAGCTGCCTGGCTTAAAATGGACATGGTTTAACTGGGCTTTCGGTAGGTTTTTGTGTGTTAGATGTGTGTGTGTGTTTCTTACTCCAGGAAAGACAACACCCATGTATGACCTTATATTTATGCCTGCTCAGACCAGGGTAGGTGGGAGGGTAGTGGGAGAGATGCTGAGAACACTTAAGGGAACAATGTTTCCCTTAAGGTATAAAAGCACTGTCGCACAAAGGATAAAATTTGGTCATGGCTGGACTGAATACAAAAGCTACATCAGTGTCATCAGGTTTTGGGAGTGGTGTCTCTCCCATGATTGGAAACCACGTTAATGTGTTAGTGTTAAAGGACAAGCCCATCAGTCAGTGCCGCTGGAATGGGTCACAGCTGTAGGAGCAGGGAGAGAGTAAGTGGTAATTGCTACAGTACTGGTGGTCTGCGCGGGTTTTGAGTTCTACGTAATCAGTGTCGGTGAACACTTGCAGTTCATTTAAAATCATACTGTGTTGTTATTCAGTTGATGGAGTTTAGCATGTCCTGTATAATCTGTTTGTTACAGATCAGAACTGTATTAGTCCCAGCTGCATTAAAACCCCATGTCTCAAAACAAACCAGCCCCTTCCCCCCAACCCAGAGCCCATGCGTGCTCAATTGTCTGAAGCTTACAAATTAAAAATGACACGCCGACTCCCTGATGCATGTCTCGCAGTTCAGCATCTGCATCTCGTGAAACCAGCTTGCGGTGGGAGCCCTTCCCCACCAGCCTCTTCACATGCAGCCGCTTCAACGGGTTAACGTGCCTGGCCCCTGCTGCCAGCCAGGGGTTCAGTGCCACAGGTCGCTGTTCTGTGCGACAGCCGGCTCTAAGAGGCTTTCGGGACTGAGCTCCACCAGAGCTTGCCAAGCGGTTTACGGGGCTCGGCGTGGGCAGGGTGAGGTTGGTCAGGTCTGTTAGCCTGATTACGTGAACGGCTGTGGCTTTTCTGCTGTGCTCTTTCAGCTTGTCAGCAGGGCACGGGGAGGTTCCTCGCACGGGGATTGCTTTATCAGTGCTCGCTGCTGCCCTGCCAGCATCGTGCCAGCCACCAGGCCAGCACCGGTCAGGCCAAGCTCGAGCACTGGTGTGGCTGCGGGGAGCTGGGCGGGGGGGGGTAAGGTGGCAATAACTACAGTCAAAGACTCCTGGGATCTCAGTCTCCACTTGAAAGAAATGAATGGGAAGTCTGGCATTTTGGACTAGAGAATGAAAAGCACCCTAATAACTTCAGTTAAAAAAAAAAAAAAAAAAAAAAAAAGTGCAAGAATCTTTATGTTTAAGCTATGCCCTGCCTGGGTTTTTCACCAGTTTGCAATATGAATATGCTGCAGCTTAAAGCTCCTTCTAGGAGCTGTGTTTATGTAAAAACTGAGTTGAGCTTGTAATGGTTAAAACTGTATTTAATTCTTGTTTTATAAATGAAAACAAAAATGAAGAAATGCTTTAAGTATAATGTAATTATTTTATAGGTCTACTATTAAATTATAGATTAAATAATAAAGCTACTCTAGGGTTATATGGCATCCAGGTTTCCCGGCTTTGCTTCAACACCTTGTGTCCAGCTGCTCTCTCGTCAGTATATTCTCCGGCTTCCTTTTGACCCTACCAGATACAGGCTCACCTTGACAGCTTGGGAAAACCTAGCTACTTCTTCCCTTGTCCCCCACCCCCTCAAAAGTACCTGCAGGGCAAGAGGGAAGCATGAATTGCACTAATCCTAGATCCTGGAGTCGATTCTGCATGCACAAATTCTGGGGTTTTTTGGTTAACTGACAGGAAGGCAACCAAAGCTCCACCACTGGCTGAACTGCTGGCATCATTTGCGGTAAGAGAAGTAACTATTACCCTGACCAAAGTGGTTTTGCTTAAAATATAGCGAGATCCTTATGTAACAGGCACCAAACTACTCAGGGAATGGAAGGAAAAAAAAAAAAAAAAAAGAAGAATGAAGTATATCTTAAGATACAGGAGAATTTTATTGATGGCTGTCAGCTCTTGCATGAATACAGTGTATGTCTGTCCAAAGGTAGGATAGTGTTCTGTGTTCCACCCCACCCCCCCCCCCCCCTTTTTTTTTTTTCTTTCCTACCCAGATAAAAAATATTTGCAAAATAATCTTGAAGAAAAGCTTCAGTGAGGAAAGGGAGTTCTCACACTAAGGAGCGAGCCTCCACGTGACCAGAAGAGATGCCTGTCATGGGTCTTGAAAGCAGCAGGAGCACCTAGCGCACCAGGAGCAGGGGAAGGCTGTTGTCCTTTATGGCACTATGACACCGGCATGAACCCTTTGCTGTCTCCTTCCCCATCTCTTGCCCGAATCCTCTCAGGATTCAGGAATTTCATGGATTTAAGGACTTTTTTTTTCCCTCTTTTTTTTTTTTCTTTTTTTTCTTGTAGTAGCTTTTAAATCCAAGAATTAATATTTCGCTGTGCTTTAGCTACCTGCGTGTGGTCAGGGCCCTCTGCTCAGAACTTGCAAGTGCCTCTATCAGTCGGCTCAAAAGGAGCTCAGGCAGCCATCTCCTCCCATACCCCTCTCTTGTTTCCACCTGCCTCTTCGCCATGCTCCTGCTTCGCCGGTGGCTTCATTGCCCAGCACCCATGTGCACCTCCGCTGTTGGTGGTGCAGCCCAGAGCCCATGTCCAGCTCACCCAGCCCCTTATTGCCCACCTGCTGACCCGCCATACCGCAGGCGTACGCTGCCATCCAAAACACTCCCACTTGCGGAAATGATCCAAGAGCAAGGCAAGTCTCCTGAGGTAGATGAAAAAAAGCTTTAAATCAGCTAGGTTCAGTATTGCTTAGTGATGCTGTGGGACAGGGGAAGGAGGGGGACAGCGAATGTCAAGCTCTGCCACCCCATGGTAGTGTCACCCTGGCAGGGCTCCAGTTTGGGGTTGAGTGACAATAAGTTGGACCTGCAGCTGGGAATAAATGAGAAAAAAAGTGCTGACGCTGTAAAGATCCTTTATCTTCAGAAAGATGCCTTTTTTTTTTTGAGGCAATGGACTTGCTCTTGGATCCCTTTAAAGTAAGTTGGATGGACATCGGGTACAGCGCAGGTACCAATGGGTCTGTCATAAGCAAGGTAATGGCTTGAAAAACCTATTCTGTGATATAAATCCCATTTGATTGGTGAGTGGCAGACCTGAATGGTGTGAGACATGGTTTTCCGTCTCCTCTTTTTGCTGACTTGATCACACAATCTTCAGAAAAACTCAGCTCCATCAGTTTTCACTTATTCTGTCTGCAGCGGTTTAAAATAGACGTAACTTAAGTAATTGATATAATGGGGTTGGCACAAACTTGGCTTTTGCTTGTTACGCTAGAGTAGGCAATGAAATAATTGCAATGCAAAGACTTGCTGTATCTTCTCTCAATGAAATTAGCAGTTGTTTCCAACATTTTTAGCTGAAAAATTGGGCAAGAAAAATACCAGTCTAGAAGATGTCACTAATTGTATTCCCACTGCCGCTGTTGGTTAATATTTAACTAAGTTTTGGAAGTGCTTCGGGATGATGAAAGGTGCTACAAAAAAAGCTGAGCACAATTGCATGGTGACACGTGCAAAGTACCATGCTTCTGAAAGGCATTAATTTGCAAGCAAAACAGCACGGATCTTCTTAGTTCCTCTTAAAAAACCCCAGACATTCTCAGTAAGTCACATCTGCTGCTCAGGTACGAAAGTCAGTATCTAGCTGCTGCATTGAAGTAACGGTGAGTGATCAGCAAAGGCTCAGAATTCTGTCCACGAGAACTCTCGTAGGACAACAGCCAACTCAAAGCGTGGTATGCTTGATGTTTCAGGAAATGGGGAGAGAGGGGATCAGTGGCATGTTCAACCTCTTTAACACACACACACACACACAAACAAAAGAACATTAGTCCAGAATGCTGTAAAAAGCTGAACGCACCACTGAAAAAAAGGACAGTGGTGAAACTTAGGCTGGGAATCCCCCCTGGGAGTGTTGTGGATCCACTTTGGTGCTGCACATAGTGGGCTACTTTACTTTGAATGTGTGTTTGAAAACAGGCTGGAGAGAAAGCTACATAAAAGACATGTTCAAAGAGGAAAATCTGTGCAGCAGCTTGTATCTTAAGATCATAACATGGTACCACCAGCTGCAGTCAGCCTTTGACACTGTTCTTCAGAGAGGTTTGCGAATAACTTCCAGCATCCATGCTGCAGATCCGGTGAAAGGGGTAGGGATGTGCGTATGTGACAGTCCTACCAGGTTGCTAGACAACACTTTAATGATATAAAATATACGTATAAAGACATTATAATATGCAGATAATACTTTTTTTATGCGTTTTTTTGTCCTAATAGCAATTTCTGGAGACTTACGTAGGCATTGTGAGTAGGCACAGGTTACAAGCCTGAGCCAGGTACAATACTGGAAGGCGTGCACAAGCCACAGACCCGAGCGAGCGACAGCAGGGTGGGTAAAGGACTCTGAAGCTCCTCGCTACCACCACCTGGGGAAAAGGTAATACATCCACATAACTGGGAATTACTGTCACTGTGCTTCCAAAAGGCAAGGAAAGAGAAGCCCCGTTTCCACCCATCTGTTCACAAAGTTTTTATCCTTGGTCACGGGAGCCTGAATGGGACAAGGTGGTTAGGGAGCAAACGGTTGCTAGCAAACTGCAGCATAGCCTGACAGTGAAGAGAGAAAGCAGTTACTTCATTATTATTCCTTTTATTTTCATATAAATTAACATTCTAAAAAAATTGAAATAGAAACACTAAATACAGTATTGCACATAGTGATCTTTGTTAGATGATCTATTATTTCATTTAGTATAGTAATATACATACTGTAGGTACTGAAGGGAACAGGAAGGCTACAAATGAAAACATGCTACTGTATCCTTGCACTTAGGAGCAAAGTTAAGAGGAAAAGACTATTGTTTACATAAATACAAACATGGATTTGAATCAGTGCCATTAAAATAGCTTCATTTTTTAAAGTTTTTTCCATAAGTTAGTTGTACCAGCTAATAATCTCTCCTTTTCACTTTCCCAAATAGTAATGTTACTCCCATCAACACAAAATTTTAGAACTCCATTCTCAGTAACTTATATCCCTGCCAGAAATTATTACAAGTAGAGATTTTCACATAGGTTTGTCAGCAACAGGAGACTTGCTTTTCACATAGTGAAAAAACCCATCTTTTCTAGTGCTTGGTATATCTGAAGAATAACAGATTCCTGAGGTCATATTTTGCACTTCCATTTATGACACCCTGTAGGGTACATTAGCCTCTGGACAGCTAGGAATGTCTCTTGATGTGCTAGATTAGACAGGGAATAACGCAACCCAGCAGGTTAGAGCTCGTTTGCCTCACCCCAGTATCTTTCAGGCTCCAAGGCTGTAAGCATGTGCATCCAATTCAGTCACACACACAGCCTGCCTTCAGGAAAAGTGCGCTTTGAAAGAAAAATGTTATCAATCGGGCTGATTGGTTTGGGGCTCTTCAATTAGGACTGGGGGAAGGTTATTGGTTGAGCAGATCAAAACTGATAGAATTAATTCTGGATTGCAAATAGGAATTAAGCATGTGGTCTAAAATGGAAGCCCTAAGTCATAGGTTTCAATCATTAACCTCCTAGTCAGGGACACTGAAAGCCCAGAGGAAAAGTCTGCAATTCTGTTAAGTGTGAACTTGATGCCAATTAGTTGGTAGGCTCTGGTCTGTCACTAGAACTGGCTACTGTTTTCTGTAAATGGCAATCCCCATGTGCATCTTTTAATGGCTCTCTAAAGGAGTTTTAAATTAAATGTAAAGCTAATTCCAAAAGGGAAGTCATGTACATGTGGCCAAAAGCCTGTCTGATTTAAGTGATCAGCAGTTAAAACTATACTATATACCTTTTAAAGTTCATGTAAAAGTATTAGCTGCTTCATATATTAACAAACTATAATAGCCAAATCTCTCTCATACTCTATCATACTTCTGTGCTTTTCTGTATTTTCCTGATTTTCACTTACTCTTTTTTGGTTTGTTTTTTTTTTTTTTTGTTGTTGTTGGTTTTTTGTTTGGTTTTGGTTTTTTTTTTTTTTTTTTTTTTTTTTAATGCTGGATTTCTGACCCCCATACCACCTGGCATTCACTGTCTGGCAAAAGATGAAGTAAAAGTATGCTGCCTTATCGATTTTAAAGATAGTTACAGTAAACATCTTGTTCCACAAATATTTAGTCATGGAGGGCAACCAAACAAGTTGGGAAAGCATTGATTATACTGTATAAACAGCACTTAACGATTCAAAATACGAACTACAAATGCCAACATGAAACGGATACAAACAATTCACTAGGAGTAACATTTCTTTCCCTAATCTAAGTGCAGTGCCATGAAGTATTTGTGTTAGACAGATGTTGCCAGTAGGAATGGAAATGTTTTACTGTATCGAGTAGCATTCTTATGAAGTTCAACTTAATGCAATTTGCTGCGTGTTCAGAACTGATGCAGATGCCGCTGTTTATGCATGCTGACTTGGCCTATTTGTAATATACCGTACGCTTCACAAAATACCGTTTGGAGTGGCAAAGGGGACGCAGAGTACAGGGTAGGTGTTTCAAGTCCATACCTAGTCTATTGCTGGGCACTCCATTAAAGTGATTACATTCATGAATGAATGTACCATAACACATCAATTGGTGGAAAACTCTAGAGAACAAAAAGCGAATTTAAAAAGGTCGAGAAAGCAAATGATCAGGATGATGCAGTTTCCTTCCTCCTCACTCCCCACCCACAGGTGTGTTGAGTTTTGGTAACAATGGCTTTTGCTTTTCTTCTCTCAGATTTTCATACTTATCTTTGCTTTCTGAAAAATAAAATGAGTAAAAGAAAGCAGAAAATTGAGTAAATATTAAACCCCCTCACAGAAATATGAAAAGCACAGAAAGACGCAGGCTAACGCTCAGTTCTACTTACTGCAGAACTGACTTCAGAAATAAATTTCCTTTGAAGCTTGAACTGAAATAGACTGCAGCTACACAATGCTTTTGAAGTAGTTTTGTTCACTTTCCTTTTCACTCTATCAAATTTTCAGTAACACTGAAAGTCCCAGTTTCAGTGCAACTAATAATGAAAATGACACAGGAACAATTAAACCTATGGTGGTTCTCTAAAAAAGAAAAAAATTTACAAAAATCCGTCACTGTCTTTACATTTGGCAAGATATAGGTGAGATGGAGAAATTCAAATCAGTGTTAGTTGGGTGTGGTTTTTTTGTTTGTTTGTTTTTAAATAACATCTTGCTCTGGTTTAAAATAAAATTGATAAAATAAAACCTACTTTATCATTCCTAACCAAGCTGTTACTCCATTTACATTTCTTATGGCACTAATCACAGCCAGCTCTCCCTAAATATTCAGAATAGGAAACAATAAATGCAATGCTATTTTGTCCTGTGTCAGATTATACTAGTTAGAATACAGTAAATTACCACTTGCTTCATTTCAAGGGTGTGTCACAGTAACGTAGCTGTGACTACAAAGCACAAAAGAATTAAATCATGGCTGGTGGGGGGCAGACAGGGACATGGACACATGAAAAATATCTTCTGTTATAATATTTTACAAATAGAATCGATGGGTAATTTCCACATGTATAATTTAAATGTGAGCTGCCAGACTAATTTTTCACTAGAGGAGTGTTTATTTTCTGTAAAATCAGTCATGATCCTAGCAATGCTTAGACAATTATAGTGGAAAAGTTTCACTGAATGACGAGGATTACTCCTCTACTATCACTGAAGTTATTTAGCGGTTTTCAGAAGAATGGCGAGTATTATCTTTTTCTAGGGTTTCTATTCCAAACAAATCCAGATCAGTGCAACAGGAGCCATTAGTATTGGGTACAAGGATCCAACCTGAAAGATGTCTACCTATCACAATTCTTCCTTACGTTTTGTAACTGTAGAAAAGAGAGTGGAAACAGACTGAATAAACTTGAAGACTGGAAACGCCTTTCTGCCTTCTAGGTGCATCCCACAGGAAAACTGGGATGCAGGGAGATTGGTAGGGTGGGCAGTCATATGCTGCTCTTGCTTGTGCTACATCTGTTTTGTCGAGCAATATTTATAGGCAGCATTCCAGTTTGTTCATCTAACACCTTTTGTGGAAATGTTAAACATTCACAATAAAACAGAGCGAAAACCTAGATCAATAATAACACATCTATAAAGTGCAAAGAGAAAAGAAAAGGTAGAATGAGTGATGGGAACAGAAATATTGCTACAATTTTTACTTACAATTCCAGAGTCATGTTTTGGTCTTATATTATATAGCGACTTCCCCTTTTTCTGCCTGCAGACCTCCTCTGCTTCTTTAACTCTGAAGAGACAAAATTTATAAATATACCTTTAGGCCAAAGCCATTTCCAAAGTGCAGTATATAACTTACAAATTTAGGCCTGAGGAAACAACATGGATAACATTCTTCCCCATATTTTCCTTAGCATGCTCCACAAAATAGCACTTGCTCCGTGTGGCTGGCATGCCGTGCTGTCAGACTCCGGCGCTTACAAGGACAGGCATCATCAATGGTATCATCAATTCTAGTTACAAAAGCAATCAGGACTTGCTGTAGATGAAGATTCAGATGTATCAGGATTTAAAATACACTGGACTACATGAAATGTACCTTTCCAAGCACTCATACCTAGTGCTGCTGAGAAAGCTCCTTTTCTTTTTATGACTTTTTTTAAAAAAAAAATAAAATCATTCTTAATCTGTTCCTGACCTCAGTACTTCAGCCACAGTTTGAACAAACTGTCTCACCAACCTGTCTTCTCCTTCACCCGATTTTGTTTGCGTTTAAAATGGCAAAATAGATTAACCTAGATTTCCAGTCTTCACACTCTAACTTAAAATAAAAAAGGAAGATTACCATGGAACGTGATGTTACCAAGTGACATGTTGCATGTCACTGCACCCATGTCTCTACCCGAAGCTGAGGGTGAGCAGCAAGGCTTGCGTGACTGCTCGGGATGAACCCACTGGGGCTGCTTGTGTGTAAAGGGAGGAAGAGGTTCCAAAAGTGAGGGTCCACTTCTTAGGGCTTCCTGACTTGGCCAGCAGTGCCAAATCAGCGCCTTGTGAAATGCCACCAAATACCACGTTTTCAATGCCATAAATGCCCTTTTTATCACACAGGTAGGGAGCAAACTGTGAAAGGCAGAGGGCTATACTGACTGGGAGCCTGCCAGAAGCAGTCTGCTGGGCTCAATGGCACACTGTAAAATGTTTCTTTACCATTTTTACTTGTTTTGTAGATCAACCTTACAAACACACATGGTTGAAACACTGATAATACACATTTACGTTATGAATTTTCTGAGCTTCAAAGGCTTACATAAAACCTTTGTATGTTATGGCATTAAATGGTGTGAGAGGTGTAATTTTTTTTAACGAGATATGAGAATATAATTTATAAATAAGAAAGTAGAAAATAAAAAATGTAAATCCCATGTTGGCTTGCTCTTGCCCACAATATAGACTTCAGATGGCACTTACTCTGCCTTTTCATCATTATCCAACAGTGAAAAAAAAGAAACAACAGTAAAATGATATTGAAGAAATGATATATCCTTGGCTGGTTCCTTGCAGTTCATCTCCAGACCACTTGCACGTCTGCTATTTCACTGAGGCTACACAGGGCAATGTGAGAATCAGACTTCGTGTTACTATTATTTTAAAATATTTTTTTGTGTGTGTGGTAAGGGCCAGATTTTGAAAATAAGACTCCAGCTGGGTCTGCTAAGCACATTAAAAAAAAATCGCCTTCACATTCATCTTTCCTTTATCCAGCTTCACCAGACACACCTCATTCTTTTCATAAGTTTCAAATTTATACTTTCAAAAATTAATTTAAACGTCCATTCTTTTCCAGCACTTCCAACAAGCTGCTCTCTTCATTTGATGGCCTTATATTTTATTAACGTAGGAGGACATTTACGTGCACAGGTGGGGGGTGAAAAGGCTTTGAAACCTATTCTTTTCAAGCTGTAACACTTTCTGTCTGACTGCAAATCAGATAGATTGCCACGCCATAATATAGAACAAAAATGTCACACAGCCAATTCACCTTTAAAACATATTTAAATAGATTCAGTAAAAGTGGCAGCCAAAACGTGGTGATAGCTTTAAATAGAAGCTTATGGGAGCGATACAGAATGCAGTACAATTCAAAGACATTTTCCTTTTCCTAAAACACCACCTTTTCTTCTGCTTTGTGTCTACTTACATCTGAAGGAAGAAAAGTATCTGTGACATTGATCTTCCCGCGGTCTTTTCCAAAGTCAGACACATTCCAGCCCATCAAAAGCCACTTTTACAAAGTCAGATATAAAATAGCTTGTCTATCCTACAATTTCCTTTTTTTCCAAATACAGCTATAGCTGGCTCCCTTCACTGGTAGGCATAATTTAAATAAAAAAAAGAAATGTTACTTGGAAGCAAATTAGTATCAAAATCCTGAGGACTCTACAAGTACTATTGAGGTTATCCAAATGACTTTTATAGAAGCGATGTAATATATGCAGGTATTCTGACTACTCATCATGCAAATGACAGCATATGTAACATACAAAAATATTTACCAAACCAGTTCACACAGGTCCAGATGTTATTCTCAGGAAATGTCAGGGAATCTTTAGTTCCAGTCTTTGTCCCATCTAAATATCTCCCCCTTCCAGGATAGATTACCCACTGCTTGCCTAACATACCAGGTCATGAGACAGCTCAGCTCTCTGTGGGACTCATGTTAATTCAAAACAAAAATCCTCCTACAGGACGGCACCGTTGGTGAGGCAGCAATAGGGCTTGTTTTCTGAAAAGCAGGCCCCGTTGAGTGTCACTGCCAGCGTCACATCCCCCAGGGTTCTGCTTCTGATAGAGACATAGCTGTTTGGAGAAAGGCTGTCTCCGCTCCAAACAGCAACGTGCTGATACCAACGCCACTCCGTGAGGAGGTCAGAACTTCTGTGTCCCTTTGATTGCGCTTGAAAAAGCGATCCGCAGCCTGCAGGCTGCTCAGTGACAACCTCGGGCTTGTGCTACCCATTTTTCTGGGATTATGTAAGAGGTTCTGGTCTCACTAGCATGGTTGCGGTCCTCAAGTTTCTGGGAGCTTTTGTGAAATTCCTTGGAGTTTGAGCCTATTTATTCATACCAACGGGAATGCAGAAGATGAGAAGTATTACTCCCTAATGCACTTAAGACGAAGCCGAGAGCTAGCAGCCGCTCAGTTCCAGTTCCAACCATATCACTGACTCACTGTGTGGGTTTGGGACAGCTCGTTGTCTCTTGGCCCCCATCCTGCTCTCTGTGCAGGAAGATTCAAGATGTTGGATAGAGCCTCACTGAAGCAGATATGACCTATATGTGTGCTTCTTCAGCAAAAAATGTCCTTAGAAATATAAAGATAGCATGCAACAGGCTCGTTGTTAGGAGGCTTGGTTTATGACCGTGTTAAAACTGGAAGCACAGAGAACTGTATAAATCTACAGCTCTTACAAATCTACAGCTCTTATCTATGAAGGAAAAGTTGCCAGACTGGTGAAATATAGAGACAAAGGCAATCATTGGCTTTCCCCAGTGCTAAATCATAAACCAGCAGAAGAGGTATCAATTTCTACAGTGCGCAAGTGTGTTTTCTGAAGACAGATCATTCAACTAAATTAGGATTTCAATAAACATAAAATTAAAATAACCTAATCCTACTGGAAGAGCCAAAGGGTATGTTTTGATATGAACATCAGTACTATTTAAACTACAAGGTCTAGAAAAGCAGATAAAAGGCTACCTTTGAAGGAAGGGCAATAGTTTTAATTCAGTCTGAAAATAACTTAATTGCCACTGGTAATTTTTTGACAAATTCTTTGGGTTTTCTCCACTGGCCCTGAATGAGCCTTCATCTTCCCATCCATGAAACTAGAAAGATTTTGGCAAAATCACCTTGGTTCTGTCAACTCATGCCTAGTCATATACTCAGAGAGACAAATTCCTCCATACATTCCTCCATACATTTCTCTTGCTCAGGCTTTTCCTGCAGTACTTCCCACCAACTTCAGTGAGACCCTGATCACTGTGGAGGCGCAAGATACTACCCTGAGACCAAAAGGTGCAAAAATTGTACGAACGCTAGTGGTTGTATCGGGAAGACTGGGTTAACTATTCAGCTGTGGCGAGTTCTTAGAGCTCCATGAAGAAATTAATGGATCTAATTCAATACTGGGAGGAAGGAAGAGGATGTTTGGAGAAAACAAGACAAGGGCTATGAATCTGTGAGCCTCCCAACAGTTACAAAAAAAGTTCCTAGCAAAGGAGTAGGGATTCAGTTGTCAGGTCCTATGTAGAAAGATAGGATGCCACCAGGGAGGCTGTGGAAAAAGAGTCTGAGGAAGGTGGGTATTCCTCACCTCCTGAGAATTATGACCCTTAGGCAAAGGCAGGCACGTGTATAGATTGATTTCTCAAGATCTGTTTTCACTTAAACTATTTAATTCTATGCTAATACTTTCTGTTATATAGGCTCTTCAGCCCCTTTATAGAGCCATTACTCTCAAGTACAACCAAATACTCAGAAGCAGGACACATGCTCAAGGCATGATCTCAGAGTGGTTAGGATGGAGGTGACAAGGGACATGGTGTCCTCTTGATGAACCCAGGTGGTACAGTTAACTTGGTAAGTGTGATGAGAAAAAATTGCAGGCTTACACTGTGGTAAGCTTCTTTGCTAGATTGATGCTCAAACTATCTGACTTCACACTTTTCAAGTGCTTCTCAAACTCTCTTTCAGTAAACTGACTTTGTTCTTTTGCTATCAAACCCTGTCTCATCTCATATCAGTTCTTGAAGTGAGTGTATCATTTTGATAGAAAAGATAACATCAACAGCATTACCTTTAGCAATTTTTGCCTCTTACTACCTTTCCCGAGTAATTTCTTGATTTTGGCTCAATGAGAACATAATCCTACAAAAAATAGTCTCAGCCTAGAGAAGCAAAAAGTTGCTTAACTCTTACTGTAGTAATCTGAAGAGCAGAGGTATTAACAGTAGTGGACCAAACATCAGGCCCAGGGCAGATTTTATAAACACTTATTAAGAGTGTTCAGACAAAAATGAACCAAAGAGACAAACTTATCTCCTTAAATATTAAATTTAGCTAAAGCATAGCCTGAATTTTTTCAGAAAGAATATACTTTGAAACTGCCCCAACAATAAGAAAACATGTAGGGAACCTAAAACAGTGGGCAATCCATGGATCAGCTATAAAAAGAAATACTCTACAAGTGAATGAACAGCAGGTCACTTACAGAACCCAAGAACTAAGGTCTAGAAATTTGCTACTTAAGATTCAGAGAGTCTACTAATTTTCACCCATAACAAAGGAGGTAGTTTCTTATCTCCATCATAATAAAAACTCTTCTCCAGCCCTTTCACCTCCTCTACCTCATATTTATTGTTTGACAAACATATACAAGCTATGCTTAAGTTGAAAGACGGTCCATAAGATGAATAAGCAAGTTACAGTTTGGCTCACACACAGGAAAAAGAGAGCAGCCATCCTTACAAATCTGAAGGACAAAGAATCTTTATCTACCTTCCAGACCAGAAGCCAACCTGGACACAACCTTATCAAGGCTTAGAGACTTTCTGTCATCATTCAATCCGCTCAGGGGGGAGCCACTTCCCTGCCACTAAAGATTAATAATTTTATCTGAAGTATCTGTGGCAGACAGATTCATTTCCTACTGGCTCCATCTAGGCTTGCTAGCCTTGCGCTTCACTCGCGAGCACTACGACATGACAAATGTAAGCACGGTGAGGTGGCTGGAAGGTTATATGCCTTAGGTACTAAAGTTGCTCACAAAAACTTCCACAATAAACTCCTAGATATTACTTTTACAGTGTGACAGTATAGTTCATGCAACCCAAAAGATAATTTTCTGCAGTGATTCTGTATTTTTAACATAAAACAAAGCTGAGGTCAATACTCCGTATACTACTAAGTGCTTGTTGTCAGATAAATAAAAGGGGTGTTGCCAAAATATTTTATGTAGGGCTCATATGTGTCTGAGTTGGAGATAACTTGTGTATACTGATAATAGTACCTTTACAAATCAAAACAAATAGAAAAAACCTCAGCAAAAACAGCAAGTGCCAGACACCTTTAAGACTTCAAAAGCAGAAAGCTTTAAAACTCCTGCTTTGAAAATTCTTCTAGAACCGTGTGGCTGTTTTATTCTTTAACCCAGTTACTGAAATATTGAAATGATTTTTTGCTAAAGAGTTTCTCTTTAGTGAAAAAAACAGAACGGAAAATTGCAATTCCCAACATAAAAGTAGAGCAAAAAATGTAGAGCTTATCCCGCCAATAGGGTTAAAGCGATGACACAGATATGATTCAGCAACTGACTGCAAAGACTTTATACAGATAAGAAGCACATTGTAATGTACTTGGTTCCGTCAAGCTGACTGATGAAACCTAACCTTTGCTAACCAACAAAGAGATTAGGTATTAGACTATCTTGACATCCCTGCCAGCTCCTTGCATGGTTGCTTCAAGGCCTACAAGGCAGACAATGGCTGGCTGAAAGACACAGAGATTAATCATACCTTGGCTCGGAGGAACCAAGGACAAATAGATTAAAATGTTTTAATCTGGCCACTTATAACACAGAGACTGATCTGCAGCAGAACCCTGAATAAGATCCCTCCTATGTCAACAGTTTAGAGCAGACTTTGGGGAATGTATTTTAGATTTTCTTCCATGTGCATCCTGTCAAATGGGCCTAAAATAAGGCTTTGAGGCCAATTGAAATCAAAGCCAACTGAAATGAAAACGAGACCTTCCCATTTGCAGAGTCCTACTGTAATCCACAACACACTTCAAAATATTCTGAAAGAATTCCAGTTCAGAAGTATTCGGTTCTATCTGACAATTATATTCTTGGTGATCTAGGGATTCTGCTCTTATCTGCGTGGAGATATGCAGATGTGCCCAAGGACAAAAAAGGATGTTGTGCTTAAATGTTCTAAAGTTTATAACTTTAGCATTAAAGAACATTTCACCTTGAAAATGTAAAAAAATGAAACTGTTACGGGTGGCTATGGTTCTAATAAGATGCAAACGTGCATAAGCCACTTAAACCCACTTCCTGACTTCTGCCATCAAATTCATATTTCTTTTTCTCATCAAAGTGGCCAGTATTTCAGACTATACCTGGCTACCTTCAGGCAAAATAGAAATCACTTTCCTACAGACCACATATGAAAATTGAGGTTCCTCAAAGAAAAGATAGTCATCACCTTCCATTGTTTTTCTTGGAACTGAAGCCAGGTTGCTCTCAAAGAAGCTGGCTGCATTCTGGGCTATTTGGTTAGGAAATTCAACAGGAAATGATAAGGGACGGGAACAAGACTGGAGGTGAGGGAAAACTAGTAACATAAGCAGCAAGCAAAAGAAAGGAAACTTGTGAGTGAACGGAAATGTGAAACTATGTGTTAGCTGTAAAACATTTTTAAGCAGCAGATGGCATAAAAGGAGGAAAAAATGCAACGTGTAAAAAAGAATGAGAAAAGTCTCACTACACAGTCTACATGGAGAAAGAGACTGTTTTAAAGTGGATATGGACACCTACCCTGGACAGAGGGGTTGCTACATTGGGTATACTGGGGCTACTACTTTGGATAATTGAAAACTGTAAGACTGGCAGTACAAGCAAAAATGAGAATCGAGTGAATAGAAGAGGCAACTGGAAGGAAAAGACAAAAAGTTAGAAGTCATCTGGAGAGCCACAGAATTAGAGAACTCCAGTGCAGGAGATGGGGAAAATAAGAGGCCTTCAACTTTGCTGCATTAGGTGAAAATAGGCATATCAAAAGGTGCCCACACATAACTACATAGTGACTCAGAATGACTGCAGACACAGTGAGGCTTTTTCCCAAAAATGTGAAAAACCCCCCTGCTGTTAGCATGTGCCCTTTACTCATACCAGAAAACATGCACACAGCCGAGCACTTACACTTAATGGATGTTGTCATTATTATGCCAACTTTATGCACTGGTTTGGCAAACTCTCAATAATCAAGGAATCTAACGTCTTCAGCAGTTAGGGATCAGCCTGGGTTACAGCAGATTTTAAGTCTTTGAGACTTAAGTCTTCTATATGGTAGGAATCACCATATCCCATCTCACTACACCTTGAACTGTCACACCTAGTTTGATGTTACAGCCATGAGAACAGGCTGCAAACTTCATTATGAGATGATGACTGGTATCTATCTCCTTTTTTGCACAACACATACTAGGATGCAATGTAGTGTACCAGTATAATACACCACCATCACTGGGTAAGTAAAGAAGAGACTTCTGCAAAGCCCTTCTGCTGTTTATGTGGGTGCATTCTGGAATCTGGTGTCATCCAAGTCACAAAAACTAGGAAAGACCACAGATTTGGAATTAGTTTTACTAGATCCTTCACTTTGTTCAAGTTTACTATTTGTACATACCAGCTGGCTTACAGTTGCAGATGGAACTATTTGTTCCTGCCTTACAAAACACATTATTACTTAAAAATGTTAAACTAAGGTATTTAAAAGTAATTTCCACCAAAGATGTGGATTGAGAAACTTATCTCCAAATGCTTTTATTTTTCCCAAACTTTTCCCTCAAAAGCAATGCTAAGAATGAAAGTTACTGCTCTCCTCTCCTAACCAAAATATGATGGTATTTTCATTGAAAAAAGGACTAATTGCTGAAAGTACACAGGGAAGAAAAGAGAAAAGTACTGCTATGTTGAGCAACCCCTCTCAGCTGGACAGAAATTTGTCTCTTTTAAGGCACTGCCTCAAAGGACTGTTCCTAGCTCTGAACCTTTGGTGTGTTTGGGCTTCTTTTAAGAAGATTTTTTCCAATGCCTGTAACAGTATTTTCCGATCAGAAAGTTATTTAAGTTAAAATTTTGAAATATGCTCAAAAAACGGAAGAACTTTCTAATTATTCAATTCAAAGTCACGTAAGCTGCATTCTGTTTTGAAATGTCATTAAGAGTCGTAAAACTAAGCCTACCGGTATGCAATTCAGTCTATTAAAGAGCAATAAAGACATTCAGATTAAAGTTCCCAAGTCAGAAAATGTATCTACCCATAGCTACTTACTAACATACTGCTCGGAGCTCTTAGCTGGCATTACACCAGCATGCCAAGCAAAGTGACCCCGCTAAACATACTCCACATTTTCATCATTTCCCTCTCACGTTGCCACTCCATATACAATTTTCTTCTCTTTCCTTCCAATCTCCAGGTTTCTTTGCAAGTGTGTATTCCCATGTCCCCCGATTTCTCACTCTCAAGTCTGACTCACTGGTTCCTATTATAAGCGTTAACAAAATATCCCTTAAATTACTCTGTGAGGACGTTGCTCGTGCTATGGGATTTAATGCCCTCCTCTGCAAGCAGCAGTGGCAGCTTACCAACATGCTCCTCACTGTGCAACGTACAGATATCCAATGCCAGACTGTAAATTGCTCAACAGCAAGTTTTAAATCATCCTGCCGAGGAGTCTGTAGGGAGACATACCAGTCTTTCTGCAGAGGGAGATCAATGAGCTGTGGAGACACACTGGCCAGGAATCTCCCTTTCATCTAGATATACACAGTGTGACACACCAGGTGCCAGCTTAACTGCTATTCTTAGGGGAACGGGCAACTTTCACATTTGAGACATGAGCGCATTTTTTTGAGTTTATAGATTATTTTTAATGTGTCAAAGATTTATCGTGGGAGTTAAAGGGTGGAATAAAGTCAGCCAAAAGAATTCTCAAGTTTAGCATGATGCAAGATACCAGGGACTTGCAGAATTTTACCATCGTGTTGATCCTGCCTATGAACTCTCCTCTGCTGGCATCCCTGACACAGTCAGTCCCTGTTCAGTGACATGCCTCTCCATAAAGCCAAGGGCCAGGCTGAGATTATGAGCAATATATAGCTTGTGTATACACTTACAGGGCACCTATAGCTGTCCCTTCCTCCCCATCAGCCCCCTGCCTCCCAACACAACTTTCTTTCCCCTGTTTAGATAAATCTTTGCAAGGCTGCAGCAGACTACCTGAAGAAACGGAAACATGTCCAGAACTGGAGTGGGCAAGTAGTGTCAGCAGCTCACTTGCACCCAAAGAAAGGGAAGGTGGAACTGTGGCCCTGCAAACATCTTTCTGCCTTACTAATGACCTGTTTCCACTAAGATCTGAACCGGCATCTAAGGCCTAATGATATTGATATTAACCTTTGACAGCAATGGAACTTTTCTTTAAAACATAAAAACCTGCAAGGACTGGCTTCTTTCTGTCACTGCAACGAGCCAGGGTGTATTTCATGGCCGGAAAGAAAAGATGAAGTTTTAGTCCTAAAGATGGATCATTGCTGATCACATCAAGATGAGGTTTTCTGATAAATAACTGTAATTTTAGCTACCAAGGATTTGCAAATTCTGTATTTGATTGCCACAGCCAGCAGTTGCTTAACTTTTCCTTTTTTTTTTTTTTTTTTTTTCTTTTTCCTTTTTAATTTATCATAACATTTCAAGACTTCCCTCTGAAGGGTTATATTAGGTGTTGCCTCATGAGCACTTTTATCTTTTCATTCCTAGGACGTGCTATCTTTCCTTGGTTCCTAGGAAAGCAGTAGGGTCTAGGCAACAGTTCCGAAGGCCTGTGCTGGATGTCAAGAAAAATTAGAATACTTCTTGTTCTAACAGAAGTGCTTGACTGGAATACTGCGCTTAACATTGAATATCTCTACCTCAGAAATATAAAGAAACTGGGATGGGGGTGAAATAAAGACAAATTAATGAGAACAGAGTTAATGTATTTACAAGTCAGTTTGTATGAGACGCTCTCACTAAAAAGGGAAAAAAAAAAGGTATTTGAAGATTGGTGGTGTGACACTGTAAGAGTTTTACTAAGAAGGTGAGACTTTTGCATAGCTGTCACTGCAGCTGTGCATTATCTGACAATACGTATTCAGAGAGCAACGTGCATCTCAGGGTACGCAGCGCCTGAAATACATGTCTGGGCCATGAATATGCTGAACAGAAAGCTTGCAAAGTTCAAAATCATACTCTTGTTTTTTCAAACAACATTGAAAAAATATTAGGGGAAATATGTCAGCTCTTCTTGGCTTTCTTGCTAATCACATGCAAAGTGCAAGCCCACTGACAGATGCCTTTCAAGAGTTTTGAAAGTATGAATGAAAAGCATAGACTACCAGGGATACATTTAATAAATAATGTAAGGACAATGATAGCAACATTTAAAAGCTCAAAAGATGCCCTCTTTAGGTTTAGTTGTGGTTTTCCTTTTCTTTCTTTTCTTTTTTGTTGTTTGTTTGTTTTTAAAGTTGCTTAATCAGAAAGATGTTCTATTACATTGAAAAATTTCACTTAAAAGGATACATACACTTAAAAGGATAGCCATAGCTTCAGAAATTTCAACCTGCACAAAATTTTAGAACTTTAAAAAAACCCAGATAACAATTTCTATTGGCCCTGACTACAGTGTGACCACAAAAATAGTACCGTTCAGAAAACCTTTTGGCAGACCTGTGCTTTCACTGTAATTTTCAGGTGCATTTTTCTTTTTATTGCTACTGTATTTAACAGTTTGTCATGCATAATTTTCTCTACAGCTGGCATTTTCCAGTTCTGCTTTATTTCAAGTGAGAGAACTGAGTGAAAGCAGTAGAAAACTTCAGAAAAATTAATTTGTTTTTAACGTTGCACCATTTTTCTTTTTTTTTATTTCTTCATCTTCTTGTAAGGAAATACGAAGTCTGACACTTCAGTGTTTATCTTTTGCATATAAATGCCTGGCAAACCAATATACAAGTTGAAATGCCAAGTGAAAAGTGTTTAAAATAAGAACTGGCTGACTGCTTTCTTTAAAACATACACTTTTAATCTATTGGTAACAAAAAGTAGTACTACGTTAGGAAATACCATCTATGAAAAGCCCTTGGGTAAATTATTGTAAAACAGTGTGACTCATATTTGCAGAGACTAAATAAAGAACAGCCTCTATTAACAGTCCATATGGAAAATGGGATATAAAATATTCTAGAAACATTGCCCACAGCATAAAAGTTTATTAAACTAAACACTGAAGTGGAGGGAGAAGATGCAAAAAACCCCTCTAAAACCACCAAGGGGTGAGAAAGAAAGATGATCAAAGTAAAAAAGAAAAGGGAATACAGTTATACATTTAATAAATTAATTATGATAATTAAGGTATAGTTCATGAGGCAGCAACCTAGTAAATAATTCACCAAAGGTGACGTGCTGCAATCCTTTACAAAGAAAACTCTCACTGTATCTGTCACTTGATTTTGCTACCAAAGAAAAAATACAGAAAGTTACTTTGACCACTAACATTCTAGCCTACTCTTCAACTTTAGCAACAGGAAAACTTTCAAGAACATCAGCTAGAGGGGAAGATCTGGTTTCTTGAAATAATATTTTTTATTTCAGTGGCAGTAGGCAGATTTCAGGTTTCTGTCACCTACGGATCTGTTGATCTAGATTGAGATTCTGGAAACCATCATGTTGTACATTCTTATACTTTTGGGCAACACCTATTTTTACATCAAGATGTTTCTCTGATTTCTCGATACCAAGACACTTTCACATCACAGCATCTTGTCTTGCACTAAGAAAAGGGGAAATGTAAAAAACAAGAAAAAAAGCCTGGAGGACAACTTCAGATACTAGGTTGAACTATGACTGGAAGCAAAATATTTTCTGTGTAAAGGCTTGATAAGACAGTTGTTTTACCAAAGATTCTTCATTTTGGGGAAGATAATTTGTCTTAGAAAATTGTTACTCTTACTGCCAACTTGGCAAAAATACTTTAATTCCTAAAAGGCAATGCAGAGAGTTTGACTTTGTCAGATCTGAAACAGCACTGTGCCAAACCTTCCTGAGAGGTGAGCACAAACCAAGACACCAAAGGTTTCCAAAGCCTAAACCCTGCCTCAGCTGAACAAACAAAACCTAGAGAGGAAGGTTTAAACTTGATGAGACAAGTAACATTTAAAATTCAAAACAAAAATCTACCCATGATTTTTGGGATGGATGATTTTCAGTCTTAATCTCTAGTGACTCCCTGGACTGTGGTTACGGGGTCCTGTCTGTCCCCCTGGGAATGTCTCTTTCAACCCATCAGCTCCAAGTCTGAGTTTGGGTCTCTTTGCTGTTCTTCCTGGGGGTCTCCGTGTTCCCTCTCCCACTGCAGGTCCTTTGTCATTGTCCTTTCCCTCCCCTGTCACATCCTGCACCTAGAGCCATTTTGTAGGTTGTACATGTTCAGTTCCTTTCTGGCTAAAAACACCCTTGTCCTGGGAAGGGCCGTCTGGCAGCCACTTTTTTTCCTCTGCTGCTTCAACACTTCCTCTTAGCATACACATGCGCTGAA
This sequence comes from Falco cherrug, assembly GCF_023634085.1. Taxonomy (NCBI): domain Eukaryota; kingdom Metazoa; phylum Chordata; class Aves; order Falconiformes; family Falconidae; genus Falco; species Falco cherrug. The sequence continues at coordinate 84,534,984 of NC_073702.1, read as the reverse complement.
CTGAAAGAGAATTAAATGATTGTATCGCAAACCCATTCTTCTCTTCAGCTTCAGATGTATAGGAAAAGCAGGAGGAAGAGGTTTTGTGCTTATTTAGTTAATGCCTTTTAAAGAAAAATATTTTGCAACATGAACCCTCTGGAGTAATTTTGTTTGTTTGTTTTTAGAAAAATAGCCTAGCATTTTGGAAATGAAAGGACATTTTTCTTATATCTTGTTCTATAAAAAAATACAGGATTAAATTAACCTGTATTAGGTTGGCAGCTAAATCCCTTCATAGGAAACCATAGTATTTAAATGTCAACTCAATTCCAAAGAGACATACTTAATTACATAAAATTAAGTCAGATAGTCAGTAAAATGAAATAGATCCCTGGAGAGCTGCTGTACTGTGCTAACATTTGCACCACGCTCTTGCAATAGAGGAAGAATGCAGTTTTCTTAACTGTGAGACTGCTCGTTCCAAAATGTATCCACTTATACTAAACATATACAGTATACGGAGCATTAATCATATAGCCACCTAAGGAAAGTTTTCAATAACTTCCTTAACCAGTAATCTGATGTCTGTGACAATTGCATAGAGTGAGCACTCTTGAAAAAGAGGCCTGTTCTCGTCCATTTACCTACAAATGTACTCAAATCAATAACTTAATGAACATAAAGCTTCAAACCTATGCAGGCTCAGAAGTAGCTTCATTATCTGTACACCAAGGTCACTCAAGTTGCTAACAGATGCAAGATTATACAACAGTGTTTACAGTTTCCATGTTTGTATTTGTTTAATTTGTCCTTATATGGCATTTATTACTTTCTAAACAACTAATTAGTTCTTGGCATAATTTTTTATAAACAGAGTGTGACCACAATGCAAGACCTGCTTGCAGAGGAAAGCAAACTTCATAGCTCTTCTAATACATGATCCAGGCACTATGGCTAATTTTTCAAAACTACCGTCTCATTTCCTTATGCCATATATACCACATGTAGTCATGTCCATGGGCTGAGATTTACAACGTGATTCAGTCTGAATCTTTTCTTAACACAGGGTCAACTGACTTGTTCCTTCTGTTTTCCTGCTTCCCTTTCCTTTTTCCCAGCTTCATTGGACAAATATTTACAATATGTCATATCTCGATACCTTGACTTGTTTTCACTAAATATGCTAATAGGAAATCTTTAATCAACTTTCAGACCTGAAAAAAGTCTCCCATTCCTTGGATTCATAGTAACAAAGTTGTTATATGAACTGCCAAAAAAGTTGTTCAGGTCATGGACCCAAAAAACTTTTAGCATAATGTGATATTAACGTCCCATTCAAAAATTATGACAATTGGCGGGTATGAGTGGGAAATTTGTTGGAAAAAGCCCCAAAAGACAGACAAAACTCTGAAAGGCATTTGATAGTTCACTAATGAAGTGAGGCTGACTGGTTTCTGTGTGGTTGCTCCCAATAACATTCTCTAAGAAAAGCCTTTGAACAAACAAACAAATGTACCTTTCTTGAAGAATAAGTTTGTTTTCCTTTTTCCAGAAGTCTTTGAAGTCAGAACTGAATTCGTGCCAAATACTGAAGAAAGAATGTGGGGACACCTCTTTCTCTCCCATTTTTGGTTTCATACAGAAATAGGCTGCGGTTTCCAAAAAGCTGTCAAAGAAAGCAAAACCAGCAAATGTTTCAGTACCCACTGCTGCATTTTTTTCTTACTTAACACTGACATTGTATTTCATTACTCTTGTTAGCAGATCTAAAATAAAAGAATATAAAAGCCTAACAGTTCTGAGCTCTTTGTATACAGGCAGACGCACAATATAAGATGATCCTTCAGCGAAGCTGGTATCTGGCATTTATCATAGATTCTGGTTTTGACCAAAGTATTTTCCATTTCAAAAGCTAAAATGAACACACCATCCACTGCCTGGCAAATCCAGACATCCACACCTGCCCATATACTGCTTTTCTGTTGTGCTTAAAGCTGTTTTGAAAACACAAAGTCAAAGCCCATAAAGGACTGTAAACAGACTTCTTCACGTTCTGTTCGATCTACACAACAACACAAGAAGGTAGGTAGGTTAGGTCGAAGCCTCCACAGAGATGTTAAAGCTCAAACCTGCTGTGTACTAAACAAGAAGTGACCAACAGAAAACTGGGCCAGGAGCAACGGTGGTAGAAAGCAGGTGCCCAGCAATACTCTGCCAGAACGATCCAACAAGCCCTTCTGAGCTCAACAAAAGTACAACACCATATTAAACACAAAAACTACACCTTGCGTAAGAACTGCTGCTGAAATGCAAAGGTCGTATTTCCCAAACTGAGTGAAGACTGCGACTGCAATTACATTCAACAGCTTTCTGATTTTGAATTGCTTCTATTTTGTTTCAAATATAAAAATATGTAGGAATGTTATAGGAAACCTCAGAAAAAATAATTCAAAAATTAATTGCTTGATGAACTATTATCCCATTTTCTTGTTTTTGTTTTTGTTTTTTTTTTTTTTAATTAATGTTTTGTAAATACTAGAGCATTCAAGAACAGTTTTCTCATCTAAAGCTCAACATGGAAGCCCATGAAGGATTGGTTATTTTATGGAAAGCTGTCTCTTGAAATGTAGTTGTAGATGCTTTGCTCACTGATCTATTACTACTGGTCAACTCCTATGATAAGTTTTCTATGAAACACATTACAGTTTTAATCACTTCAATTATGGTGAAAAAATGCAATTCTAGTTAAATGGATGGAAATGTAATTTTAGTTACAGAAGTTGTATCTTCATTCATGAACTACTGTATCTGGAGAAAGAGTGCTTTGATAGTTGTTATAATATAAAGTATTTAACGGTAACGATAATATACAAAAATTCAACCACTCAGAAGGGTCAATCTTACAAAGACTCTGTGAAACTGTTTGTCCTAGTTCTCAGGATGCAACACTCTAGTTGTTTTATCCAAAATGAAAAATAAATATCTACATAAATTATCCTATTTCTGTTTATTTCTATTTATTTCTATTATTATGTATTTCTACTTAAGCCTACAGCTGAAACATTTAACATCAGTTTACCAATCAAATTCTACACACATTTTCTTTTAATTTGTCATTCATTTCTCCATCTGCTGAAGCAAAAAGAAGCTGTTGAGCAACAAAGATGCAGCACAGAAAAATATAAGGGACAAAACCATTGTTGCTGTTTAACTCACTGGTCTGATACTCAAATGCCACCTTACCTGAGTGTACCATCTCTTCAGCGCTCTCAGCCAGCCTACCCTCTGTTTTGCAAGTCAGTACTTGGTTAATAGGGTGTCTTTTTTGTGACTGGGTTTTGCTGGTTTTTGGTGTTTTTTTCTTTTCTTTTTTGTTGTTGTTGTTGTTTTTGGGTTTTTTTCCAAGTGATTTATGGAAGAGTGATAGTACTGATTAAACTAAAATGTTCCATTTTACTTACCTATTCATATTTTCCCCACAGTTTTATACGGGGAAAAATATTTATCAACTATCCTGTGATCCCACGGAATCACTCAAAAAGGATATCCCTCACATTCATCAGTCAGCTGCACTATAATTTAATTTTTTCTGCCTACTTTCACATATTTTCAATCTTTTGCAAGACTGCAAACATGTCAGGGAGGTCTTTTGGTTTTCCTCCCAGCCCCTTCCCGCAGACTCACAGCTCTGGAACTGGCTAATGGGGAAGTCATATAAAAGGCTCATTTGATTTTTCAGAATGAACCTGCAATGTTTTTGAAGGAACGTGAGCAATACAGGAAAAGAGAGAAATCTGGAGGCATAAGCTGACTCGCTGGCTTATTTTTAAAGAAGGTCTTTGAATGAAGGCCATTAATGATTTACAGAACATCGAAAGGTCGGAAGTTCAAACAAGAAGCCTTGTTTTGAGAAATGTGTTTTCAAACCAATGTGCAAATGACAATAATGTGAAAAGCATTTGATAGTGAATGGCCATCCTAAACAATGCTTTGAAATTGAGGTAACGAGCAAGAATTCCCTCACAGGAAAACATCTCAAGAAACAGGAAGCCAAGACAAAATGAAATCCATGCTGTACAGGAGAATGCTCCAAGAAAGTGATCAACTGCAACATTTACTGGAGGTGCAAAAGCTTCCATTAGTCTTCAATTATTCCAGCCCTCCTCTGGGAGTAGATGGAGATGGCCAATGTTTTTTTCTCTGGTAACTGAGAATCTCCCTGAAGACCCGGTTGTATAACCAGTACAACCTCACACATGCATACAGATGTGTCTAACAGCTATAACTTAATTTCTAGGTTTATAGAAAGAAGAGTGACGTTCAGCCAGGTTGCTTGCCTCCCTGGCAGTTACTTTGGAAGGTGAGGGACGTAAGCTGTTTGTGAAATGTGAAAGCGCAGCACATTGTCATCGTTAATACCTCACACCTTTCTCATGCCTGGTAAAAACACACAAGACATCAGGTGCAACACATAAGACATCGGGGCACAAATTTCTCTGAATCAAATATTTTTTCTATATATGCAGACCAAACAGTTAAGACAGTTGCTGTATTTTTTTCCAGTCAGAGAGGTCTACCTTTATTTTGCACTTAAGTCTCTTAGAGTACGTTTAAAAGACATATGGAAACCTGCTTGCTATATGTTTGATGCTGTCATTTTTGTAGTACAAGACAAAGTGGCACCATTCATCCATGAAAGACGAAGCACATAAAGTGAATCCAAATGCATAAATAATAAAACATGCACAGCAATAAATCCTCTATATTACCATGCTCTTTAAATATCTGATTTGGAAATGTTTACGTATGTCAAACTAGACATATCTCAAAGCTGATTCCAAGAGGGGACATGCATTTTAAATACAAAGAGAAATTTCGATGACATCACCATAACCCCAAGGCTGGATATCATCCTTACAGACTTCAGCCAGGCAGCAAATACCTTTTCTCTGGTGCTTTGCAGTGGGGCATCCCATTCAAATTTTCCTGTTGATCCTTCAGCAGATTTTGAAGCAAAACATCTGCATATGCCATTGATACTGTTCCTGACTATATATGCAGGCACACAGATATTTGGAATCAAATAAGGGATTAGAGTTCAAAAGGATTTTGTTCCTATACTCAGATTAATTTCTGTATTATACAATCTTGGGAAAACCATCTGACCTCTCTGGTTTCCAGTTCACCTGTCTGCAAAATAAACATTTATGACCAAACAGGTATTGCAAAGCTTGTTTATTGCAAAGTGTCCATTTTTGAAGTGAAAAGGTTCTTACTCTACCAAACCCTTAGCAAGTGTCTTAAAAGAATGTGCATTAGCGAAGAGGTAGCAGTCATGGAAGAGGAAAGGAAAGGCATGCGAGTTATATTCAGGGATTAAAAGAGGTAAAGGAGGTCACTGGCTTTGCTTCAAACAGCCTGACTTTTCAAGCATGATTGAAAATACGGTGGTGATGTTCATACCACTGTCTTATCCTGACATGGCAAAAGCCAGAATTCTTCAAACAGATTTCAGACTGAGTTTCATATCCCTCATGCTGGACCTGAAGGAGAATTAAACAGCATCAGCTCTCCCAAAACAATGGAAGAGTTGCTGATCCCTGACAAATAAGGAACGAAGATCAAGAAAGATGGTTAGTTCCTTTTCTTCTCTTCTAGTTTCCTTGGTTCAAGTGTTTGTGTAATTCAGAAAAATCACTGCAGACTGACATGACTGAACTCACTGCTTACTCAAATGTGGAAACTTGATGAATGAATCACTGGACTTTTCTGTGTGCTCCCTTGTGTACAACTATGAGACTATGTAAATTATTTTTCTATTTGGAGGGAAGGAAGGAAGGAATGGATGCGCTAACAGCCAAACCAGATTTAATCATATGAGAAAGAAAAGAAGCCGTTCACATTGCAAATGGCTCATTGACAGCATTTCTAGCTAATAGATCTGACCCGTCAGGAATATTTAAAGAGCAGCTATGGATTATTCAGTCTTTTTTCATTCCGTTCTGAAGCCAGTTAGCAAGTAGTTGCAGACAATGATTCAGATTGGTCTGCCGAGTGCAATGCATTGGTCAGTTTATAAATATGTACAACGCATGTTTGTACACATGCATATATGTATGTGAATGTATGCAGTAGATCAAGCAGAAAAAGAGGCAGAAGACGTAAAGCAGCTGGCAGCTACAAAAATACTTCTTTTGCTTAAAAAAACCCACCAACAAAACACAAGCACTAATGAGACAAATCACCAACACTAAGCAATAGACAGCAGTAGTTGTATCCCAGCACCATTTGATCAGGCTTCAGTGGCCAAACAAATAGCAAAGTAACCATCGGTAAAGACATGCCCTGGCTGACCTTCCTGAGAAACAGTGAACACACATGAGCACACCTGCATCTGGTTTCCCCATACAGCAAACTAAACCACCTGCAAGAGTAAAGATCAGTTTCAATGTGGCTATAGAAGCAGAAAAAAAGAACGTTTCTACAATTCTGCAAGAGGCATTTGGTACCATTTAATGAATTATGTATTTTGGTGGAACTTTGAACCTGGATATTCTTCACTACTTGGGTTTGCCTTTATAAATTATGAAGCATCAATTATGTACATTTGAGATTAAGAACAGGTAGTGTTAGTGGTGGTGCTGTGTTAGTTTTGTGAAGCATTTGGCTTTCAAAAGCAGTTCTGAGCCAGGCAGGGGCTGCTAAGATACATTTTAGCCTGATTAAAGTCACAAGTGCAATTTCAAACTAAGCATCGTGTAGCAAAAGAAAGTAAAAAGGGCAGAAAAGACCATATGTGCCTCTTACTACTTTAAATCTGACATGAGTTATATTTAAAAACAAACTGAGTTGGCAGGCATATAAACCTGTTCAGGGTGCTGATCCTGAAGTGATGGCTACATAAAGGAGAAGAATACAATATATAGATAATGACACTTGCTTCCTGGAAAAGGTAATCATATGAATTGTCATATTAATTCTTGTTTCATTTTATAAAGAGGAAAAGGCTTTGTATGTATTGTCTGTGTGTTTTCAACATCTGAAAGCATTAATGAAAGTTAGTCTTAAGACAGAATACCGAGCAGTTCAACAAAGTCACACAAAACAGAACCAGCAAGCTGCTGCAGTGCTGGGCTGAGGGGGCAATGCTGTGGGGCATGTGTCACCTCACTGTCCAACCCTGTGTGAATTACTGAGTGTGGCCCAGAGACCCACGTATCCTCTAAACCCTCTAAAACACATTTCAGGGCAAAAGGAGGACGGAAACATGGTTATTGAGGTAGCACCAGATTGTAAGGAAAGTTAATATGCGCAGCATCCTACAAAGCCTCTCATTTTCTATTGACATATTTTGTTGAGGGTCCTCTCTGTGCTATAACTTCACTTTCTTCTACAGTTCTATATAACTATAGTTATATATAGTTCTCTCTATATATCCATATGTAGAAAGCATATGTGTAACTTTTATAGTTATAGGTAACTGTAATATCATTTTCTTCACTTTTTTTTTTTAAGGTATCATTGCCTCTCCTCAGTGCTGTCACTTACACTGCATAATTAAAAGTAGAGAAAATATAAAAACATAGTTTCATTCAAAACACCTAGTACTCAAATGTGCTGGTGAGAAATTTCTTAGGGTCCTCCTGCCCCCCCCACCCCCTTTTTTTTATAAAGAAGAAAAATATCTTTCTTGTATTAAAAAGAAAGTTGAGATAACATGCCAGCTTAAGTCTGCTGCCAGAATTATTAATACCTTCTTTCATTTGCCAATTTATATTGTGTAACTATGGATTTTGCAATATTGTTCCTTAGAAAACAAAGGTCTCCAGAGATTTTTCCTTTCCTCTAAAAAAAACCTGCCAAACATTTGCAATGTTTTGAATCCTAAGTCATCTCCCTCGTCTCTAGTCCCTTGTCTCCTATAAATTCATATTTAGCAGAAAAGTGTTTTATTGCTCCAACTAGATGAAAATCAACAGCTTCAACAACAAAAAAATCCCTCTACCTTTGAGGTACTGGTTTTTTCCCTCCAGCAAAAGCCCACCAAAAAGCATCCAACGCGAAGAACAGTAAATTGGGTTTTGACAGGCTGGTCTGCCTTGTGCCTGAGAGTTTTGATCCCCACCCCACCATACCAGGAATACTTGACAGCTTCAATGTTCATCAACAATGATCAATACAATTAGTTGTACGCATCTATTAGTAATGCAAATGCACAATTTACATATTTTATACTTTATGCCACATACTGAAGGCAGCAGGCCCAGTAAATGAACCAGAGCATATACTATGGTACAGATTGTTAAATTCAGTAGGTATTATGAATATAACCTTGCACTTAAATATTTCAGAAAAACTAAAATTCTTAGAGGACTGATGAACTCGTGGAGTTAGCAATGAATAAAACCTTCACGTATTAGATTGTCGCCTCAACCTCAATTCAAACTGTTATTCCAGGCCCTTATATTTACCTAATTCAATGGGTGGGTTTTGCTTTAGTCCTCTTTCAGGAACAAAGTCCCTCATAACAGGGTTAGCAAAGTAGCAAAATAATATGGCCATAACTGATTTAAATTATAGTTTTGTTGGAAGGTGAATTTGAGATTTTCAGAACCTGAAATGAAGGTATGTTAGCTGGGCACGACGAAGAAATTTGCCAAATCACTTCTTGTTTATATCTTCTGGAAACATGTGGTTATCAGGGATTGTAGTTAACACTACATCTGAAAAGTATTCTTCAAGATTCTCCTTTGCTTGTTTGTGGTTGTGGGTTTTTTTTTTTGGGGGGGGGGGGGGGGTGTTTGTTTGGTATTATTATTATTATTACTATTATTCTTCCTATTTTAATTCTCACTCTTCTCTAAAACATTAGGTGACATCCTGGTCCCTTTATATGTTTGCTTATGGTTTGGGATTTTATTTATTTTTTTTTTTTCATCTGATGTAAGCAAATGCTCTGCTGACATAACAATACCGTTTTTCATCTGAGGTGGCATAGGATTAGGTGTTAAATTACGTCACAAGCAGGATGGAACTATCTTAGCAGATAGAACTTATCTGATGACAAAAAAATAGTGTTTGAAAAGCCATTCTGCACAGTCAGGCTCCAGCCCTTTGAAAATAAAAGGTCAGGAAATGTAGGTTAGAGGTATTTTTGCTACCATCACATATCGGGTACAATGTATTCCTCAGCCACAGCTCACCCGATAATTGGAGTTTATGTGAACCCAAATTCTGTTACACATATTTAAAGTTATGTCTCTGTGAATACATTTCAGATTAAAATATGAATTGAGATAATACATTAAAAACATAATATAAAAAAAAATAAAACAAAAAAACCCACAGAGCTGACCTTGTGGGTTTTTTTGTCTCTGACCATTGTATTCTTACAGGACACTCAGGAAAAAAAAAAAAGCAAACATTTAGCAAGACCTTTCTAATGCATTTTTAATTTGCATGTGCTTTCTTCTGTCATTTTAAAATGACAGTTTTAAACAGGTTCAAACTTTCTCTCAAAAACTTGGCCTGAGGTATTTACAGTTCCCTAGATGTGTTGGTGTTAGCTGCAATCTACCGTAATCTGCATACTTTGCATGAACACGTAGGTTCTCTTTCTCAGAGTTTAATGCTTTTAATTTTGTGTTAGTGTGGGTATCACGCCCGTGCATGCCAGCTAGCTGTTACGTAGGCACATGGACAGCTCTGTGCTAAACTGGGCAAATAAAAAATGAGCGTGCGTAAAGCAATGTCATGCAACACATCTAAGAGAAAACTGTTTTTCACTCTTAAAAAGACTAACATAGGAGCTTCAAATGTTAAATAGCCCTTGGCCAGTTGAACTTGAAGAAATAGGAAATAAGAGGTGGCAGCTGACACAAAATACAGAGGTGGAATGAATTTCAATAGCAGTGATCTGACACACAAGCTGCTAGCCTCAGTGCTGTAAGAAATAGAAAAATGACCCATGATAAAGCCAACTTGTCTCCAGATCTTTCTATTAACATACCTCGTATTCACTATCTAGTGCAATGAAGGCTTTCTGGGCAATTATTACAAAAGTAAGGAGTTATAATTACATATGGAGGTAGCGTAACTGTTGTGTACTAAGTATTGTTAAAAGTTTTACTGTTTCTTCAGTTTATTGATGTCAGTCTCAGCCTTGTAATCTGCCTGCTCCCGTGGTATGACTCACTTTTATAGCTGCAATCCATGCAGGGTCAAGGTCAGAGTTATCAAACAAAATAAGAAGTAATTTGCTTTAAACCCAGAGGGAATTATTTGGGTATCTAGACAGAAACCACACAGATGCCTTACCGGATTTCATGTACATATAATATTAACCCACGCTCTAAGAACGTTATTCAGTATAGATTAATTTTTATACAGGTGCATTTACAAAAGTATACTCCAAAAATAACCAGTAAATGAATCAACAGGTCTGACTGGGAGTATTGTCACGTGCTGCTTCTATTTTTGCTGTCAAGTCAAACTTAGGTTTCAGTTTCTATTCTTTGAAAATTATAGAGTAAAAATGTTCTAAAATAATTGGGTATTATAGAAACCCCTAACATTTTAAATGTTTTGTGATGCAGTTTCATCTTACCCCTTTGGGGTTGCTCTGAAGAGCATTCTTCCATCATTCAGTGTACAGGAGCTCTCTCCACATTCATGAACATGAGATTCCCTAATATCATCAAAAGCCAGCACAACTATGAGTGGAAGAAATCCAGCCTTTGGAGGAGAAAAATGTTCACGGGGGCTTTCATATTCTTAGAGTCAATTACAACAGAATCCCGTGAAAGTAAATTGAAAGACTTCAAAAACTGAGTTGATGAAGTGTCAGATGGAAAAGGTCTTTACATGCATTTTTCAAATGTTAGACATTTATGATTAAACTCCTGACTTATCCCAATACATTCTCCTCACATCAGTGACATTATCTTTGTTTAGATTAGCAGAGAAAAATGGGTAGCGTTTTCTTTAAGGATCAAGTTTAAATGCAAAGGTGGCAGCCGTTGGAATTGATGGAAAGATTGTAATAAATAACCATATCGCTCTGGATATGTGAATCAGCGATACTGACACATCCAAGCAAAGCTAAATAAATTATACTCCTTTGGCCTAGGATACTTTCTCATGTCTGGAGGAGCTGTCCCCATCCCTCCAAAGGATTACACAAAGGTTTCATGGTGGTTCTGGTCTGGGGTGACCATTGTCCTAGTTGTTTCCTCTGGAGCAGAGAAGGAACTTTTCCCTCTCAACAGACTGATTAAGGTAGAACCATCAGGCAGCAGTTGAGAAAAGCAGCGGGTGCAAGGTATCCTGTAAGAAGTGTTCGTTTAAGACACAGTGTGGAAGAGATCTGGCTCACTAAAGCCGTTTCTGAATCTACATTGTTAACAAAGACAAGCAACAAGGCAAAAAGGCTGAGGAAGAATAAAGAGGCAACAATATTATTTTTTTTTTCCTGGTCACTTCATCTCCAGATACAAGAAGCACAGTGGGGTTTCAGCAGTAGGCTGAGGCAAGCCCTGTACTGTGGAGGGGCTGATGCCAGCCTTCCCCCTCAGCTGTCAAGTGCTGTGGAAGGAACAACCCCTATTGTACAAGTTATTACTGGATAGTTCCCATATGAGTTAATGCAAATTGTGACCCAGTGAAACCACATCCCTGACGTTCTGCTTTCCTATTTGCACGTACATGACAACAGCAATGTACCATAATAATCCGTAAAGTAAATCTTAAAATACAGCAAGGACGAAAGCAACACCGGTAGTGGCAAAACAATGTAAGAGAGTAAAAGCAGAGTGTTATCCACATTTAAGTCACAGGTACTGCAAGTGTGAGCACTACTTCCTAAGGCCTTCACAGTGTAATCTGACTTATCAGCTCAGGTAGATGATGAAAGATGAAAACATGAAAGAAAAAACCTACTGAACATGACCAGAAGCTGATGCACAATGAAGAGGCACTGGACCAAATCACACACACACACACACGCACACAAGCATTTTCTTCGGCTGTAGCAGCGCAAAAGGAATATCTTGAATTTTTGAGGACTACTCAGTGAAACCACCTGGTAGACATAAACTGGAGGTCAAAGCATACTGCCACATTTAAATATTTTAATTTCTGGTTCTTTTTAATTAATTTTATTAGCTACATGATTTTTCTCTTAGTGATTTTTAATCCTGTATTTAAGGCTATAGCATTAGTTTTGGGTATGATCAGACCCCAGTTAAAATAACTGTATTGTTACCTGGGTGTTACTTAGCTGTATGGTTATCAATGCCACATAGCTATGTACCTGTATTTGTACCTTAAATTAATATAATTTCTCTTTTATGGTACAATCTAAGAATAGGTCCTCTACACAAACTGTAGAATAAGTTACATAAAGATGAGTTTACATTGCAGAATATTAGTTCTCTGAATTGTAACCCAGTCTGTTGAAAGTTATATTACTATTTGTTCACACTAGCGCTGAATCATTAAATGCCAACTAATTTCAACCCAATAAGATAAAACCATTTTTTTAAGCAAGCAGCTTGGCATCTTTAAAAGAAACTATAATGCTCTTACAGGCAAAAATCAATCATGCAAATGGTTAAGAACTTGCAGTCATTTGGCAAATATTTTCAGAAAAGGGCAAAGACTTCATCTTTCAGGGAAAGATCAATTACCCGTATTTCAGAAGAGACTTTCTGACATAACTAAACTGCCCGCAAAGTTTCCATTACTGCATATTTACAGCCCCTGATATTTTGTCAGAGACAGGATCCTAAACTAGAATGATCTGATCTGTTTAACAGTCTGTAAGCTTCTTCTATACACATTTCCTTTGCTCACCAAGTATTTACTTTTTGCTGATCCAACTAATGTATACCTACAGTCTGAAATGTATTACCGTGAGGAATTTGAGTCTGCATGCCGGGAGCCACACAGCAAGAAAAATAGACCTAACAGTAAAGGAACCAACAAAGGATGAATGGCCAAAGAGCAGTGAAAATGGGGTCCAACAGTAGGGTCTTGCCTTTCAGTTAAAAGCGTTGTGCTGGTTTTGTGGTTTTTCTTTTTTTGTGTGTGTTTTTGTGGTTTTTTTTAACTACATACCTCTCTCCATTCTGGGCTTTTCACCACTTTATTTCAATCATTAACTCAATTTTCACTTTAACTTTACAGTTCACTTTTGGAAACAATCAAAACCATTGTGTAGAGGGTAGTGAGGTGGGAGGAACATTTACTCTTTTAAAGGATTACCAGACTTAGGTGCTACGTTTCTAGGTGTTGCTTTTCAGCAGTGCCATTGTACCGTACTGTCTGCTATTCCTCTAAGTGTCATCAACTTGTCAGCTCATAAGCAGGTGTAAAGCTTTGTTCCTAAGTCTTGTGTTCAGTGAAGCCAATGGAAGTCTGGGAAGATTGTTGTGTCAGGAGTACTTTTTTTGCAGGGAGTTTAAAGGTAAACATTTCTCTTCAAAATTTATGTCATTTGTTGCTACAGCAAAGAAAGCAACACCACACTGCTAAATGGATTATTAAAAGTCCTGAAAACACAAAAGGTGCCTGGGAGGCTGCATTCAGGAAGCACTTAAAAGCCTAAAAATCACTGGAATGTGCAAGTAATGAGAGCAAATTATAAAACAAACCAAATAAAAATAGCCTGACACAGGAAGATGACCTTTCCATACCCAGCCACACACATCTTACATTCCCTAGTTAATACGTAGGTCAGAATGCAGAAAGTCCTGTCTATATCTGTTTTAAAAGAAGTCATATTCTCTTAATGCATTAAGATTTACTAAAGAACAGATTAAATTCTCAGATTTGTTAAAATCAGTGATGTACACAAGCCATGATAGTGAGCAACGTTTCAGTCTATCCAGCCCTCGCTAGGCATCACGGAAGGAAAAACAGGTGAACAGTTTCACCCCAAATCAAGCCACCATTATACAGGGCTGTTGTCTTACTGACCTACGTTATCACTTCAAGCAGGGTTATACTATCTGAAATATTAGAAATAAAAGGATCTGTAGTGTTCTTAAGAGGTTCTCAGTACACATTGCCTCTTCCATGAATTCAGTATGAATAAACACAGCACTGAAAATGGCTCAGTTTACTGCACTGAATTCAGAATGTGATGCTTCATTGTTTGACTGAGAGAGAGCAGGAAGAAATGAAGATCATCTGTGTCTCAGGTCTAAACCAACTGTCTCCAGTTCAGTTTGTGAATGATTCTCAAGATGCTAGTCCAAGAAGAGACAAATCATTGTGGATAGAGGGGAAGAAAAAGAAAATCTCAACTATTTCAGTGGAAGAGAGATGAGTGTTACAGTCTGGATTGATTTTCTTCATAAAAAGACCCTAATCTAGAAACCTTTCAAGATCAGAAGCCAGTCCTGGGTAAGGTAATATAAGAAAGTAATAAAGCTACATGCTATTCCCTCACACTCAGGCACATAGAGGTAGCAAGGCAGAGAATTAGGACCTTCAGCTTCCCTAAATGTTGTTTCTGGTAATTCTAGTCAGGTTGTTTAGCTGTTGTTTTTAAAGAATGAAGTGCAAGAAGAGGAGTAACTAGCTTATTTCTGATTATAACCAGCAAGATTATATTGCTGCTGTTGCTATTGCCTTTTACCCCAGCACAGAAAACAAGTCATCAGCTATCATGTAACATTTGACAATAACTTTGATGTCATCTTGGTTCCTGCTTGCTGTGATTGAACCCTGTCTCATTTTAAAATTGTTGTAAGTATCCCTGAAAACAATAGTGCTTCTCATTTTTTCTCACAGCTTAAAGCAAATCACGTCTTAAAAGGCAGAGATATTTAGACCTAAATAAATGAAAGTGCAGAAAACAATGCATTTGATGCTTGGTGCAAAGTGTGCTGTATCTCCCAACTTTCAAAGATGTTAAATTTTGTTTAAATGTTATATATAGCTGTATGAGTTGAGCATATAGCTATGTGTCTTGGGACAGAGGGCATAATCTAAAATAATAATAAAAAGTGCCCAATTGTGAGCTCCTAAAATATAGCAGCATCTCTTTCCCTCCTCCTCTCCTCCTCCTGTTTTATTTCTTTCCCATCCCCCCAAACCAGTGGTTTTTATTTTAACTTGTCAAGTATTTCACAGTTTCTCAAGCATTTAGCAATGAGGATCTAATTGGAAAGTGCCAGGTTCTTTTTTATTACACTTTATCAATATTCTTAAGGGAATGATGTAATTGTTTGGGGTTTGGTGAAGACATTCCATGTCACTTCAGTGTTAATACCAGGCTGGAGCCTTCCTTGTCTGCCTGCGTAAGCTAGATAAACACAGACCTGTGTGCTTTCTTCTCATCTCAGGATACTTAGAGAGATCTTGGAACATATGCCTATTGCGAGCTAAACATTTCACTTTTCATTTTATCCGTGTGCCAGAAATCCATTCCTTGGATAAACACTTTACATACTGACACTTTTAAAGTCACTAAACACGATAAATAAAGAGAGAATACATCATTTCAAAAGCGATTAAACATTTTCTCACTTGTGACAAATGAACAGCTATACACTGTATGGAGTCCCTGGAGCAGACATTCCATTTTCTTTGTCTTTATTTTGTGTGGAAGATTAACTTTCCATTTCAGCTCATCTATTGCACAACTGAGCTTTTCTAAAATACACATTGCTGCATTTTCCCCAAATCATTATTCATTTTAGAAACATTTTTGTTGTTATTGCTGCAAGAGTCTGTTCTTTTAGACTTTTCTATTTTATGGAGATATCAGCTTTAATATTTTGTGCCCAAAATAACAAAAAAAAAAAAAAAAGAGAAGAAAAGAAAGAAAAATTGTAGTTTTTACTGAAAGCTAAAGAAATGTTATCATGGGTAGACCTGAACTTACACACGGGCTGAAGTTACCCACTTCAAAAAAGAAAATCCAAGCACATTAATCACATTAATTTTGCTCCATCTAATCCATCACTTTTCCTTGCAGTACTTGCTTGCCTAGTCATCCTGCGCATCACTGTTCTACCTATGATTAACCAAATGTAACTAATCTTCTATTTAGCTTTTTAAGTTCTCATCTTCTTTTTCACCCACCCCTGGACAAAAAAGATTTCAAGCATTTTATTTCTGAGCCCAATTAAAGATCTTAGAGAAACAAATACACATAATACTAAAACTATACTATGAAGCTGTCTTCAATGTTTCAACAAATACCTCTAATCTGATGAGGAATTTCAGTGCGACAATGGAAGGAAGAATGAAAGAGAAATGTAGCCTAGATAACAGTAAAAAATAACTTTGCCCTAATGTTGTCCTAGTGTAATTCCTCATGTGTTCCACGAAAGGTTTTGCATGTGAAGTTATCCTTGCTAGATATTTATAGTAAAGAGGAACAATGAACCTGAAATTTCTGCTTTGACAAACTATGTAAGAGTAGCTGCTACACTCAACATAGAGGGAGAAAAAAAGAATTAGGACAAGTCAGATGGAACAGACCAAGCTGAATGAGAAACCAGGGTGCAGTTTTGCTTTCTTCCCCTGTATTGTGGATGCTAGTTACACCAATAGGAAGTTTTTGATATGATAGTTCCAATGCAGTTAGGGGAATAAATAAGAATGGAGAGTGAATTAGACAGTGAAAAGTCACAAGATTTCTGAACAGCTTGAAGATTCCCCTTGTCCTTAGATATCTGTCAGCTTTGGACATGTAATCTAATCTATTTTCTACAGGAGAAACAGTTTCCTTAAAAGAGCAGAGAGAGATCACAAGAATTTCTTCTAACAGCAGTTTCTTCTCTCAAAGTTTTATTGTGAAGGAGATTTTTAAGGATAAGAATTATGTAACTCAGCAGTTAAACAAAATTAAGAAATGTCAGGAATGCCTTTCATACGCTTAAGCAAGAGGTATGATACTAAGCCAAAGCAATACTCCCTTTGTTCCAGTTTTTCCATCATGATCCCACATCACTGATGTGCTACTTAAGGACCTATGACCTCCTCACAAGTAAGAGGGGAGCTTCTTGTGGCAGAGGAACATTTACTCTTCCCTTGGCTTCCTTTTCAGGTACTATCTTTAGTACATGACCCAAGGTATGGTGCTGTACCAGGGAAGATCTTAACTGCATGGCAGCATTACAGCAGGTAGCAAATTTGGTCAGCAGGGTCATAGAATGGCTAATAAACCATAGTAAAAACTAGAACTTTTTACAGTGGTATATTTTAGTGGAAACCTGTTGTGAGACTTCCCAGCTCTAGCTATAAATAATGAATATTCTTCATTAACGTATATTTGGTGGCGGTTATAGCAAGTACAAAAAGAAGATGCTATTTGTAGTGAAAGGAAAACAAACACAGACTGTCAGTTTCCCTAAATCTGGACTATAAATGGTGTGTGTCATAGTTTGGTCTTTTGCTGGGACAGATAAAAATCTGTCCCATTTAACCACTGCTTCTGGAGAACACTGCCAAAAAATCAAAAGAAACCACAAGTTGTGCAATGCAGTGAAGTTCCCAATTTTGAAAACTCTGTCAACTGCACACATCTGTAATGAAATTTAATGAGGTATTTTGCTTTTTGCCACAAAAAAATTATTTGAAGATCTATTAGCAGTTCTACAGAGGAACTCACATTTAATTATACATATCATTAGTATATTAAAAACTGGATTTCCGTTCTTTATTTTAAAGCAGATATTTTATAAGCACAGGAAGTGGTACCTAATGAGTGGAATGTTTGGGGAATGTTACGTGCCTGTCAAATCACTATGATTCTGGTGTGGCATGAACAGTTCTCTCTCAGTCCAAATGGTGTATTCTGAATTTATTTTTCTATAAGGTATATGCATTTTCTGAAAGACAAGAGTCATATGCAATATTTCTCTAAAGGAAGGTTGTGTGTCTATCTTCCTTCAATTTTTTCCCCTAATTGTCAAATTAAAATTTACAATTAAAAAATATTACTTAGTTTCCAAAGTGCATTTCTTTCACTATTCAACAATGCAATAATGCTGGCTACCAATACAGCAACTTGTACCAAAACACGTTTTTCAAAGACAGGTTTTACTGCAATTGTTCTTTCTTACCTTTTATGTGCTTCTGTCAGTGACTTCTCTTCATTTTCTTGGTCTATTTTAGCTGTAGAAATACAATCAAAAAATTATTAGCTACAAGGTGAAAGATAAAATTGTTTCAGATTAATGTGCATCATAAGTATGTTGTATAAAATGAATAGAAACCACCTGGAGATATACTCGTACCTAAATTCTGAAAGAAAAAACAAAAAAACAAAACCAAAAAACCCACACACGAACAAACCCACATGAATTTTGATACCCTTATTTAAAAAAAAAAAAAGAAACAGCAAAACCCACAACCACGAAAAAAAAGCCTGCAAACTTGAAGCAAGTTTTGAAAATTAAAAAAAAATAAAAAAATCTTGCAGTACTATAAACAACCAACAAGTCATGAAAGTGACTTAAAACCAGATCTTAAAGAATGAATCTGAAAAGTGAAAAGCTATAGGAACAGGTATATATGTATATATATATATACACACACACACCAGAAGGAGGAAAAGCTGAGTGAAAAGCAGGAAGGATTCAGTCTTAGAGCTTTTCTAAATTTTCCTTGATAGTTACAAATATTATTAGCTCTCTTATCTTTCCCTGCACACACCACCTCCCTCTGCTCACATCAGTTAGTGAAGTGCTAGAGGCATAGCAGACCTCTTGAAAACATGAATGTTTTTATAAGAAGGAAATTGTAATTTGGTGATCATGTGACAGAAATTAAAAATATGAAACTGCCATTGCCACACATTGGTGTGATCTATTTTCCATGTGTTGTCTTGCATTTTATTTTGTACCCATTTCACTTAACTTGGGTATTCTGATCCACAGAATCTACAGGAACATGCGTAGTAATTTAGGCATCACCGATGTGCAAAGCGATAGCACAAACTGCTCTGTGCATGTGTGCTTAGGTGAGATTTGTACTTCTATAATCATTCAGGTAGCACAACTCAAGTCCCATTTAAGATCTCTGCTTTAACCAAAAGCCTTTTAGTTTGGAAGTTGTTTCTTCTTTTCAGTCAGCCGGACTAATGCAGCCTGCTAATTTGCAAGGAGAATTTTAGGCTTCCCAAGAGTCAATGGGTTTGGGGATACAAGAAGGCTCTGAACTGTCCTGGAAATAAACGTCAATGGTACAGAATTCACATAGAAATCTAAAAACAAAAAATAAAGCTTTAAGCTATTTGTCATTCCACTTTCTGTACATAGCTCTAAAATAATAACTCATTAAAATCACTTTGATACATTGCAGATACATTGCCTGTGATAAAGGAAATCCTCATTTTAGATTTGTCAAAATCGAGAAAGGCAATGGGAATATCTGGGAGCAAAGATAACCACTATTTTTCTGTTACAATGTTTTAATCAACAACACTTTACAAAAATACACTAACACTAGAACAGATATATGAAATCTGTAGCAAAGATACACAGATGGACTTTCTTTTTTCCCAGTCAGAACAAGGGTCAGAGCTGTCTGATGCTGCAAATGCTTTTTATTAGTAGCAATATAGTCTGCTGAGGAGGATGAGCAGTGCCTGGATGCTTGTAGCAGCAAACATTATATTTAGCAATTGTTATTTGAAGACTCAGGCTCAATCATTGTTTCGCTGAAAGTGAAAAAAAAAAAAAAAACCCCACCAGCAAACCACAGAAAACTTGAGGGAGAGCTGGGTAAATGTTCTCAAGGAAATTTAAGAGCACGTGAATCCTGCCTGATTACAGATTTCAATACCGACTTGAAACTCGGCCCAGATTCTTCAAAAGGTTTGTGAGGGCTCACAACTCTTTTGAGTGAACTTGGGCCCAGTGTTGAGTGAATCTGGGCTGACTTAGAGTTTTTCTTGAAAGCCTTGCCTTGCTTTGGATATGAAACCAGGTGAAACCTGGCAGCTTTGACAGAATCTCATTAAGAACTTTTTTTCTCTTCATACTTCAATCCTGAGAGTCAAGGTATGACTTGTAAAACCATATGGTGCAAGAGAGAAGAAACTGGATGAAGGGAGATCCCATATCTCATCCTGCATTAACACTTTCACTAAGTATCTGCAGAAACAACTTTTAAAATAAATAATTGTATACTGAAAAATGTAATTTGGACTCCTTTCAGTTAAGTAATGCTTAGAAATGGAGTCAAGCATGTTGCAGCCTAGTCTTTTAGTACAGGCATCATATCTCTAGGATATAACTCTTGTTATAATTTCCAGGATTGATGGGTTATAATGTTGTCTAATCTGTCTAGTTTGCAGTTTTTTCTTTTTATTTCAACTCTTCTGCACATGTTTACAAACAATTATTTATCTACCAACAATGAAGCAAATATTCCACAGTTTACTTTTTCCAAAAATGCAAGCACAGCGTATATACTAGGTTTATCAAAGGATGTGTCCCCATTCTGGAGCAAATTTTATTTCAATTAAAAAAGGAAGTTACTATGGTCCAGAGAGGAAGGAAAGAGAAAAATCCTTCAGGTATCTGTACTTTCAATAATTTTGTAGAGAATGGGTATTATAGAAAAAAAAGAATCTTGAGAATCCCTGAATGATGCAGGTTCATGTAACAGCATCTTTTTTAAAAAGTAATAAGTACATATGCATAAGGCACCTACTATACCCACAGAGGGAGATTTCATCCTGCATCAGATTACCTCTTGGCATTAAACAGTCTTGCGAGGAAAGAAATCTCTCTAAAAGAGAATAGCCTTGTAGTCTGTTCCAAATACGTGATGACACTTCTAAACCTTTTGCATGTTATCAGAAGGATATTATTCAAGTGTAAATTTGACATGCAATCCATTTGCTTTCTCATTGTTCCAAACATAAAACAGTATAAAAACAATTCTGCTCCCACAAGACGACAGGTGGCACCAGTGAAAGAGAAGAAAATACAGTATGTACACTCAGGGATCTGTCCTTGTCCAAAGAAAATATTTAGATGACAGCTTTTGTAGTGGTATATAGCGAACATCTGAGAGCTGTGGGCAATGGCTGGTCAAAGGCATGCACTGAAATTTAAGCATCAAGGGAAGAAAGCCTCCTCTAAACCACAAAAGTCTTACTGTCACCTGGATACTGTGGAGTAACTATTAGATGTTGAAGCAGCTGGAGATTCCTATACTTTCTGGAACTGGCCACTAATATGACCACTTGATATTAGTGGTTGTTGGTATTTTGCTCTGTACTAATCACCCCATTGGTAAACTGCTTTCAACTCATTTTTCCTGTTAGAGT
The DNA here is from genome assembly GCF_023634085.1 of Falco cherrug. Lineage (NCBI taxonomy): Eukaryota > Metazoa > Chordata > Aves > Falconiformes > Falconidae > Falco > Falco cherrug. Next base: position 84,513,704 of record NC_073702.1, on the reverse strand, counting down.
AGGGGAGGGGAAAAAAAATTCTGGTATGACAGATTCGGTTAAAGTGTCCCTGAGTGCATGAGATTTTACCATTTCGTTCAGTATAATGTATCCTTATTGTCACTTCTTCCTTCAGAGCAGTTCATCACAACTGTATAGTGCCTGAAAAGCACTGGTTTGGCATTCTTCCTTCTTGGCACCCTATACAATTAAGTGCTCAGTACCAGTTGCAAAGTGGCCACCTTGGGGCAACAGTCTTGGGAGAAAAGTGTCTTTACTTTTACAATAGAGAACTCCTCTCTCTATTGTATTACACAACAGGTGAAGTAAAAAAGGAGAAAATCCCTACCGGCTCCACAGAGATTCTTCCATGGGAATGACTGATACAGGAAAATTGGGTCATTTCCAGGGATACCACAGCAGCTGAGTGCACCTGAGCGCTCTGTTCTGCCACTAAAATTTCTCTTTATCTCCATCCTAAAGAAGCAAACTTACTTCAGAAAGTCCTGTGGATTTCCTTTGGAAAACATTAGAAGTCTTGTAGTCATCCAGTAGCCATATCTGTTTCATATGTGTTCAGAATCCATCAGCTGACCACAGCAGCGACTGCCTTTTCTGACATGGAGGAGTTCCCACTCTTGGGTCAGTTCCCAAATTAAAATATTTCATATTTTATTGACTCATCTTTTATCCAGCTCCCTACTAAGAGTAATTTTCTTGATCCTTGACACTAATTTATTAAACCACCTCTAAATACACTGTTCAAAATCTATTAGACTACATCATACCAGGAGATACTAGCCCCTGTATTTCATGTAATGCATCAGTAAGCAGAGGTAAAACAGTTTTACATCTCTGCCTGCACACACTCAGTATGTTGTGTGGCGTTATATGCAGCTCTTGTAATCCTGAAGGCAGACATACATATTCTGTAAAATCTACTTAAAAGGAAATAGTTAAAAATATGCTCAGTTCATATTGAAAACTGCCATATAAAAAAAAAAAAAAAAAAAAAAAGAACGAACATTTTAGAGTGAAAGTGATCTCTCATGGAGCAAAGCTACCTTATCTACTATTTACAGCATATACTGAATTAGTTATCTTTTAACTTTTTCCTTTGAAAGCATCTTTAATGCCTTGTTGGATGATGTTCCACTGTTTGCCTGCTTTTTCCATTAAGATACCTTCAGATTATTTAAAGATGGTCTGCCTTTAGAACAAAGTCTATACTTCCTAAATACTTTATATATTTGGTCAAAATTCAAGTACATTCCTTCCTCCCTACGTCATTCCTTACTAAGAATGAGGACTGTGCTATATCCAAGACCCTTCAATAAATTCTTCTAACTACAGGGTATGTGTATTTCTTCAAAATTTACTCACATCAGATGTTCTAATTTCTATCTTATCCCTTTTCATATTTGCTTAAACGTAGTGCTTGATAGTTTATAGTTGGGGCATAAAACTTGATTTCATGCAATTCAAAATGAGGTTACCGACAAGGGCTCACAAACAAAGTCTAGTTAATTCACAAAACCTCTATTATCAGCATATACCCACATTCCAGAATGATACATGCCACTGTTTGGTCTGTTTGCTCTGCCAAATCTTTTAGATTAGAGTCCTGCAAAGATTACATGCAAATTTCTGCAAAGGCACATATATGAATAGCCATACTAAAGTGACCTATGCATTTATGAAAATCTGAAGCACCTCACAAAATTAAATGTGAGAAGTGTACAGAAACATTCTAGAAAATAATGGTATTTAATAGAACAGTGTAATTCACTTTTCTGCATAGTCCTTTTTTCTTTTCCTTTGCTTTAAGAAGGCTTGAAGATTAAATGGAGTTCAAAGATAAGGACGTAAAAGCCATTTTTTGATCACAAATTGTCCCCTCTGATGTCAATGGCAAATGACATTTTGGATGTATTACGCTAAAATCTCTGCAGTAATCAATCCACCACTCTGCAAACTAAGAACATTGCCAAGTATCTCCTCATTTTTAGTCCAATAAACTTTCTATATTAGTCTCCTCCAAATTTAACCATTATAATTCCTGCATCAAATCTGATTTTTAAGAAAGATTATTTACACGAATATAGCAATTTTCTGCACGTACAGACTACTGTCTATATGGACAGATATTACATATAATGTCTGTTGTTTCTATTAATAGTTGTTGCAATTTCTTGTTTGAAAGTGCTACATTTCCCTCTTTATTGTCTTTTCCAAAGGATTTAAGAATATTAAGAAATATTTTATCTAACACTAACAGGGAGGTCAAAGACTTACTGTTTTAAACTGAGACTATTCTGCCCCTGTGCTATATATGTGTTCCTGAAAAGTTTGTAAAAATCTTTTTTACTGAAAAAAAGAAAAGTACTGCTAACACTTCTACAAACCCTTGCCGCAGATTTACCAGGATCTTTAAAGAGGACATTTGGGTTTTTTTTCCACAGTGGTGCTGAATGAATAGTAGCTGGGACTTTGAAAACATACCAAATATCTCCTCTGGCAGAGTCAAAAAGCCAGTAAAAACCCAACAAACCTAAACTAAAAAGTTAGTTGAGGGATAGACTTTCTTAAAAAGTGTATCCCATGAGTTCCTGACAGAGGCCACAAGGATACCTTCTGTAGGTATCTCGTGCATGGGAAACAAAGCGAAGCAGAGAGAAAACACTGGATGAACAATCACCACAAGCAAAGGCATGTAGTTACACTGGTAGTAGTATCAAGGTGCAAGGTTTAAATTTACAAGACCTCCAAGAGAGTTCCTAAGAGAATACCTCAATTCTCCTTTGTAGCATGTACTTTTAAATGCCCCCAGAAAACATAATGCAGCTGGTTTATGTGGCAATTTGCATTATATTCAACACTATGTTTTGAAATACCTTGAAATACCAAAGCAGAATAGCAAAGACACCAGGGTCAGTAGAAAGCTCATGAGAAAAAACCCTCTTTCTTTCCCCCTTTAGACTTCTAAATGTGTTTTGCCTCAATTTTTGGATTTTTTTGTTGGTTTTCTTTGCACATTTTATTTAATAAGACTAATGTGTTTGGGGACATGGGTGGCATTGGGAAGAATTAAGTAGCCATTTTAGATGGGAACTATCAAAAAGGAAGTGGGTTTTAGGGAAGATTGTAGATGATCATTAACTTTTAAATGATGACAGGGGATTGTGCTTAGTGGCTTTGTAAAAAAAAAGAAAAAGAAAAGAAAAAAGGCATTAAAACTTAAGCTCTAAAATTGGATATGCAATAATATCCAGGAATTTCATGAGAAAAATAGACTGAAAGCTAATAGTTCATAAGAATTATGAGTGTTGTTCATGTGCAAATGTATGAGATAACCATAGTCACAAAACAAGTTGACTCCAGAAATTATTCCATGTAGACCTTGCAGGTCTACTCAAACAGCATTCAAACGCCCTCTCAGAGCTTTCGTCCCACCAGAACATTTTGCTGATAGTTTGTGGAATGGTCTTGACCCAGTGATTACCGTCTGTTCTCACCGTCTGGCCCCAAACCCAGTTGCAATTTAAGCTATTTCTGCTGAACAAGTTTCAAAGGGCTATGAGTAAGAAGATGCACGAAACTGCCATCCCTTCAGATCTCCTGATCTCTCTTAAGGGAATATCACATCTTTGCAGGTAATTGAATACAGGAATGAATCTGAGTAATCTCAGATGGGAGGCAACAAGAATCCTTTCATCTGCTCATGTCCTAAATCCTTTTGGTTTTTTCCTCTTATTTAAAGTGTTAACTAGTATTTGTTTATAATTAGCTATGAATGTGCTTGCCAGTAACTTTCAAGTGAAGCCAGTTGTTTTTTGTTTCTTTGGGTGGCTTTTTTTTTTTAGTTTTTTTTTTTTTTTTATTTTGACAGATACAATGCCTTCTCAGTGAGTCATTAGAGCTACGTTGCTATAGTTTTGAGAATCTCTGTTTACACTGCACAAAAATCTAAGTACATTTGAATGTTTTATTACCAGGTATATTCATGCTAAGGCGGCTTTGCAAGAGAAGAAAGTAGGATTTCTTCTGGGAATCCTATCCAGGCCTTATATCCTTCTGTGTTTCCTATGACAAATTCATAGGAGGTTATGAGCATGAAGAATACTCACTTTGTCTCTCCCCTTTTCTAAGATACATACATGAAAAAGATTATTTAAATACTTCATTCAGACTCCCATTTCTTGAAGATAACTGGGGCTTGAGCATCTGATATGCTAGACATTTTTGTGATTATGTTTTTCCAGTTTTTTCTGTTGAAAATTGAAAAGCCTATGATAAGTTAAACATATACATAAACGTTTAGATTGATTCCAACCAATTGCACTTCATTATGACTTTATAGTCTCACACAACAGGAACAACAAATTATGTGCTAGCCCCATAGATGAGGGCCACGATCCATGGAACTACATGTTAAACTCTCAGTAAGTACATGAGCACTGAAAGTTGATCTTTGTTGAAAGTTAAAAAAATTTAAACTTAACAACAGACTCTATAAAAGAAGACTGACTCTTCAAATTAATAACTGTAGTAATTAATAACCAACCAAAAAAAAAAAATCCTCAGCACAAATCCTATCTACCCCTCATAGATGCTGTGTTTCAAGGTGCGAACTCTCCACATTTTGCTATTTGTGTCCTCTTTTAATCCATCTCAGGCAGCAGTCTGGTAAGAAGCTAGGTTATTTTTACCTCAGTTTTCACCAGCAAGTGCTCCAGCTACACCACTCAAGTCACAGATGGCAAAGGCAGGGACTGGCAGAATGAAGAATCACCTGCTGTAGATCAAGTTTGAGAACATCTAAGGAACCTGAAGGTGCACAAGTCCATGGGACCTAATGAGATGCATCTGTGGGTCCTGAGGGAACTGGCAGATGAAGTGGCTAAGCCACTATCCACCACATTTGAGAAGTTGTGGCAGCCCAGTAAAGTTCCCCCTGACTGAAAAAGGGGAAATGTAACGACCAGTTTTTTTAAAATGGTAAATAAGGAAGACCTGGGGAACTACAGCCTGGTCCATCTCACCTCTGTGCCGTGCAAGATCATGGAGCAGAATCTCCTGGAACCTATGCTGAGGCACATGGAAAGTAAGAAGGTGATTGGTGACAGCCAGCATGGTTTCAATAAGGGAGAATCATGCTTGAAAAATGTGGTGGCCTTCTACGACAAGGTTACAGCATTGGTGAATGAGGGAAGAGCAACTGTCATTATCTACCTGGACTTGTGCAAAGCATTTGATGATGTCCCACACAACATCCTTGTCTCTAAACTGGAGAGACACGGATCTGATGGATGGACCATTTGGTGGATAAGGTATTGGCTGGAGGCTCACACTCAAAAAGTTGCAGTCAATGGCCTGATGTCCAACTGGAGACCAGTGACAAGTGGCATTCCTCAGGGGTCCATACTGGGAGCAGCACTGTTTAACATCTTGGTCAGCAACATGGACACTGGGCTTGAGCGCACCCTCAATGAGTTTGCTGGCACCAAGCTGTGTGGTACAGTTGACACGCTGGAGGGCAGGGATGCCGTCCAGAGGGACCTTGACAGGCTTGAGAGGTGGGCTGAAGCTGTGGATGCCTCATCCCTGGCAGTGTTCAAGGCCAGGCTGGATGGGGCTTTGAGAAACTGGGTCTAGTGGAAGGTGTCCCTGGCCATGGTTGGAACTAGAGGATCCTTAATGTCCCTTCCAACCCAGACTGGTAATTTCAGTAATATGCTGTATTTTTCAGAATATTTTGGGGTGGATGATTTGTACCACGCTATTGTTCCACTCACATATTGATCTGTTCACAAGTGATGCCAAAATACTCTACCACACCTGTGCTGTCTGCAATCACATTATTGATTCCTACAAAAACAATTAAATGAGGTCCTACGCCAAAAGCACAAACAGCTGCCAGCCCCAGTCTAAAGGTTTGGCCTTTCATGGACTTTGAGGCAAGGTAAGGCTAATTCAGTGAAGCCTCTTTAGTGCTGCAAATACAATATAATCTGAATTAGGATTATTATCTAATAACACACACTAGTGGAGGTGCTGACATCTGAAGTAGGGACAAGTTTATACAATACTGATGTTAAACTATTTATTAGCATTAAGATGTCAGTGTGAGATTAAAAAAATACTTTCAGCACTCAAAGAACAAGTTTTAAAAGCTCTTTCAATAATCCAACAAAAAGAATACTAACATAAAAATGTAAACAATCATGGAATTAAATTGTTCAAGTGTGAATTCTTGGATCTTTTGTTCTAGTGACTTTATGTTGCTCGCTCTTCATATCCTTCCAATATTTTATTCTGAAATGTAGAAAACCCTGGGGTTTTTTAATATTGTTATCAAAAATACTCATTACTAATACTTAAAGTAATAATCTCCACGTAAACCTACCTATCTCCCACCCCTTAATGTTCTGTGCATTTATTTTTTTAAAGAAAACCAAAAACTTTATTCATATATATTTCTAACGGCCTTTTAGTCATATTTTCCTCAATTTTTAGAAAAACTATCAAATAGTGCTATGTTGTCCCTTATATTAATCAAATTATAAAAGCAACATTTAAAGAATATTAAATCTGCAAAATCAATCATTCTGGGTTAGAAAATGCCAGAATGAAGATTACCCTAGCAGCATTCATTTCGCAATCATCCACAGTACTTCTGGAGCCAGCAACTGAACCCAGCCATCCAAGACTCAGTCTGATGCTTTAGTCTCATTCACAATCCATCATTTGATGATGCACAGCCTTTTGCTGCTTGACCTAAAAGAGCAAGTCACAGCCAACTATCTGGTTGCAGCGACAGCGGTAAATACAACACACTTTTGATTTATACACTAATTTACTAACGGTTTGGAAACTGGATTCCTGAATGCTCTTCCTGGCAAAAGAGGGAGATGGTTACAGACAGTTCACCCAGGAGGACAATTTTAGCATCTTTATACTGCAAGATCATGAGGATGTGTCTAGGATTTGGGCCTGGAGAAGAGTCTGTATTCTTGGGTCCAGCAGAATGAAACCTGGGTCTGGCATTCACTAGCAAGAGCAGAACTGTGGAGTTTTGCATAAAACGACTACGAGGAACCAAAAGGTTGAATGACTACCTTGTATTCCCAAGCTTACAATCATACTGGAATTATTCCCAATGTTTTTAGATGAACTAGCTAAACATCAAACAATTATGTTTTCCCTTCTTCTATAAACAATGCATTCTAGTGTTCAATTCCCTTACACCATAACGCTTTTTCTAAACTCTAAAAATAATTATATTGCTTTGGCTTCTGAATACAATATCGGACAACTTGCTGAGATTTGAAGTCTGTGACATCTGCAGGATCTATAGAATCTCAATGGAAGAGCTGTGATTCCAACACATCTCTTCCCAGTTCCCAAACCAGACTTACTTTCCCAAGCTTCCTGCTTCTCAGGCTGGCAGGAACGCCCAGCCTAGCCGTAGCCCCAACAGCAAACACCCAGAAGGTGCTTTTCACTGCATGTTTCACCACAGTTTGTCGTTCATGCACACCCAATTATTTCAACAGGAGCTGGGTATCATATCAAGTGGGGACAAGGTAGAAAGGATTACTGCTAACAAAATTTCTCTACAAACTGCATGACAATTAGCACCCTCAGGATTTCCCCACTGTCCCGTGTGTCAAGACACATATACCCCAGAAAAAGAAGTAATTTCTGAAGCTTTTTGAACTGGTGGATGTGATCTCTGATGTTTTTGTGTCCTTATCTATCCACAGCTACATACAGAACAAAGCCAACAGGGTTCCCAAATAGTTTTCTTTTGCAATCTCTCTTATTCAAATTCTGATAACTTGTTAGGAGTAACTCAAGGACAGAAAACTTCAGTGAATGTGTACCTTATACTGGGGAGATTCAAATAGGACTTTTAAAATGCCTACCATTTGGTCTGAATAATATTTCATTGGAAGAGGACTGTTCTCCTACATTTCACACTTATATTTTATATCACTCAAATACTGGAATACTTAAATGTTTAGAAATATGTAACAAACAATATAATTTTTAAAAGCCTTGTATTTTCTGACAATTTTTCTCCAATCTTTTTTATTCTAATATATAGCTGCTCTTTTTTTTTTTTTTTTTTTTAATCTCTTTTCCTTTTCTCTTTTAAACCCCTGGGCAATAGAGAATTTCAGGAAAAAATCTTAACTTTTGTGAAAACAAAAGAACCACATTATATACTTTGTGACTGATGATTTGCAGCATGTGGACCCAAAAAGAGGACAGAAACCATGGAAGAACAGTGAGGACTGCCTTGGAGGTTCTGAGGCACGTAAAGCCTCAGAAATCAAAAGCACAGGGTGAAGCATGCTTGCAAATATCCACTAAGCCAGCGTAGAGAGGATAGGACAGGTAGTATGAACGTCTGCTAAGTAGAATGATAATTTTAAGAATGACCCTGAAGTCCATCAGAAAAAGAACTGGCATCCTTTTTCTAATTTGCTTATTTTAAAGAATATGCCAGTTATTTAGCCTACTGACTTAGGCTGACAAAGCAAATGCTGAGCAGCCTCAATCATATATACCAGTAACATTTTCATCTAAAGCATTACAACTCTGAATACATCCTTGCCTCTTCCCTTTATCTTTTGAATGAAATGATCTTTACAAGTAAGCTAGTAATACCAAACCTTTTCTTGTCCCTGATGAATCTAATGAAAGTATTAATGTTTTAAAAAAAAATATTTTCTATGAATACATTAATAGTAACAGTCAGCTAGACTAGTTACAATGACTTAAATCAAAGTTATATAACCGTGCCTGACAATAACTATTCTTATAAAGCAGTGCCTTTCTAACCCCCTGCCAAGGATATTTAATTTGATGTCCAAGTTTTTTTGCCTATGGGAAAACCATTTTCCATTTTAGCTGCTAGGAACAACTATAAGTGAATATGCTGTAAATAACTAGCTACTTTGAACTTTTGGGTCCTATTATGCACACAAGTTATCTGCTCTGAAAAGGCATCATATAAACATGCCAAATTATTCAACCCTATGAAAAATGCTTTTCATCTGAATTGTAAGTTAAAACTTTTTCTACTTTAGAGAAACTGGAACTTGAAAAGATAAAAAAACTTAAAGCTTGATTTTTCTTTGCCCAGAGCATATGTTATATAAACACAAATCCCCAAAAGGTGCCAAGAATTGTCCCTCTGTTTTTCTAAATGATCATGTGTGCAGTCTAGCTGAAAAGACTCATCGATTATGTCTACATAAACAACAAAAGCCCTTAGAAAAAATATCTAGATCAAAAGCCTGTCAAACACTGAACAGGAAAGAGAAATCCTGCTTTAAACATGGCCTCTTTCAAGTCTGAATTCAATCCCATGAAGTAAAAACAAAGGATTTCATAATGAAAGGTATTTAAAATTACTTTATTTTTGGAACTTAACCAGGGATTCTTTTTTTTCCAATATGGTAACCTCTGTCTTACACTGGGACAGAATTCTGCAAAATGTATCTTACAGTTTTAAATAAATGTAGAAACTGTTTAGTCACAGTCCACTGTTTTCAATACACATTTGCAATTATTTTCATTAAAATGCAACAATGTTATTTTACTGACATTATGGGTTTCTCCTTTTGTCAACCACCCGACAATACCCACTGTTAACTAGTGAAAAAAGTTCTTAACAGATAAGATACATTTCTTTTTCTCCTCCCACCCTTTTTTCCTCACTTTCCTAAAGTACAGGCACGTAATCAGGAAAGGAAATAGCATATCCCTGCAAAACCAGAACAGATTACTATATAGCTTATATATAATTATGCTCTGGAAGTCACAGTCAGAAATCATAAAGTAAGCTAAAGTGCAGAGTCAGATACTTTGTAAAGTATGGTTTCTAAAAGAAGTGAAAGAAATTTAACAGATATACATCTGATGAAATATAACCCTCATGTTTGATTTCCTACTCTGTTATTAAGGTTAATATGCAAACATATGGCATGATTTACAGTGTACCATTAGTGATCTCTTTCAGACAACTTGTGATTTGATTGTCCCCTATCTATCTAAATATAAATAAATATATAAGCCTAATGGAAAACACTTGCTACATGTTTAATCATGTCACTACTGTAACATTTGTATGTCATGTACATAATCAGAACCCAGTTATAAATCAGTTCATACCTACAATTGCTGGAGACAGCACCCTGTTTGCCAGGTTTGGCTTACAGACATGTCTTAGAAAACACAAGTTCACATTTGATGGTTTATAATGGTGGATTTTCTCAATTTTTTCACTGTAATTGAGAGTTCTGTAGGTTGGATCAGTATATACCAGAACATATGTACTCCATTTATAATGTTCAGATAATTGGTCATCTTGGATATTCTAACCAAGAAGAGATAAATGTGTACCTGACTGGCCTTTCAAACAGCGCACATTCAGTTAATAATGATTTCTATGTACAATAGCTCACTAACAAATTGTTAGCTCTAGGCTAACAAATTACTGACAGCTCCATTGAATCCGCACTAGAAACAGACTTTTCACATAACTTACCTTTTGGTAGACAAGAGGTCTGTTATCTACTATAAAATGCAATATCAAAGCAAACAGAGCAGCAAAGTGGTCAAGAAATTTAAAATTACTTTGGTAATTATTTTGGTAAAAGTACTCAATCAGGCCATTGTCAGCCTGATGCATTGAATTCTAACATACCAAAAAGTGAACTGGTCAATACAACTGGTCAGAGTATACCCTTTTGGAGCAGTATTTCAAGAGATGCTTTTATATACCACTAGTTGAAAACTGAAGTTATCTATACCTCTTATAGTCTTGCAAAGAAGGGTCTAGTAAAGCACTGAAAGCACAGTCTATTCATTTTTAAAGTGTTTTCTTTCTAGCACTCAGGATGGCAGTTCATCATGGATATTTCTAATATATTTTCTCTTGCTGTGTTTTCCACTAATCACATCCAAGTACTTCATATGGGTTTGCCTTCTATCTGGAAAATTTTAACTACTTTTGCTATGTTCTATGTTTTTGGCACATACAAAAGAATTATCTCTTTGGAAAGAAGTTAATGGAACAGATCCAGCTTCAATAATTTTGCAAGGAACAAAGGTTGTAAAATTGTTTTCTACTGGAATGTTGAATTTATCAGAAGATCACCCACTCAAGCCAATAGCATTTGTCTTTGCCGTCATGCAAAACAGAAAGAGTCACCTACAGTACAACAGAATCATTTTGCAAATCTTTTAGAACTGTGTGGCATCTGATTAAACTAATCCACATCTTTCTATGATGCCAAAATAAACAGTCCCTTTCCCACAATGTATAAACAGTGTTCCCATAACTTTCCTTTGAAATGTCATGAAAAGGTTAAGTGACGTTTCATTATTTACCTTGACTAATGAATTGCTCCATGTTGTCTTTGAAAGGCTGGAGGTGCTCTTCTAGTGATAGCTGATAAACTTTTGCTGCTTCTGTCTCACATACTGAAATTGAAGTAACAGATTAGTTTAGGATGACACATCATAGTATGGATCTGCAGACTGTAATAAAAGACACACTTAAATTACCACATCGCCAGTGAAATTGCTGATAATGTGTGCCTCAAACACACTACTTCAAGTACAAACACTATAATAATATATTCAGAAGCAGTTATGTTCCTGGTCAAATATTTTTGCCCAAAATATACAGATAACTTGCGGTCAGTGTGTTAGTTTAAATGACTGTAGCAAAAATTACAAAACCACTCTTTTTTTTTTTAAGAGAAAGACAAATTTAAAAAGCTGAAATGTATGGGAACAAAATTGCAAACTCGGATCCCATGCCACATTGATGTACCTGGTCCCAGGTGACAGTGCCTGAATAAAAAAAAAAGTTCAGATGCAAAACCTGCACCAAGTAGTAGGAAAGACCTTGATTTAATGAGTAAAGCCAGATGAAGGCTTAATATATGATAGAAACAGAGACACAGTGAAGTGTCTTGCATTGTTCAAAAGTAATAGTACAAAATGATCAAAATGAAAGGTAAGATACAGTCAGGGCTTTCTATCAGAGACCTTGGAGGAGGACAGCTTGGTTCTTGGTCTCACCAGAGACCAGAACAGAGAAGCTGGAGCCTGAAACAAGCCCTGACACAGATTATTCATTGGTGAGGTGGTATTATCATGCTTTCACCAACTATCCAAGCAAACCTAACACTAACTTCAGACTGTGATAAGTTCCCATCATTCAACAGAAACAAGCCCTGCTTGATTCTACCTCAAAATTTCCAGTAAAAGAGCACACAGGCAAAAATATGCATTTTCCTTGTTTACACTCCAGGGCTTCTTTCAGCCAAACAGGACTGTTACTATATTTCTAAATACAGAAGACTGGTTAGGCATTTGAAAAACAGATTTTGAAGCAGCATAAAGTAGTATCATAATTATCTACTTCAAATATAAATGATGTCTACAATTGCATCAATCCAAATATCTACAGATGAGAATTGTAGTCTGCTTTTGAAGACTGGAAACAATAGGCAGTTGTTTCACCATTATATGCTTTGTGGTTCTGTAATATTTGAAAAGGTTCTTAAAGGAGAAAAAAAACCCCAACAAATCAACCAGTTGTCAACTTGTTCTTACTTCAGAGAGCATGAATTTATAATCTGTTGAATAATACCAGTCTCTAGTTTACTGCAAAAAATGAATGACATATACAAAAATCATGGTAGAGCAATTAAAGATAACATAATTTTATAATAAAGAAATAAAAAACAGACGAAGATCCAAAGGTTCATTAATTTTGGCCAGCACTGGTTAGCCAACCCACTACAGATCTGTACCTAGTCATTTAAGCTAGAGTGCCAAGAAAGTAAATATATGCTATGGTAGTCAAGTCTTTGTAATCTATCAGCTGTGTAAATTGATTCACCTTTACTGTACTACTCATCTGGTCTGCTATATCTGGGGCAAATCTTTGGACAATGCAGCTTTAGATCTCATAAACACTGGTTAATAATTTTTTTCTCATAGTTGTGAATATACCAAAAAGAATTAGAGATACCAATTTTTTACATGCACATATACAGAAAAGCAAACTGACTCAAATAATTGCTAACTCCACACAAGTGAAGTGACAATAAAAATGACAGGTTTTAAAATACTTTTTGTTTAAGCTTAGAGGAAAACTGAAATAAATACCAGCTGATATTTAGGGGGGGGAGGGGAAACCTAACATGAGTATATTTAATTAGAAAGGTAACCCTGTTTATGAAGCAATATTAAAAAAACCTAACAAAACAACCTGAAAACCCCCACAAATACAGTCAAATGGACAAGCCTATAATGTTTAAACAAATCTTAGTCGACACATCTGAAAAAGGGGAGAGGATCCAAATCAGCGTGAATTTTCTTACAGCATATGTTAGACAAAAAAAAAAAAAAAAAAAAAAAAAAAAAAGAAGTTATGTCCTATTCTGTAAAGGAAGACATTCTGGTGATGGCATATAGAATTTCTATTAATCTTTTCTCTCCTATTCAGAAATAAGAGGCAGAGCTGAAAGATGCTATAGAACCTCCCATAACATTTAATATTACCAAAATGCCATACCTTTTTCCAGAATATGGATTGAATATTCTTTACAGCAGTACATTATACTCACTTGAATTAATGTCTGCAGCTCACGATGAACTCCTGATCTCTCAGCTGATTTGACAGAAGTATCAATCTTATGGAGATATATACCGGCCAAAAATCATAGCCCATACCCATGCCAATAGCCTGAAGCTATTTTGAAAGACTACAAGGAAATGCAGGGATATACTATCTTTATATTACTCTCTATAGAAAAGAAAAACATGTAATATTGTCCGAAAATATGTCTGTTCTTTAACCATTCAGATGCTGGAAGCTCTCCCATGGCTGATTTGTTTGTGTGTATGTGGGCAAAAGGGAGTACAGCTGATGATCATTTTGTTTCTCCAGTTTTTGGTGGAGTTTGTTTGTTTGTTCCCTCCTTCCTCTCGTTAAAAGGCTAAAATCAGTGATATTCAGAAGGTTAACAGGTCAGGTTCATTTTTTACCCTAATCCTGCAAAAAAGGTGTTTTAAGTAAGTTAAGATCCAAAAGAAAACACGGGGGAAAAAATTATCTCTTTCCTGCTTCATATAAAAGGTAAGATAGCATATGTAGCTCCCAGCTTTTAAAAATAGGAAAATTTCTGTCATTATTACCATACTAATTTCAGTATTTTGATGCTTAAAATAAACTACTTCATCAGATGCTTTCTTCATTAGAGAATTAACAGGACTGTTAGCTCTTACTAAGTTTCTCGGTTCTGCAAGAGCATTAATAGCAGAACTGCGGTCTCCTGCACAACCTGCCGGGATATATCACTCATTTATCATGTTCTTTAATTTGTCACCAGCGTAAAAGCCCTGCTATTTGGATGAAATACTGTTATTCCTTTATGTAACTGAAGAAATTAAAGTGCTAATCACATGAAAAGGAATACAAAGCAGTAGACAGATATCAGTTTTTCTGCCAAGTGAAGGAATAGGATACTGTAAAAATGTGGCAGAAGAGTATTTGATAACTTCTAAGCAATGTGGAGGTGAAACATGAAAAAAAATAATGTGAGAATATCAACATTTGGGTTTTGGGGTGGTTTTATACTTGATTTTTCTTTTTCCTCAGCTTCATACTCAGACACGTTTCTTTCCATGAAACAGCCCAGCTAAACATCCCAGATATCAAAGCAGTAGGTTGGTAAAGGGGCTTTGCTGTGACACAGTTTGTAGAAGTTTTGTCTGAAACAAAAGTTCGTCTTTTTTTTTTTTTAAATAACAGACACAAAATTTGCTGTTACCATCCCTAATCTCACAGGTTAAGTTATTCTCTCATCTTGCGAGATGTTTACACAACTGAGAAACTTGGACAAATCTAGTGTATTCCTAAACTGGGTTTACTTTAAGCAGATCCTAAAATTTCCCTATAATGCAAGAATTGAAAGGCACCACAAATGAGAACCATGTAGGCAGTTATGAAACCCAAGCAGTCAGTAGAAGCTTATCTCACAACATGGAATTGCCTAAACGGGAATAAAGAGAGATAAAAACTTGTTTGTATTGCTTGGCAGCAAGGTGAAGGTTTCAGTTCCCTGTAGTCCTGCATATCCAGTCCTCATGCAATGATCTCAGACCTTCTAAAGAGCTCAGATCCTGAGCAGAAGTTGGCATGGGCAGACACACCTCTGACCCTCTAAATCAATTTAAAACATATAAACAGTGTCTCGGTCATTTGAAAGGCCAATAGTCCATCTAATTTCATCACCTCTCTAACATCATATGCTGCAGAGGACTGTGTGTGATTTTCCAGAGAAGCCATATAAATGGATTTTTGTGTGATCTAAATTTTGGGAAATTCAAACTGGTAGCCCTTTGCCCATACATACACAGATAGCGCAAATGCTTATGAACTGGAACTGGCTGTGAAAATCTGTGTTCAAAACTGGTTTAGAGATTTAAAAAAATTTCAATTCCAACTGTATCCAGTATCTCATGAATCTCATCTCACTCTCTATTTCTATGTTAAAATACCATTAATTGCCATTATTCAAGGTACTGTGTTATCTTGCTCATCCTTTTTTTATTATTATTCTTTTAGATCAATATGCAAAAACTATATAAAGTTTCACAACAGCCACTATTGATTAAGAGACATCTATACAAAAAGGAATAAAGTCACAAAAACATTCTCTGCCTTGTACTAACACTCTCAGTAAAATATTCTGGTAAGCCCTCTAAAATGTGCGCAGTCTCATTATCAAAAATAGTTGCTTTACCTGTTAAAAAACGAGAAAAGTTTTCAAGATTCAGAATTCTTAATGAGTGTTTTCCACCTATTTCTGAGTACTAAATTTTAGCGCTTAGAAGCACAGATCTCTTCTAAAATACGTGGGTTTTTACAACTTGTGTGACCAGATGCTCAGATGCTCTTCAGGCTTACTGTATTGTCTTTGGTCAGGATAATGATGGGCAGCATGATTTTGCTTTCAACACCCTCAAAACATAAAAACAATGAGCAAACACCACCACCACCACCACCATCACAACCCACCAAGAAACCTGGTAAGAAAGCAAGCAGAACTGTGGATTATCTTGGATAAGCAATTAACAGGTCCATTGGGCTGGTTTGGTTACAACTTCTGAAACCACATACTGGTCTATAGAAGTCCTATAGACTTTAGGTGGATTTTCAAGACTGTTTAAGGTACTTCAAAGCACAAGTTGCAGTGAGATTTATTTTTTTTTTAATTCTTTAATGGAGTTTCAAAATTATTTCCTTTAATTTTCAGAGGGTGTGAGTACCCTGGCTCCCATAGATATGCCTGTGTCCTACTTGCCTGAGAAATATGTAACAGCACAACCACGGTTTTCACAGCTTCCTCAGTGCTTTCTGGATGCCTTACCACTGCAACCTGTGACTTTAAAAGAAAACCTAGACTTTATCTAAAAGAAACAATACTGGCCTCAGCAAAAGACAAACTCTGATGAACTTGGCCACAAGAACAGAAAGAGCTCTTAATTTTCTTTTATTTATATATTTTTTTGAATTGTAAAGACTTACACTAAAAACTGCTGAGTCTTCAAGGGCTCCCATAGACAGCTCCTTGTTTGGAGTTTTAAGGACAGTAAAATATGACTCACAGATTGACTGAAAGCCTGGCTTTAGTTTACATCTGGTTTAGGTTTAGGAGTCTGCATGCTGCATAGCTGCAGCAATTAACCCTTTCAGTGATACCTGAACAAACAGCTAGAGTTGGTGGATGCACAGCTGTCAGTGAGTAGGCAAAATTAAAGATTTAATTTGGTTAAAACAATAGCTGTTTCTGTAAAGGTAAACTTGATGGATAACTGTAGCATTGACCAAACTGACTAATGTTGCTATATTATTTGGTTAATAATTACCTTGAGAGATTTGGCATTTTGTCATAAAAGACTGAAGGCATCTTTTCATTAGGATATGCATCTATAGATTGTATAAGGAAAGATCCATTCCTTTATTCTGAAAAATCTTCATTCCCATTTATATCAAAACTATTGATAGAGAATAACAGAAACACAAACACTTCAAGATGTCTTAAGACAGAAAGTTTTTGATGAGGCAATGAATCCAAACTTTTCCAGAATACAATTTTTTCTCCATTTCATTTCTCTGTTCTCCAGCTCCCTGTCATCTCTTGAAACAACTTGGAATACCAGTGTAGAAGCACATTTTAAAAAAAAAAAATAGGTTTTTGAAAAACCCGATTTAATTTCATCAAACTTTATCTGTTTAAAATATAGATCACCAGACTAGACTCAAGACCTTTTCCTTAGCACTCGATTTTAGGAGAGCAATCCCTTCCTTTTCTGTTATCTGTAGTGGGTCCCGAAATGGCTTTAGGTTGCCTGACTTTGTTAATTGAGGTTGAAATTAATATTGCTTCTGTTCTTGATCACGAAGTGGCACTGAAATGTTGCCAAAGTCTTAGCCCCATAATCAGAACTGTGATGGAAACAGAACGTCTTGTGAATATGAAAAGATATGAGGTATGTGTGAGAGGGGATGACGTGCAAATAGAATGGTGCGCTTTTTGCATTTTTGCCTCCTAATGTTAATATTACCTATGAAAGAATTAACAGTGGATGTAAACTTATTTTGCAAAGCAATCCATGTGCCCCAGACATAGAGTTGGCCACAAAGTGAAAAAAATCCATCTCAAACTACAGCTTGGCTGCACTCTGAGGGTTGGGGCCTCTTCCTAGGTGCGGGGGTGACCATTCCTGAGGCAAGAGGAATGATTTGTCACAAGCTAAATAGAGATCACTGTGTGGGAAAGAAACGGCAAGGGGTCAAAGCATAGCACGCCTACCACTACTCCAGCTCTCAGTCCAGCATTGATACCACCCCAAATACAACTTTTAAAAGTCTTTTCTGTTGCAGAATATGGCACTTGCAATGCTCTGAGTCACACAGCAGGTCTTAAACTCAAGAGCACATACCAGCTATACAACCAGCACATCCAAGCTGAATAGCTAATTCTAGGCGACCGTAAGAAGCACAGAAAAAATAAGGAATGTGTATTTTTTCAAGTTACTGTGGGACTTTTCCTGGCACATATTTTTTTTAAAATACAAAGTGCTCAGCAAATGCTTAACACTTTATAAACATTCTCTGTCAGATTTATTCCAAATCAGAGATGTACTGGGCCACACAGCCTAGCTTCTTATCAGTGGAGACTTTTCAATGACTTGCAAACACTCACAGTAGGAAAAAAAAAAGCACCACCACAAAAATAATATATAATTATCATAATTATTACTTGTAATCAGTTTTGAAAGCATGACTACAAAGAAAATATTTAATTATCATAATTATTACTTGTAATCAGTTTTCAAAGATATCGAATATGACAATATTATGACATGTAAACAAGTACTGACTTCAACTCAATTTTATAAGTCTTCATTATACAGTATTATTCATCTTTTCAAAATTCTACTAGTCAGATTTATTTTCTGCCTGACATTGTTTCTAATTCCCTTTTAGCTGACCCTGAGCAAAAGTTTTGCAATAAGTGACAACTGATGGATTAGTTTTTGATTTGCAAGAATAAACTTACAATTATAAGGCTAAAATGTTACCGTGTAGCCAAAGAAAGTTTCTAAATGGTTTTAACTTGCTCTAAGTGTTTCATAAATACCGTAACTCTCACTGCCATTTTAGTGTTATAGTTCTTTCCTAAATGGAATACGTCTTGAAAAATTTCATGGGCCACAAATCCAACATTTTCCTAAACTACAATAGTGCCAACGGTGTCAGAGCAGAGAGGATTAAAACATTAACTAAATCAATACATGTTTTCCACATATTTCTGCCCCAGCTCTGGCATTCTGAAGTGCCTAGAAAAATATACTACTAATAATAAATACACAACACAGGTCCTAATCAGTGAGAGTCACACCCTGCTCTTGTGACCCTGGATGCCCAATTTTCTTTACATGGTGAGTTGATTTAAGTCATGTGGCAAGTGCTAAAGTTTCTTCTGTGGAATGACATAGGAACAGAAGTCATTGCTTGGCATGACTGCATCAAGGAACGTTGCTGACAGCCAAGAGAGATCAAAAGCAGATCAAGTTGCTTAACAAACTATATGTCACTGAAATCAAAAAGGCTAAAGTGAGAATCCTGGAGAGCTGTGAAATCTGGGAGCAACAGATGGAGCCAAACTTGCTTGGTTTGTTAGTAAAGAGATCTACCTGTTGTTTGGTCTTCTATCTATAAAAACTTTATCTCTGGGATCTATATTATTTTAAAAAACAAAACAAAAACCCTGCAGAATTTGGAAGGTTGATATTACACGGTTAGTGTAGCTTCTACTATATTCTAGAGGACTTTTTTTTTTCTAATAAAAAAATTATAAATTTCTGTCTTATTAATCTTGGAACAGACACACAGCATGCTTTCTGAAGGTCTTTTGGACTTACACTTTTAATCTGAAATCTTAAAAGATACTTTCTTTTCTAACATGTACAAACTACAAGGCATACAGTTCATGAAAACAGGCAAAACCCTCCGCAATCAAAAAGGAAGAAAGCATACAAGCTTGAATATCATGAGTGTGTTTTCTTTTTAAGCAATCAGCATAACTACTCCTTTAATACAGATATAAGCCCAAGCTCAGAACTGTGAAAGAGCATGACAATGAAATTATTTTACAGAACCAGAAAAATTATTTATATCTGCACATTCCTCTGTGTGGTACATAAATACTGATGTATTTAGATGGAAAAATACAGCATTACTAGAATGAACTGCTATTCTTATGGTTAATTTTTTTTTTCATTTAACTTTACTTTGTGGGTTTTTGTTGTTTTCTATGTGGCCCCATAATTTTGTGAAAAGATCCTTCTGGGTTGAAATTTACTTTTGAATAATGATCATGGGAATTTTTTAAAGTCAGAAATAAAGGATCTGCAAAAGCTTTTGCTCCTGGGTGAACCAATACACCCTTCCTTCATTGTACTAAGTGTGATGTCCCTGTGCTTTGTTTGCAGGGGATTTGAAACTAACCTGGGCAGAATATCCTTAAACTGGTGATGCTGCCTGCATCAATGTTTTGTGCAATTTCTAGATTTTCAGTGATAAAAGAACAAAGTAAACACACACACCTATAAACGGTGAAATCATCTCATGAAATCTTCCACCTAATTACTGATGAAAACAGATCCAAGGTTACAGTCTGCATCTCAGTATAAAACTGGAATGCATTCATAGGCATCTACTTCTATGGCTTTAAAGTCAGTATTTCCCCAGGAATACTCAATACTCATTTACTCTCACTGACTTCAAAAGGAAAGGATCATATTTAAGGTTTTGTCAGAATTTGCCCAGCATCTTACAGTCTTCTTACATCTCAGTCATGTAATGACGCACTTGCTAGCTCTAGTAACTCATAAGGTTCCAGATGCGCATTAGCAAATCTGGTAGCATACTTTAAAAAAAATGCAGAGGAAAACTACTTTGGAGCAACTTTATCCATTCAGCTAAAACTTGTATTTCATTTTTAAAAAGACTGTCATTAAACTTGCTTATCTGTCTCACCAAAGGCACTACAACAATGAAGCTATTGGAATAGCCAGAAATTTTAGTGAATGCTCTTGCAGTCATAATTTTTTTTTAGCACAAAATATTTTCAATGTAGAGTTACACTTGTCTTTGGAAAAAAGAGATAACAAAGCATTTTGCATCACTCAGGGCTGATAAGGAGTCACGAATAAGATTGCAGACTGGTATTGAAACTGTCGCTTCATGTCTAGGAGAGGATGCAGAAGGGGGTCGATGCTGTCCCCAGAAGAGTTTATACCAAAGGGAATAGGGAAAGAGTGGTGGTGTCTGCAGTTATTCATCAGTTTCATTAACTACAGAATCGACTGACAAAAGAGACTCCAGCCTAAGGGTGGAACTGGAAGCACAGAAAGAATTCAACTGCAGTCTGATGGCAGAGTGAAGCGTGTAATTTCCATTTTTACAGATCCCCTGCTTTGATCACTGCACAGTGTGGATTTATTCCATAAGAGATTTATATGCCTGTGTGCAAATTTCAACCTTGATCTAAAAATATTTAACCTTTCTTCTAAATTTTTGGTGAACTTGCAAAGAATAACATCTGCCCCCAAGGATTTTCGTGAAAATGCCCTGAATTCAAGTACCTTTTTTCAGTCAGACCTAAGCATCTTTCTTCTCTACGTGCAAGTTTGAGATCAGCCCTCAGATTATTTGACAGTTGCAAGAAGAATAGAGATAAATTTTCATGGCTGAACTGTGGGATTTTTGCCCTCCTAGATTGTTCAGGGCAGCAAACTGGTACTGAAGTTCACTCCTCAGTACCACACTAAGTGACATTGATACAACTTCAAAGATTACCTCTGAATGTTTAAATAAATTTTAAAACACTCAGACTGAAAGGTTGATGGGGCAAGAAGGTAAGGTCAGATATCATTTGGTAACCATGTTATGTTTTTGTTTTGATAGAGAACCTTCCATCTCAGGTTGTTCAAGGACTAATTGTTTACCAAACATCCTTGGTCTCTAGACACACAGCGTTCGAATCAGCAAGGCAAGAGAAATATAAAGATCACATCACTCCTTGATTTGAATCCTTCACTCCAAGATTTAGCATAATGATACATAAATGGCCTATCTAGCAGAGACTTAGCAAAAATATTGAAGATCATGGATATTTTCGTCCAAACTACTCTTGCTTAACTTAAAATTAGTGCTTAGTTCCCAATGTTAGTAAGAAATGTATTAAAGTGCTTAGTTCCCAACGTTGATAAGAAATGTATTATATGTGATACATGTTCCTTATTAAAGTCTGGCAAATACATCTTATATTAAACTTGCTGAGTTCATTTAAAGAACTCATTCCACAAGCAGGAGAAAGAAATTCTTCCTTTGTATATTAGTTTTTAGTAAAGTCAGGCTATTTCAATTTTCTTTATCACCATAAGATAATATGAATTAGCTGCTAGATAGCATTCGGGCCTGATTCTCAACATTTTTTTGTCATAGACATGGTCCAACACTTTGCAATTCTTTTTGTAGTGAAAGACTGTTGAAATTAGTTTGAAAAAAAAATTGTTTGGTTTTGAAAGAAAAGGTTTAACCTAACTGGTTTGATGTTATTTGTGTTAATAAGGTCTACCAGGTTATCTACAGAAAATTATGAACTATTGCTTAAATGGTCATAAAAAAGCAAATCAAGGAAACAAAACAGTAATTAAGGAGTCAAAACCACCCAACTATTTTTATACTATCATCAAACTTCTCAAAATTATACAAATAGTGATAGCAGGGACATGTTGATAACATGGAGCTAGCTTTAATCTAGGTTCAGTACCTCGCAAATCTTTCTTCATTTTGCGGAGATCTTTCTGAAAGTCTTCAAACTTCATTTGTGAAGCCTGGAAGAGATCTTGTGGGTCTGGAAGAGGAAAGATGCATTGTTCTTTTCCAGCATCCTGACAAAACCAGAAATGAACAATTAGTTACATAGTGCTCATTACTTCTTCATATACTAAAATATATAACTGAAAGCACAAAGAATATTTGTGCACATTTCCTCATCTTGGCCAGCCGAAGAGCAAATTTAGTGAGTTGACTTTTTTTAACTTGAATTTAAAAGAGCAAAATTAATTCTTACCTCATCAAAATTACGCAGATAGTATGAGACAATGTAAGACAGAAGACTTCTGCTGTTGTCCTGTATAGAGGAGAATAAAGTTTGCTGTTACTGAAAAACACAAATTCAAAAATGGTAATTCAAGTAAATGAAATATTCTGTGTAAAGCACAGAAAAATACTTTGCTGATTTGTTGCCTTCACTACAAAAAAACCCTCAACACAGTGAAATACAATTTATTAATTAAAGAAAGTAATAGATGTTATAACACTTGTGTAAAACCACTCCTGATTCTGGAAATTTACATGACTGTAAACTGAACTCTTCCATTTTGAAATTTCCAAAGAATGAAAATAGAATTCCTTTCTGGGTTGATGCATCAACATGTATCACAACATTCATATTGTTTTATTAATCTATAACTATAACCAAAGCAAATAAAGGAAGTTATTTTTCTAAATGACATTTTGGCACTTTTGGGGGTCTTTGGGGGAACTCTCTCATTGCTTCCCCTCTGCTATTCTTTAATGATACTTCAGCAGAAAGTCCTTGATTTGAAGAGTATTTTTGAAAAAATGACATTTTCATATGTTTTCAGAAAACTATTTCTTAAGGACTTTTCTGATTCATCAATAGTAAATAAACTGCAGATGTATCTTGCAATTGCAAGGTTAATGGTCATAATATTTCCAGCAAATTACATGCTGCAGACCTGAGTCACCAACCCAAATTTAGTGTACTTAAATGTTCTACGGAGCCAAATTCTAAACTTGGTGGTGTATCTAGAGTCAACCAGAAGGTTCAGCTAAAGCAAGCTGCCCTAAACACATGGTACTAAGGCTTCATTCACATCACCACTCCCTTGGCTTACAAAGAAACCAGCAGGCCAGAATGAAGTTCCTCAACCCTGTTAAAGGCAAATGGCTGACATGGTCTCCAATCCAGGGCAAACAACATCCTGCTCACATTCCCTAACCCAGCAGCTAAAGCAGGCATATTAATGAGCGAGGAAGGAGGGAAAAAAGCTCTTCCTTTTCTGATGCTTTCAGAACAACAGATCTTGACAATGACTCAACTAGGCAGATGTAGAGGCCACTTTAAAGCCTTGAGAATTATTGCTATAGTCTTTCTCTTACCATTCTCTACATTCAGATGAGTCTTTTCATCATAGCCCTAGAGACTCAAAGATTATTGTTTCTTTGTAGACGTAAGCAGATACTGAATACAACTTGAAGCTGAATAATCAAAGCCAAAAAAAGTGCTGGTAACACACAAGCTCCAGTTTAGCACTAAGCGAGAAATAAGACCACTTATTTTTCTCTTTACTCAGATGACTATATCAGACAAATCTTAAATCAATAAGTACTTTCTGTGATTACTCTTTATTCTGGTGGTTCCATGCTCCAATGTGAAATGTATACTCTGAAATCATGATTTATATAAAAGGTTAATTTTGGGTTATCCCAAATGCCCAGGATGCCTATTCAGTCATTTTCAGGAGAGCCTTTTTTTTTTTTTCCTTTCACAAATATTTTGAATCAGCATTGAATCACAGTTAACTTTCCTTTTACAACTGTAAATACACTTTTGTAATACACCATTAAAGTGTAAGGATCGGAGTATTGCTTCTGAATAGTTAAAACTATGAACTACGACAAAAGTCAAATACATATCAGATTAGGAACTAAGACATAATTTAACGTATCTTTGTTTGTACAGTAATGAAAAGAGATGGTTTGTCTTTGGATTTCTACAGAAATGCATCTAATCCTTGAAGTGTGAACCGCTAAGTATATTAACAAATTAATTCCCTTTGACAAGTCTTTGTAAGTTTCACACTTAATTGGAAATGGAGACAAAGTAAATTTCTGAGAATTTAATAATTTCAGGCTTACAGGAAGTCTAGAATCAACTTACACTGCTCTTGACATCTTTCAGTTTTGGCAGGATATCTAGTCCAAACCCATCAGCCTGTCCTCGTGTCCTGTTTCCACCATTCATGTAATTTCCAAAGGCAAGAACCAAACCCAGGACCTGCATAACGCCTGACCCATTTTTCAATGTCTAGAAAACAGAAAGAGAAACAATTCTCTGTTCATACTCTCCACAAAATTTACAGTTCATAGTATTACTGACAAGTAGATTTGTTGATACTGTGATTAGAAATACTATTTACATAAAAGCTCAAATATAGGGAATTAACAACCTTCTACTGCAACATGTAGAAGTACAATAATTTCAATATGTAATCTCTTGTGGATGAAGAATGTTATTTCCAAAATAGGTACTTAGAAAAAAAAACCTAATAGGAAATCTATGCAATATTACCAGAGATGACCTGGTGAGAAAAAAAAATAGGTATTCCTTAACTGATGATGATATTATGAAGGGTATATTTAATTTAGGAGAGAATTCTGCAGGAAGTTCATAAAAAACCCATATGGAACAATTAAAACAATTAATCAAATAAAACTGTTAAATGGTGAAACAATTACAGAAAATATTTCAATTAATACTGTTATGAAAATACTAATGAAACCTGCATTTTAAAACCATGTTTTTGTTTTGTATGGGACCATGAAATTCCAGTAATCTTTTCTAGCTAGAGCCAACATTGCCATCTTTAACTAATTTTTAATCCCAGTGATATTATTTAGTTTCACACTTCCAAAATCGAAGCAGACACATGGTGGGCTGAACAGGCATTCATCTGGAAAGGAGGGATATGGTCACTATGAAGACAGAGGATTTTGCTTTAACAAAAGAGGAATGTCCACTGTTTTCCAGACACTGATACACATTGATGGTCAAAACATTATATAGTTCAGTACCAAAAGCTAATCTTAAAGTTCGCTTTGATGTTGAAGTACAATCATAAAACATTCTATTCTGCTATCCTTCAGATTTAATGAGTACTTAAAGTAAACAAAGCAAAAACTTTTGAAATATGAGTACAGCTTTACAAGATTAAATATCAGAAATTTAGCTCTACCTTTCCACACAGCACAACCTACCTCACACAGTTTCTGTAACAATTCAAGTTTGCGACGGATTGAACAAATGCTTTCTGAAAACGTTGATTGGAACAGGATGCAAAATACACGTTCTGAAAAGTTGGGAATTAGTGAGAGTTCATAGAGGAACCTGTAGAAGTGATGAAAGATAATTATAGGAGTCACTGTCAGTAGGAACAGTGGTTTATTTAATTTTATAACATCTCTAAATAGATTACTATAGGAGGAAAAATTTTCTGAAGTGAGCAAAACTTCTTTCACAAGTATGTTCTTACTGTTCTGGCTTATCCAAGGACTTGGCGTTTTCTTTTTCCTTGGATGTCTTGCTATGCTTTTCTATTTTTTCTAATTCATCTGACTGTGCTCTCTGGAATAAAGGAAACAAAATAATTAAAAAGGTTTAATTAAAAACCCAGTCAAAAAAACACAGATAAAGATGCCCTTGCAACAAATCATGTTCTCAGATTTTTCTTTTCCTTCTAGCATCTGTATGGTAGAACTACTTAGTCCACAGACTGATTTTAAGTATAAATACATCTGATGGAAAACAGAACATCTTGCATATAATATTGATACTAGTACTGTACAAAAGATTTATTCGTTCAACTGAGACAATAATCTTCATTGTCAATCCCTTTTCTTTGGCTGTTTATAAGGTCTTTGGATCAAAAAAACTCTCTTCTTGAGTTGTATTTCTCTTTCCAAATCTGTTGGGTTGCATTTGAATGCAATCGGATCTTTAAATCTATGCTTAAATAATATCTTATTTTAAACTAAATGAAAATAAGTTTGTATTGTTTACTGCAATTTAAATTTTAATTGGCATTTGGAAAACACTATGGAACAACAAAAATAACTGATTTATAGTGGAACTATCATACATATCATAATACATGAGAACTACTGCATGCTACTTTGAAGTAAAATGATTTTCATTTTTATCTTAATAAGCCAAAACAATTACATGTAAAATGCCTAGTTTCTTGGAGAACCCTGTGGCACATTGTGCGGTCTTTTCTTCAATATTCCAATCAAAAGAAACAGCCTCACTTCTTTGTGTTCCATGCTACAATGAAATTATTTTTTCCTACTGCAGTACTGGAAAATTGAACCGCATGGAAAGGAATAAAATGGAATGGAAATTTCTCCTTCTGACCCTTCTTTTGACATCCATGGTGGTTTCAAATTAGATTCAAAACATGAATCTGTGCAGGAGTGAAAAAAGAAGTAAATATATCTACCTTTATTCCTTTAAGAAAACATCACACTCATTTTTTTTTTTTTTTTAGCTTACTCCATCACAGAACTTGAAGACAATAGTGGAAAATTATATTTTAAGTACTTAAATAATGGCAAAGCAAAAGATAGGCTGCATCTGCATTCTTTCTTGCATGTGTTTGCATGATCAGCAGAAGAGGCATGAAACTATCTCAAATCATACTGACTCCACCAGCAATCTGAAATCAGAAAGTCAGGTTTGGACAGCTCTTCTGAGGTTGCTGAACATCTTTTCATGTGAAAAGGAAGAAAATACTGATGTGAAACAGAAAGATGAAGAGATTGAAGAGTTACTCAGAGCAAAAGCACTTCAGAGTTTCTCTGATTACTTCAAGAAGCCTGGAAATGACTGCAAGGCCATCTGTCTAGAATACTACATGTGCTAGTATTTAGCCAACACCTCTGTGGATGTTCTTCAAGGCCCATCTTCTCTAAAGTAGCCTGATCTTACCTATGAAATACTCCAACAGATAGGAAATATTGCAGACAACTTCATTTCCCCTCCCCCAGCAATAAACTTTGTTCTTGGCTAAGGAATTATAATGGTGGTAGCACCTGTATCGCAGATTAATAGAATATTTGAGGTTTGAAGGGACCTCTGGAGATCGTCTAACCAAACTCTCTGGCACAAAGCAGAGGCAGCAACAGCAGGTTGCTCAGTATCAAGTCCAGCCAGGTTTTGAATATGTCTAAGGATGGAGACCTCATGACCTTTCTAGGCAGCCTGTTCTACTGTTGGACATCCTTGCAGTGAAAAATGGTGTTTCTAGTATTAAATGGAATTTCCAGTATATCACTTTCAGGAGGCCCTCTACCTCTTGTCTTGATGCTGGGCATCACTGAGTCTACCTGTGTGTTCTTTACTCCCCCTCCCCAATCAAGTATTTCTACATGCTGATAAGAGTACCCTGAGCTTTCTTTTCTCCAGGCTGAACAATCCCAGTTCTCTCAGCCTGTCCTTATATGATATATTCTCCAGGCCTTTAATCATTGTCGTGGCCCTTTGCTAGATCGCTCCAATACATTCATGTTTCTTGCACTGGATTGGACACAGCACCCTGGATGTGGTCTCACCGATGCTGAGAAGAGGAGACTAATCACTCCCCTTGACTTTCCTGGTCCTTCCTTGATCTATGAACACTGTATTGTGTCTTTCTCAGATAACAAGGGGTAGGCTGACACTAATTTACCAGGTTTTAATTTTAGCATAATGGCAGTGGCCCATCCATAACACCTAGTTTCCTAAATTCCCTACCCCAGTATCACTTCTGTATAAGCAAAAAAAAGAAACAAAACCAAAACACCTTGGGAATTCATCCTACTTTTCTACATTTCTGTCAAGGCAAGCATAGGGCATACACAAGAAATTATAACAGCACATCTTGTTTGTATAGTTCTATTCTGAGAGGGAGGAAATTTTCAAGCTACTAATATCAAAAATGTATCAATTTTTAATCTTAGAAGATTAATCAGGACACAGAGTGAGGACTAGGAAAGATGCAACTAACTGCAGAGGTTTCCACTTAAGTATTGCAGATGCTGTTAAGAAGGACTTGCTTTTGAGTTTGCGTTAGGGAGCAGGTGTAGATGGAACATTTCTTCACTTCATCTAGAACGTGCTTACCCAATAAAAAGTTAAGAGAAAAAGAAAGCTTTAATTTCTTTTCAAATCAGTAAAAACTCTCTTGGCAACATTTGAAATCTTCAGATTCTAGAAATCAGAAGGATGCCAAGAGAGCTGGCATTGTCCCACTAGTCACATTGTCAGACCCATGGTGGTCTAGTTATGCAAATGATGTGACTTTGTAGGAAGATCTATTTAATTTATTCAACTTACACTTAAAAAAATTATGTATTCAATTTCAACTTGGTAATTGAGAATGAGTTTTCTGTAAAAGTAAACAAGTTTTTGTACTAAAAGGATTTGAATTAAGTTATATTATTTCTGGCCAATCTATAAGGTATATTATCTACTATTAAACTGACAGGAGACCACTAAAAACTTTTTCATAGTAAAGAGAAGAAAATATTTTAGCAAGGAGAGGAAAAGCTAAATGGTTATGTGCAAATTCTTTAGAATACATAGCGAGAGCACTCTCTCTTCTGGCCTTATGCACACAGTGAAGTATTAGAGGGCTTATCACGGCACTGTATTATATACGCCCATATTCAAGCTGTTAATGTTTCTCCACCAAATCCCACAGGCTCACTATTAGGCAGACTCACTATTCCTTATTTAAGCCATTATTCTCAGATTGTGTATGCAAAGAAATAACAACTGGCAAAGATACAAAGGCTAAGCACGATCCACTCATGGGTGGGCCTGAGCAAAACTCAGGAAATATGGTTCACTCTTCACCCAAATTAAGAGGTCCGAGTATGTGGTGCAAGTTCAGAATCAAACCCAAGTTTCAAGCAACTAGTTTTGGCTCTGGTATCCAGAATTCTGATTTATGTGTATTTTAAATTACGATACACAAGGAATAAGGCTGGCACGCTTTCTGCACAGGTATTATTTTAAAATATTTCTCAGAATTGTTACTAGTTAACTTTACGGTTAATATATATCTATTCTCTAACTTGCAGACAGATAATTAAAAAAATAATAATAAAAAAAACCCCACACAAACTTTTATATTGCCCTCAGCCTTTGTGTCAAGGAAGAACACATTCAATAGATAATTCTCAGAAAAGTCATTAATCTGATGGCATTAGTACCTCTTTGAATGTCACTGACATTTATTTCCTTGAATTTTAGCTATTATATAGAATCCTAAATGGAACAAAATAGCATAACATACCAGAATTTTATATTAACTATATCTAAAAATCGAACAGCATTAATCTGATAGAAATTACTGCAAAAAAATATACTGCTTTACTTTAACTCTTTCCTACTTTTGTCAGAGTATAAACTTACTCTATATTTTGTCTTATCAATCACAACATAAATCTTAGATTTCCTGGTTAGTTTTTTTTCCCTTGCAACAGAACCTTAGCTCTGAGTTTAGATCAGTTGAAATACATGTACATTTTTTTAATTTTGATGTGGAATTATTTTTTTTTTTTTGTCAATTTGATTTTCAAAGTCAATGTTACATCCTTCAAAAACATCAACTGACTTGTCTAAAGAATGTTGCCAAAAATAACTGCAACAACAAGGATATACAGAGATACACAGGTTAATAACAATTATCATAACCCTTTGAAGCTGGGTCATGTGTCAGAAGTCAGGTACAATCTATAGTCTTTGCAGAAAACATATTAAGACATTGCATTGTAAATGCCTTTTTTAAAACAAAACAAAACAAACAACAGCCAAACAAAAATACCCCCACGAGGAATAATTGAGGAGAATGTTTGTATTTCAGTGGCAGGGCAGAGGCATGCACTTCAGACTTCTGGGTGCCTTTCACTTGCAAATGGAATTTTGAGGTTTTTGAAAGCATTGACCCAAGTCTTTAAAAGATAGAGACAGGGTAGTCAATTTACCAGTAGTCAAATTAAGAAAGTATATACATTTCATTTTGTGATGTAACAAGATTTGAAAAGGGCAAATGCACAGATCAAAGATAATCCTTTGATACAATTTTTGATCCATTTTTTAAATAGTTATTTTCACAATATAGTAAAGACAGAAGCAGGAAAAGGCTTATCTTGTTTGTGATACTTTAGTTACAATCTCAGCTGCTAGGATGCTGTTTTCAAAGTAAACATTCACTTATTTGCAAAAAAGTAACTTTCTCATCACAACCAATATGGCCTAACCACATAGAGCAAATTGTCAACTCCACTGAATTTTATCTACCTTCTCCCTCTCTAATTACAGCTGCCACCTGAAGGCATTGCTATTAGAGTTTGTAAAAGCACAATTAAAGTAAGCATTCCACACCTAGTTTCATCTATTAAGACCCTCTTATTAAAATTGTCTAGATCTTAAAACATAGTTGATTATCAATACATATTTAAACAACATTTTATAAAGCAAACTACACAATCATGCATAAGAACTACGTGACTGCACTACACAAAGCTGCAGTAACAAAGTCCTCACTTGATGCAATACCTCTTAATACTGGTAAATTATCGAGGGCTTGGGTCTTTGATGGGGTGTGGGTTTCTTTGTTTATAAAAACTCACTAAGATGTATACAGTAACTTTGTGGTTTAACAAGACTTTAATTCCTCAGTAAACAGGAATTGAGCCCTCGGGACTGTGGCTTTTGAAATTAGGGTGTGTTTAGGTTTGGAGACTGCCCAAATTTCATTCACATTTAAGAAGGGAAAGCACCATGCCAGACATATGCAATCAGAAAAAGTGATTACATTCTGAGGGAAGATTGTAAACCAAATGCTACCATATGTTCCATACAGATCAAATAGAAAGGCCGAGAACTAGTGCAGCGGTATTTAAATATCCAGAAAAAAAAATAATCCCAATCCAATACATAAACAAACCCTGAGAAATAAAAATTAATGGCTACAAAGTAGCCACATGAGGCAAAATTATCCCCAATTACAACACAGGATGAGGCTGAGAAATAAGGGAGGAGTCAAACGTGCCAGGCTTTCTGGTACCACCCACTGCTTACACTTTTTTATTGAACAATATTGTTATAATTAGTCAAGCTGTCAAGGGAAGGAAATATTTTGACCAAAGACTGAATTTTACTTTCTGTTTTTACTTTCAATTTTAAAAAATGCATCTTTCAAGATACAGCTCTATCAAACAGAAGATCCAGAATTAAAATTCAGGCCCCCTTATGATACCATCCAAATAAACTGGGGTTTTTATTTTGTTGTTTGGTTGTTTGTTTGCTGGGAGCTTGTTGGTTTTCTTTCTGTCTTGTACCCAAGCAATTATAGTGATAAAATCGGGCTGATGTGTCTTCTATTCAAAGCAAAGAAATATATTGTAGTCATTCCAACTTTTTGAGTCTTGCCTAAGATTAACATATGATATTTTCCTTAATCAGGACAATATTTCCTAGCATTTCCTGTAATTAGTGAAGGTAATGACAAAAGGAACACAATGGCATTTGGTTATTTCAACAAACTGCAAATTTACAGGTAATCTATTATACTGGAACTCTGAAGCATATTGGAGATGACATTAAAAAAACATTTGAAAAATATCCTATTAGTACATTAGCCACATGGGAGAACTATTTTTTATAACCAAAATAAAAAATGTCTTATGCAATATAAAAGAGGAAAGGATGCAAAACTGATCATGAGGGCAATATCTATTCTGTACTTCTCACCACACAGTCTCTCAAAATCACTCATGTGTAATATATAAAATTAATTTTTTTACATGCTAAGGAATGTATGGAATGGGATATAGCTGTGCTGTGTAAATAAGCAGTTTTAAAATAATGTAAAATGAAAATAATACAGGCCAAACAAGAAAAGCTACGCTATAAGGGCAAGAAGTCTTTAAAGATTTGGGGGTAGTTAGAATAGGTTTCCCATTTGACCATTACCTTCCTAAGCAGTGTTGAGCAAGTTAATTCTTCAGGGATAAGGTATGAGTAGAATTGCTCCCTAGTTCTTGTCAGATTTCTGGTTTTAGTTTTGTTTAGCTTTTTGGATTTTCTATAAAGCAGATGAGAGTTCACTATTTCTCTCTTCAGACACCAAAGTGGATTATTTATGAGAAATTTCATACATCAACAAATAATTGCAATGTAGGCTGTAAAAAACTAGAGTCTAAAACCCAAAAATCTGAAAGGTGTAAAAGTAATTAATATATTTTCAAAACTTTATCAGGGAAATAAAATCCAATACAAAAGCATAGGTTGGCCTTCAATGCCATTCTGTGGCGCACAGTTTTGTTTCATGTTTTCAGGTTCTTTGGAGGGTCAACAGAAAGTCTCTTTGCTCGTTCCAGAGGTGCCCAGCCAGACCTTCATGCATTCAGGCAACGTGCTCAGAGAAAGGGTAACACTCACTGGCTGCAGCTGAAGGCAGAAACATGCTTCTGAGATCTACTTTTTTGAATTTTGCATGTGACTGGCTTTGTAAAGCTTTAGACTGTGCCTAAGTATATTCTGAATCCCTGATTTTGTATACCTAGTGGTCAAACACTCTCTGATGATTAGTACCAGATATTTCTGAAGCCTCCGGCAGTTTATACTGCTTTTTATTACTTTGACTTAGAGTAATCCTTTTCCTTTCGAAGAGTTAAAATTAATTTTGAAGAAATCCCGAAATAATAATAATGAAAAGCTACAGTTCCACAAATGGAATGATAACTGTTTCTAAAACATATTTCTTTTTAATTTAACAGCATTGTCATATTAATGAAATTGCAAAACAAAGCCAAAGACCTGGAGTGCGAGGTCTGGTATCTATTGATCAAAGACTGCCCCACCCAAGACAAAAAGAAAGGAGTAAAACCAATTTCTGTTTAGTAATTTAGAAGTTGATTGCGTAACATAAAAATATATGCACTATATAAAACACACAACGGCAGTTAATACATATTAAATGCTTAGTATTTTGGTTGCTTTGGGGAAAATAAAGTCACTTCAAAATAGGACATGTTCTACAAGCTTTCTGAACATTGCTGATGCAAAACAAAAATATCTTCACACGGGCCTCAGTATTCCTACATTATATGGACTTTCTCCGAGTACTCACATTCTCATATAGGGCTTGAAGGGTCTCTAGGTCAACCACAGTGTTGTCCAAGTTCACAACAGCTATAAAAAAAAAGACAAAATAATTAGTTGTCAGGATGATAATCCAGCTGCAAAATAAAGACTGAGCCCAATACCCAGCAATCGTTTTTATGACCTACTGGTCATACAGCTTAAGGGGTTTAGCTTTATTAATGCCTTGAATAGTGCTGTTCCTAAGACTATGGGCTAGAAACCTGGTAGAGCCAGGTGTCAAGCGTTAAAGAATTCACCTCCCTCCCCCCAAACACACAAACAGGATCCCACGAGTATGGCCGTAGCCAGAGATCAGAGATAAGCTTTACATCAGACTTTCATGGTCCAACTGAAAGCATTATAAAAATTTGTAAATCTGCACCACGGCCACACACACACACTCACAACACAAAGCTCATTCCTGTCACTGGTTGGCTTCAGTGTTAAACTGATTAATCCATAAGTCAGCTAGTTAACTTCAAAACACCTGACAAGGGTCAAGTCTTCTATGCACTAAGCCGACACGTTTAGTACAGATACAAAATATGCCTTTCCTGTTCCCAACCAATTCTAGTGCCACACACATACTGTATTTTTTCAGCATCAAAAAGCCAGTTCAACAGCACAGAGACAGTGACGAGACAGTGATTTCCACCTACCTAACCTGGACAAAAAAAAAAAAGTGGCACACTTTTAGGAACACAACCCTGACTCCCCTCTTCTATTAGGAACACCTCATGAGGCACAGGAAATATTTGTGAAAATTAGTGAAGAATTGTTCTCAGCTAATACAACAAATTATTTTAAAGATAATACTTTTCAGTCTTCCTCTTACATATTTTTTGCAAGTACACTGAGCATTCATTTAAAAGGCAGATAAATCCAACATTCCTCACCCAGTTTTCAAATCTTTACAGAAATGCAGAACGTTGCATTAGAACATATCTGATGGTAATGAATCATTTTTAATTGCACCATACTGGTCTGTATCCTATTTTGCACTTCATTGATTTGTACCCTTTTTTAAAATGGGCTCTGCATGTACACTGGTACAATAGGTGGAATAAATCCCTAGGCAAGATTAATCTATAAAGTGCAACATTGATCAGTGATAGAAACCCAGCACTAGGTCACTTTATGTCCTATAAATCCATGTCCTTAACTGTCACAGAGACATCCTGTGTATACACCGAAAGACTACAGACAGTATAATTCAAGCCCATGGGTTTCCGATTGCTCTAAAGCATTTAGAGATACCACTCTGAGTCTGGGACTCATCATGTTTCCCCTTTCCATGCCTGAGACATAGTTTCAGTTACAGTATAAGAAAATTATAAACAAAGAAGTGTTCATCTTGATTAAACTAAGCAGGCTACACCGTATCTCTAGGCGCGGCACAAAGCTGACTTTTAGGACTGAAACAAAAAATAATTAGGAATTTTTTTTAGGTTTTGGAAGTAATATTAAAAAATAGGGATTTTTTCCATTTTTCCCTTTACCAGAAATCAAGAGAATCTTAAAGATAATGGCAATATCAAAGTTAACAGTTTAGGAAGCAACATGGTTTTTGTTTTGTTTTGGGGGAAAGGGCACATGCAAAAAATCTGCTACTAATTATTTGGGATATTTTAAAACTCCTCCCCCTGCCCCAAGTATAATAATTGTTGCAACAGAGACTTAAAGATGCCCCCTCAACAAGGTACTGTAACATATGTTGTATTTAATAATCCCTGTTGCTCAATAGGACTATCTGCATGCTTAAAAACATGCCAGATCTGCCTTGTAGAACTGGAAACTCAAATTAACATGCAAATAGAAAGCGGATCTATATTGGTTTGGCAGTTTTATTTCAAGAAAACACGTATGTCAAAGCCTATATACAAACAGCTTTATTAAAACCAGGATATATTATGAAACTCCATTTGTATTATCACTATGTTTCAGCATTCTTACACTTACGCAATGGTTTCATATATGAACACATTCCCAACCCTCCAACTATTTATTTTGAGTTGTGGCTGACTTCTCCCCGCTCCAACCCCTCCCCTTCCTTCCAGAGACTGTCTGCCCCTGCATTAAGAAATATAACATAAGTTCCTGCGCTGACTTTTGCTCAATGTTAAGATCACCCACGGATTACTCAGGGAGCAATAGAACACTTTTGTTTGAATGCTTGCGGGAGATAAGAGAACGCCTGGCAAACACGATGGTGCCAGGTCTGTGTACTTTCAACAAAACAGGTATGCAGAAGAGTGTACATACTTCAGGGAGCTGCTTAAAACAAATCACTCCGAGACAAGAACTTGGAGAAATTAGTATATATGTTTCAAATACCCCTCCTCCCAAGACAAATAGATTTCTATATATTTCATCTGAAGACATATGTCTTCATAAATAGCGCCCTAGCATCCTGCTGGGATTTTTCAGTGTTCACCATAGGTTTGCTCCCCCTACTCTGAGGAATCAGGAGATGAGCTGTTCCTTGGTGGTACTGCAGCACTGTCATGCAGAAAATGATAGTTGGCAAAATAAGTCTTAACTGTTGCATATTTAATTCCATTATCTAGACAATTTGACCCAATAAAAACAATGATGTTTCCTTCTGCAGCCAACCTTACTAGCTAAACATGCCCCCTCTCAACAATCAGCATGACTACACAAATATCTAACTGAAGGATTCCATAAGCAGTGGCAAAATAACAATGCAAAATATAGAAAAACTAATATGCTCTATGAAAATATCCTGACTTAATGCTACAATTCCATTATACTTCGATGCAAACATCTGGAGAAGGGTTTATAACAGTCTTGCAGACACTGCATATTTCTACCCATGTCACTTTTAGAAAGTGATTTTTTTTTTGTTTCACAGTTGACATTGCTGTTTCCTGGTCTTCACTACTATGAAGGGACCTTTAATAGCCAATGTATCATCCAGCCTTTCTGATACACTCATAAAACAGCAGCGAAGAATATCTGAAGGCTTTTACTCTAATAGAAACAACTTTGTTTTAATCACATCAGACTCAGGCATTTAGTTCTTACCTCAAAGTTTTCATAGTTCTACTGTTTTCCTACATTCCTGTTGTCACAAATAAAACCAGCAAGCCAGCACCAGTTTAAAGCCCCAATACTTTAAAATTACTCAATGTACATGTATATAATTGTGTATATATACACACATATACAGATGTGATCAAATCAAGTTTGAACCAAGTACGTCCAGATACACACAAAATTATGCACAACTGAAGATAAAAGGAACTGCAACACAACGACTTTTCTTTGGTTTTTGTTTTCCAATGCAAGCACTGGTCAACAGATGATTACAGAAAATCCACCCAGTAAAGAGAGAGGTTGAAGAACAATTGCAAAGTGTTGCTTGACACTATCAAGGACAGAGGAGGAGAAAGAGATTTCAAAGCATTTGGAGCCAAAATAAAGGCTTCAGGAATCTCTCATCTGTCTTAAACTTTCCTGATACTGTAATTGTTTTCCAACGAGTATCACTGGGATTTTCTTATGCAGCTGCAGAATATAGAAGTTTTAGCAGAATGGAAGAGGAGTATCCATACCATTATGCATTTTATAATATAAATTGAGTCAAAAAATAAATTATGCAGACTTAAAATAACAAACCCAATTTAGATACTAGTTTCAAACTGAAAGGACAATAAAATATACGCAAAAAGACAAAGACTTACTGTTCTTAGTAATAGCAATTAATTTGCAAGTCTGCCTAGGCACCTTAGAAGACACTTCACCTGAGAGAAGGAGAATATTGCTGCTAAAAAAAAAGCAAGATTAGTGTAAAGCACACAGCTACATTCAAAGGCGTACTTGAACTCTGAGAACAGATGGACCTTCTCCTATATACATAGAAGCTGATTTTGAACAGACATCATTTAAAAAATAAACAACACAAAATCCACATCAAATCAACACAATGAATAATCACCACCCACATGTTTCCAGGGAAGCACAGTATGCAACCGGGCCACCAATGGGAGCAAATTTTTTTGCCAAGCAAATACAATCCTGAAGAAGAAAGGCATGAGAACACACCAGCTGGAAGCTGGAGGATGCACAGTGTATTCTCATGAAGACTATAAAAGGAAATGTGTGTGGTTTGTTTTCTTGTTGGTTTTTTTTTTTAATTATTATTATTGTAAGCATTACTGTTGATTATTCACATATCTAGAAGCATTTGAAATACCATCTACCACTAAAATTTGATAGGCAGTATAGACACAACAAACCTACACTCGCGTGAAGCTGTGAATCTACATCCACCAAGAGTATCACTCACATAAACTGTTACAGAAAACACAAAGTCCTACAGCTGCCCAGTGCTTGGAAACTCTGTTCTGTTTGTAAGTGCAAAACTCAGGAATTTTCTTTTAAAATAAAAAGGCCAAAATTCAAAATTTCCCACGGAGTAGAATTTCAGGAAGAAGAAAAAGAATTATCAAACCGATCCTGTGGATCGGTCTTTTATGTCATAAAAGTCTCATTAGCACAGTTCTCACGTATAGATGACTATCAGAAGACTGGTATTCAGTCCAAATCTTGGCCTTATGTCTTCCCTTTTCCCAGGACAGGTTTCAAATCACAGTCCATTTCTCTTGCTTTTCCAAGTATGCTTCCTACGCTTTTCTGTCTCTGGACTCTAAAAGCGAGTGTCCTCTTCTCAAGCCCTCCTAGCAGCACTGCTGTCTCTCCAAAAACTGAGAGCAATTTCCAAATCCTACTGGATTGGTAACAGATTACAGTTTAACTCCTCCGAAAGAAGCAGTAACTGAAGCAAAACCACCTAACATTTGCAAAAAGAATTCTGAACCAATCCTGCTGTGCTCAGATCCATGCTTCAGGGAGGTAAATGAGCAAACCCCAGTTCTTCACACTGACCTGACCACAACTGATTTCTCCATGACTCTCCAAAAACCAAGCAGTATCACTCCAAGAGGTCATTCCCTTTTTCCTCCTGCACTTATTTGCATCTTTACTTTCACATCTGCTCTCTTTCTTCAAAAGAGCACCAAGAGTCTCTGCAAGACTTCACATCTCCACTGTCAAATGGCAGCAACAGACAGTCACTTCAGCAAATTACCAAGGCAGACTGATTCTTCTTCCCTGAATGGAAGACCTCCTACTTCTACAGCAGATAAATCATGGTATCGCACAGTTCTGTGTGGGCCACAGATCTGGGGGTTTCACAGCTGTTCTGCCCATCTGCAACTAACCTGCACAATTACAGGATCATGAGAGGTTTCAGCTTCCATGGTACTTTTTCCTAACTTTCATCTCCAGGTAATTCTACTTTATGTTAACTGTTAAGCCATCTACACCCCAGGAGTATTGCTGAAGAGTCAGAGAAACAGAAAAGGCATTAACCAGTTTTAAAACAACAATGGACTTTGTTGTTATTAAGAACCTGTATCTATACTATATATGACCCGTAAGCTGTACAGAAATAGACACTCCAAATTACTACAAAATTTTGACGCACAACTGTAGCATTAAAATTCATTCAACCTTATAGATGTTTTTAAGTAATTGTACTTGAAAATTTGATGAGACATTAATTTTCAAATATCTAAAAAGGATATTCAGAAGAAAAAAGAAAAGGCACATGAGTAGATGAGTAGGTTAGTGTGTCGTCATATTATATTAACTTCCTTGATGATTACTTCTGAGTTAATTAAAAGAAAAAAAAAAAACAAAACCCTCCAAGAATACCATACAGGTAGTAAACTTTGAATGGTCAAAAACCACCATCATTAGAAAATATGGGCAAAGAAAGCCTTAGGCAATGGAGAGCTCTGATACAAGAAACACAAGTCAGACAGTATATAGCCTGGTCAGCTTATGAAATGTTTCTGACAACAAATTAGAGAAAAAGAACAAATAAACTTGTTTGTTTGTTCACTCAATACAGAATGGAAGCCTTCACTGACAGACGTCTCTGGAAGAAAATGCAAGAACAGTATACATGCAAATATAAGCAAACCAGGGAAAAAAAAAGTCTCAGTGGAGACAATTTAATCAGGTTCCTTGGAACAACTGACAGCTGAACTGCTCAATTCAGGAGTAGAAAGAACCCCACGTGTCTCAACATTCTCATCATCAAAAGAGCCAAGAAAGCCTTAGAAGACCAAAGCACAGCAGCTTCCTTTTCTGCTGTAAAGACTATAGTTTGATGAAATATCAAGCTACTTGCAAAGTAAACCCAGATTTAAATCCAACTTATTATCTGTATTTAAAAATCAACCGAACTGCAAAATGTGAGGTCTTTTCTTGCCATTTTTATTGGTTACATAGTAAACCACAACTTCAAAAATTACTGTCCTTTGCCCTTCCCCTCCACCCACCCCACCCCCCATGTCATCTTATTAGCATTGTTCATCTAAAACAGCCCCACTGCACGAGGATGTGTTCTTGTCTGTAATACTTCCAACAAATTGGCAACTACTGCTATTCCTTTGGGATTCTTTTTTATCTCAAATGATAGAAATGTGAATCCCTTAATGCAGAAAGTTAAATCCCAAATGGGCCTCTGAAATAAAAGTTATGTTTACATAAATATGGAAAATACAGTGGTAAACCCAAATGTCCCTGTGCTAATGGAAGCTGCAGCAAAACGTACAAGGATCATGACTATGTAGTTTTTAAAGATTCTCAGAAAATAAGTGAAATAAAAGAATATGTAAAATATAAGTACCTGGAGTTGCACAACCTACAGAAAAAAAATTATTGATAATGGTTAGATAGGGGATGGCTGCTCTGGGTAGAGTTAACATGAATGAGAAAAATTTCATATTACCACCTACCTGCTTGCCCTCAGTACCTTTGTGGCATGTTTATCTATTAGCAAATACTTTAAATAAGTGCACAAACACAACGGAGATTGGATCTTCAACACAAGTACGTATGGCATGGATCAGAGGCAAGAAGCAGCACTTTAGAATTGCTTGCACACAGTTTTACTGTGGCAGTAATTCACCTTGATCTAAAGCTTGTGTAAGAAACCAGAACAGTATAGAAAATTTCCAAGCAGCAGCCATGGATTAAGCTTAACTGTTGCTTCAGATTGTTTTTAAAGGACTTACAATTTTTAAATACCTTCAAGAACATGCACTCACATTTCTGGGAAGCAATAAAATAAGAATCAATTCAGCAAGATTATGCATTTACAAAATTTGCCTTAACAGAAGTAGGAGACCTTATCCAAAAGAGTGAATCTTTACTATCACTTTTTGTACAGATTCTTCTCTTATAAACATAGTTCAATTTCTTAGACATTTGTCCTTAGCATTCCTATTCCCTAATGTTGTATTCCTAATATACAGCAATAAAATTGTATTGACAGAGCTTTTTTACATACATAAAACTATATATACAGACATACAACAAAATACATAACTAGATTTTATATATAGCTATACATAGTTAATATAAACAGTTACATTATGTACATTTCAAACAGTCGTCTACTATGTTAAGGACAGCAGATATTGATTATGTGAAGCCTAAATTCATACACCTATACACTTTGTTTATAAAAAGTGTGCAAGTTCAGTTCTTAGAGAACAAATATATTTTGTTTGACTCAGTATGTCGCCTTCTTGTCTAGGCAGGAAAAAATACGGAGACCAATGCTGTAATCCTTTCAGAATAAAATGTTTAAATACAAACATGATTGCCATTGTAGACTGTTTAATTTAGAGAGATTGTATTTCAGTTCTAGTTTTGAGAGGTTTGCTGATTTGACTATAGAGAGTACTTCAATGCTTATCTTAATTGTTTAGATAAGATTTGTTTGAATTTGGCAGGTGAAAAACCATGGGTATAGGGTATAGGAAGGTTGACAAAAGACTAGTTTTTTACCAGATTACACTTATTTTAAACTATAGTGTGTAGAGAAGCAAACAATCTCCATGAACCTGCCAGGGGCTGGTCGCTTGGGAGTGAATTTGAAGCACAAGATTGACTGGTAGGGTTCAACAATTTCAACAAACTGGAAAAGACTACCACTATAACTCCCAAAACACAGCTTAAGGCTTAGCATAGCACACAAATGCAAATAATGTAAGACATTTAAATACATTGGTGGCTGGTTTGTGTTTTTTTTTTTTTTTAAAAAAAGTACTTCATGCTTATAGTAGGGGGTTGCTGTTCTCTAGGCAACCTTCTGTCCTCAAATGTATTTTAAAAAACATTTCAAGAGCAAGATTTTAATGTAAAATTAATCATTGACATATGGATATATTTTACATTTATGAAATTCTGTTACAAAAAATAAAATTTCTACTATAAAAACCCTACAATGTTATTGGTTTTTACTTCATTATCACCTTGTACTAAGCTTTTTTACTTCCTGATTAAGGTAGCCATAGCATGGCACAGGCATTTCGTTTAGAGGTTCTCAAAAGGAAACTTGTCATACCTATCAACTCTATCACTTTTGGTGGTGAGACTACTAGAACAGAATATCTGAGGAATATATTTTTGGGATGTTTATGTGACTGTATGTGTTTACAGTGCATGTTATTAAAACAAACTGCACAAACACATCAGCTACAAGGCACATATGCAATAGATCTGACATTGTGTATCAATCTGTCTGCAGACAGCTATGATTTGTAGCTTTGCATTCAAGAGTTAACTGAAATAAAATTTGGGGTTTCTGTGTTAGTGTTTGACTTTTCTTTTAGATCCACATAGGCTCTAATGCTTTTTGGTCTCTATTTCAATGACATTATATCTGGGAGCTCCAAGGCTAATTGTGGTACCAGTGATGGTATAACTGTGACAGTCAAAGGATATATGCAAGTCAAACTTTGCAGAACAAGGTAGCATCTCTTACTGAGTGCAGCTGGAAGGAGTTAGAAAGACTTGTTTGGAATACAAACAAGCCTTCAGGCTTCCAAGTAATCGAGACTTTTAATTACATGTAGATTTTTTTCAGAATTCAAATTTGCTGGCTTTCAGTTTAATTCCACCTTATCTTTTAACATTAGAGTAACTAAAAGTAAACAAAGTCATAGCCAGCTCTGAGAACTCCAGACCATAAGCAAAGGGTCCAGCTTTTTCTTTCATGCTTTAAGGAGCTCATTCTAAATGAAAAGAAAATGCAGGAGGAGGAGAAGGAAATTTGTTTGGAATTCACTGACAAGGATGAAATGTAGGTTTAAAGTAGTCCAAAGTGAAGAATAAATGTAGATTAAAACTATTCCAGCTATGGGAAGAATAATTTATTACTTATTCTAACATCATAGTCACTAGAAGTACACTAATTTTTTTGTATGGGATCTCTGTATTTCCTGCCTTACTCTGTGACCATGAACAGCTCTAACAGTCCCAAATATTTCCATGTTCCTTATGCACATTCCACTACAATCATTATTCTAATCTATCATTGAACCTCTTGATTTTTTTGTTATTATATTTTTTTGAGATTATATGATCACGATTCATCCCTCATAATAATGGCAAGTGTATACCAGTTTTATCAGTTATATAGCACTTGGCAAATTTATTTAATAAAGTTAGCAGTGTAGTTAACTAATGTATGTTTTTTCCAAAAAATATATTCTCTACATTAAGCAGCTAACTTAGATCTTAGCTTTTGTGCTTTCAATTTACCCACAGTTAATGTACAGTTAATGGAGCTCCTGGTGTGTCCAGCTGGCAATTTAGAATACTTATATTAAATTACTTAAGCGTCAACATTAAATGAGTTAACAACTGCCTAACTCATAGATCTGAAAATTTAATGGCTCATAAAACACTACCAGCAAGGAGAGTATCTTAGGCTTCCACAGGAATCTGCTCTCAGCTTACTGCAACTAAACATATCTTTACCAACAGAAAAAATAAAGATATTAGAAATATTATTAATCCTCAGTGAATTCCAGGTGACAATGCTAACGGGACAGCTGCTATTCCCTGAGCAGACCCAAATTCAGCAAAGAACTGTCTGGATTACACTCAGTAATCACAATCAATGACTACATAAGACTCCTTGTCTCTCAAGGAGTAACTAGAAGTCAAAACAACCTTTGGACTACAGCTATCACTGGACGAATATCAAAGAGACCAAAGGCAACAGCAGGATAACCTCAAGAATTTGTCCTCCTGTTGAATTGCTTGATCTATTTAGTTTATACAGAAGAAAGTTAAGAAGCAACTTGACTACAGTTCTTATGCATACCTGCATGTGAAGATATCTGAAAGTAGATGGCCCTGTTATTTCACAGAGCAAAAGCAGGAAGGAATGATGTCTGTAAATTAATCTGTCAAATTCCTTACGGAAAGAATATTTTAAGTGTTAAAAGTGAGGGAAATTAACCTTTTGAACAATGTTTCATGGGATATATTGACTTCTCCATCACTCAAGGTATTTGTATGAAATCCTAGACTCACTGAAGTCAATGGCAAAACTATCAGTGACTTCAAAGAAAGCAAAAGGTTGAAGGGTCAGAATTTCAGCTGGAACTCAAGATCATTTATACTGCTAAAATGTTCATATTTATACAGACTAATACCTTGAGGCAGAAATTAGCAGGCAATATTACATGACTTTCATTATTTAGCAGCCAGACTAAATGCTTAGAATGATCTTTCTAAAAACCTAGAGTTGAGCTGCATGTTTGCCCTTTGCTAGGTCACTCGGAAGGTCTCTACTAGTCTTCTCTAACATCAACAAGCCTAAATCATTTTACCTAGACTACGTGGAATGTTGCTACCTTTTGATGATCTGCAATAGAAAGTACTGCAAGTCCTTTTAGCCATGATGACATGCACAATCATTCAGAAACAAACTTTCCCT
Organism: Falco cherrug; assembly: GCF_023634085.1. Classification (NCBI taxonomy): domain Eukaryota; kingdom Metazoa; phylum Chordata; class Aves; order Falconiformes; family Falconidae; genus Falco; species Falco cherrug. The sequence continues at coordinate 84,469,217 of NC_073702.1, read as the reverse complement.
GCTTGTGGTTCAAGCTAGCCAGTTGTGTATGATGATACCAGGATCTGTAGTAGCAGAGCTAGTTAGAAAACCCTACATGAAAACTTACAGGGATTCAGAAATCAGGCAAAGTTAGTTCTCGTTTATCTATAATTGCTGTACAGTCAGTTGTTGCAGTTACAAGTCAAAATATAAATTTTCTTGCTCAAGAATTACAATCACAAAACATTCAAGAGTTTCATTTCAAAAGCAAATTTGCCTTTCTCTTTGTCAGATGGTAGTATCTTACCAAAATAAAATTACACACTCTGAATTTGTGCTCTGAATAAAATTTAAAAAATTATTTTTGGCACAGCAAAGAGCAGTTTTGATGTAGCTTGCTATTCTATATGTCTTCCCAGTCTGATGTCTGGATAAACACCAGGGATTTCATCGTACTAATGCACATTAAGCCTTTCACCAAATATTCTGGAGTTACAGTATTAAAGAGCTACAGATGCTAAGAAAATGATGTAATGATCTTGTGATATTTAGTCCATGTTCTAAGTGTGGTGGGATTATGAAAATAATGCAAAAAGACTTTTGGCTATGTAGATGACAGATGACACATTTTTACTAATTCAAATCACAATACTGTGATAACTGAGGGCAGAAGGATGTGTGTTTATGGTTTAAGTTCCATCTTTTTTCACGCTCCAAAGTGTTTCTCAAAAGCTGGTATTAATAACTCAAGGAAATAAAGGCTGGGAGTGCAATAAAACCAAATATCTAGATATCTAGATATGTGGAAAACCAAAATACCTACATTATAAAAAAAAAAGATTATAAAAATAAAAATAAATTAAAATTATATTTGGAATCACCTATGTGTATTTATTTCAGTGTTATGACTGGATTTGCCCTACTGAGGTCTTTAAGATTACAAGAGACACTGCATGTTGCTTCGGTTCAATGCCATTGAGCTACACTTTGTGTCCAGGTGGCTAAAGCCAAATGCAGCTTCACTAAAATCAGAGAACACAACACATTGCTTGAGGACGTTTTCTAAGAAGCAGCAGAACAACAAAAATAACCTTGATCTCTCATTGTCTAGAGACCACAACAGAAGAAGAGAAAGAAAAGAGCAGGATAAACCCAGGTACCTCATCAAATGGCAGGTACCAGAGCACCAATGCAACAGCTCCAGCGTGAGAAGCCGCGGGCTCCCAGGCTACATTTCACAATTTTTGCAGTAGAAACCCCCTACTTTCCCCTGTACTGTTTCTTACCCTACCAACGGTGGACGATGGATGGAAAGAGCAAATAAATCACTCTCCCACCTTTCCAACACTCTTTCCCTTCCTTGCACTCCAAACCGTTTCCCAACGCGGATGTTCACTGGGTGAGCAGCATGCCAAGCAGCAGCGCTTTGCTCAAATCTGGAAAGCAGGGTGAAGCCACAGGGTCGAGCACCTCGCCCGACAGAGCTGGGGTGGTGGGCTCCGTCCAGGACTGTCACCAGCAGCAAGGTGGGCTGCAGTTGCCACCTGCTGCTGGGAGTGGGGACCAGGGCTGGTGGTCGCAGCGGGCAGCATGCCTGGCGAGCGTGGCCGGAGGAGAAGGTGGTGCAGCAGGGAGGAGGGAACTCCAGGTATAAACTGAGAGAGAGGAGTGAGAAAACTGAGCTAGATAAGCAGAGCTCAACAGACAAAATCCAGGCTGCACACATGATGTGTTTCCGTATAGTTTCTGGGCATCTAACCTTTGCAATGGCCAAATTTATATTTACGGATGGATCTGATGGCTGATCCAAATGTAACTGAAGGAAGATAATCAGTGTGACACTTAACAATATGAGGTTGTATATGGTGCCCTAATTGCTACTGTAGAAGTGTGGCAAGGAATACTGAAGGAAAGATGAGTTAGTCAATGCAATTTTAACAGATCTAACGTTCCCTGCAGAGGGAGTTCATGCCTACACAGAAAAACCACAGTAAGTACCCTATTACAGATCACTCAACAAGCACATTAATAATGATTTCTAAACATTAAAAGCTGCACAATGCAACATAGAAAACATAATAGCAGAAGGTTTAATCTGTTAAGTACATTATGCAGAGTCTAAATTTCAGGGTATTACAATTATTACTCAAAGCAACTAGGTAGAAATGCCAAAAGAGGCAAAGCAACACTTGATTTACTTCCGAATAAAGTACAAAACAGTTAGAGAAACCACAACCATCTTAAATTAAATTTCTTTACAGGACAGGGGAAAAAGGTTGGGTTTTTTTTTTAAGTATTACATAAAATTGGACTTTCCAAGGAGGAATGACATTAAAATGAGAAGCCAGTTAAAAAGGTAAAAAAGCTTGGAGGTCAGAGGAAGCTTACAGGTGCTACATTAGAGGTTCAGAGAAAAAAAATAAATCATCACCTGAAAAATTCAAAAGCACCCCTTTTTTTCCCCCTAGTCTCTTTATATCCCTAATATTCCTGCTTCCCAAAACCACACACATAATTAAAAGTAAGAGCATGGGTGACACCTGTAATTAAAATATGTTCTTCAAAAGGTGGAAATCAGCCAAAGAAAACAGAAAAGCTGTCTTGTAAGTTCAATGTAAATTGGACAAGAACAAAAGGGTCTAAAACGGACTTGCCAAATGCATAATGCTACTCATAAAACTGCTTTCAAACACATCAGATGTATGAAGCCTGACAGGAAACAGTTTGGCGTGCAGATAATCTAGATGTAAAAAGAGCACAAAAGAAAGACTCAGAAAAGGTTAAACAAAGTATTTGTGTTAGGATTCAAGAAACAGAAAAGGTCAAAGAGGTTCTCAGACAAGTTCTGCGCTTCTTGACCGATACATTTTGAGCACCATCTCAAAACTGAACAACTTTCAGAACATACAAATGCAAATTTTAAGAGGATTCCTGAGATGATGCTGGAAACTACAAAGCAGTCTGTCTGACTTCTGTGCCTGGGAAGTGTCTATGTATTATACGGCAGAACAGCTCTTTTAAAGAATATACAGATAAATGGATGTAATGAGAAAGAGAGGTAGCATGTCATTTTGTAGTAGACACTGGTGAGCAACAAATTAAATAGTACTGCTGTAATGGAATCAATTAAGGCAAAGGTAAGGCTGAACAGACTGATACCCGATTTGCAAAAAGCTCCTCACAATGCTTACCTAAGGCTTCAGAAAAATTATACCGTCATGGGATAAAAGAAAAGGCCTACTCAGATTAAAAAGAAAAACTGCTCAAAAAATAGGAAAACAATGAAAACAGATTCATTTTTGTAAAAGTACAGAGTTGTAGTAGTGGAGTCTTACTAGGATGTCTGCAGGTTCCCATGCTGGTTAAAGAACATAAGGTGGTAATGTTGGCAGATAATAAAAGCCAGCCATTTAAAAACTAACCACAAACATGTACAAAAGGATGTCTCAAATATTTAGTGTCAATACATTGAACGTAGATGGAAAAAAAAAATAACCCAAACTGTAAAATGCGATGGGTACAAAATTAGCAACTATTGCCCCAGCAAAAAAGACAGATTTTCTTCATAGCTCTCTGAAAACTTAAGCTCAATAATCAGCAACATTTAAAGGGCAAACAGAATGTCAGTAGCAATACAGAAAAAATGAAGGCAGAAATAGAAGATGATGCAATACCATGGCATAGGCATACGATATGGTGCATGTGAATCTTAATAGTAGACAGTCACCCCATTTGCAAAGAGAGGAAAGAAAACTATAGATCATAGACTGGTGACAAGGAAAAAAAATCAATAGAAAAGATAATGTGTATGAAAGTAATTCCAAAACAACTTTTCAATTTGGAGAAAGAATACTACTGCAAAAAAGATAAAATAAGATAAAATACAGATCTATTAAAATTATGTAATGAATGACCAGTGCCACTCACCTATCCCAACCCCCACCCCCAGTTTATCCACACAGGAGATCAGGTACTAAGCTAGGTAGGTCTCCATTTGACCTAATATGGCATATAATTTTAATTACTTCCTTAAAAGAGGAATTATAAGGAATATACAGTAAAAATAGGTACACTGAATGTAAAAGAAGAAAAAAAAAAAAGGTACTCACCTTGCAAGTTTTACTAAATCCTCATTTTAAATACCTTATGTTTAATTAGATTTTAACAACTATGTACATGTGAGTGGCGTTAATTTTTTTATACAATTTTTGTGTGTATAAATATATTCAAGTATAACACCCACATCAAAAGATCACAAACAGACTGTTTTGGTAAACATCCTTTTTCCCCTAAACTTGTGACTTAATGAAAAAATATGTGACATTATTACTGGAAGGTCTTAGTCAATTAATAAGAATTTCTTAATTTTCATAATGCTAAAATCTCTGCGTAGTGTAGCAATGTATAAAAGTATGACCACTGGAAATTTTTTCTGCTGTGGGAAGACCAGGTGCTCTTTTTCTCCATCCCTCCCCTGAATTTTTGCATGGTACCAATGCTAATAACATACATTTTATTGCTTTTATGCTTAGAATTTTGCAATCATCCCTCTTATAAGTGACTACATGGTACATGAATGAGAAATAACAGTACCGCTTTTTTTTCTTTTGGGAGAACAGAACTTTCCTGAAACTTTTCTCTCAAACTTTCAAAGTTAATCAGACTTCCAAGAAAAAAAAATAAACTGTTTCAACTGAAACAACAGACAAACAATGCAGTTACAGTTTCTTACAAAACTTCTCTATTAAATTACATTCATATGTTCTTAACAACAACAAAAATCTTTAATTATCCAAACTATCCAATGTGGCAGTAATTAGTGTCTGCTGATTCAAATATCATGAAAAAACTCAATATGATTTTCCTCATTTAAAAAAACTAACTGTAAAATGTATTTTGCATTATAGAAAACTGGTTTAATTCTATAAATTTATTTTTAATTGTAAATTCCAAGGATGTATCACATAAAACATTCAGTTCCTTTCTTAGTGATATGAGTGTTTCTGTCCATTATCTTGATGTGTTGCATGCCTACTTAAAGGAAATTATAAACAAGGTTGTATTTTTTCCTTAATAACTGCTGCTATTACTTTATTGGCCTCTGATCACTGTGAATTAAGTTTCAGAAAATCTCAGAGGATGGAAATGAGACTTGAAGCATGCTTTCACTACTCACAACTGGCTTTCAGGGGCTTCAGCCACAGCTCAGGTGTTTATGGCACATCCATTAGAACCCCCAGCTATCTCCAAGGGCCTTTGTTGTCCTCCCTCACTTGCTGCCTCTGGCAGGAGTGGCCAGACAAGGGCTCCAGAATTACTTTTGGCTGCTTGGTACATCACAGTGTGGGCATACTAATAGCTCAAAGCAATAGAAACATTTGCAGTGATACATATGTGTGTGTCACTCTAAGTCTAGTCTGTCTTTTATAAAAAGTCATTTTGTGTATCCCATTGTTTTCCTTACCAATAATTTCACAATAGGAGCTTGTAAAGTAATTATATAAGCAAATAAAATGTGTAAGCTTGCTAACAGCAGGCATAACGTAACGAATATGGTAGCATAAAGCTTAGAAGAAAGAGAGGAATAAGACAGGATTACGGTGTGAAGTTTTGAGGAAGTGCTAGTTCACAGGACAGGAAAATTCTGGACCAACAAATCTTTTCTTGGTAGTATCTCAGAAGAATCTAAACACATGTTGGAAAGGATATCAGAGGGGGAGTTTAAGCCACAATCTTTTAAGGTTTTAGGCAGCTAAATGCACAATATTTGATTACGAGAAAAATGTTTCCAAAAAATTCAGTTTTCAACTAATAAACCAGAAGAAACAGGCAAAGTTTCAAACTTTATAATTTGCGTGCACTGGCTGCAATCACTTGATGGATAACTCCTTTAATTAAGAAATACAGGCTTGCCACCTGAATAAAAAAATGTTCTATACATTTTCTTACATCCAGGATTTTTTTTTTCATAACTTAAATTGACAGAAATAAAAATTTTGGGCAGCTGATCTACCATCCAGTATAACAATGTCCAAAGAACATGTTCCAATCATGTATTGTTTTGTTGTCATTGGTTCTTTAAAAAGTAAAATGTCTTTTGTGAAGATACACATTCTTGACAAATATTTCAGTATTATGTTAAGAGTTTCAAATTATTTTCCTCTTACACATACATTGTTATTAGGGTAAATAGTGCTCAGATCACCTCTGCACCTTAGATAAACTAATCATGAGTCTTATTATTCAGATGTTAATTCATTCTTTTCTGATTGCTTTCCATTTAGAGCATCTCTTGGACCTATGACCACTGAGACTATGTGATACTTCAATGCATGAAGAATTCCTGCAGAGAACATCAAAATAATGTAGCGCAAGAGACATTCTATCCTCCACCTCCAATGAAATAATTTTATTAAGCTTTGACAGTCTCTCCTAGCTCATAATTTCTATGTGCTAGTGTGAGCAGTCAAGTCAGAAAAGAAAACCAAGATTTCCTCATGTTTCTTTGTCACTAATAGACAAATACTAAAGAATAAACATTTATTTTGCTCACTAACATTTAAAGTACATTCACTTCCTGCACATCTGTCTTGAATTCAGGCAAAAGATACGTCTGTTGTTCAAAGTTGTACTTCTGCTAGCAGAGCAAGCTCTGCTGCAGATACAACTCTCACTAAAATAATCTCAAATCCAGATTAAAAGGTTGGGCTTTACTGGCTGTTAGGTGAATCTGCCTGCCCTTTCCATAACTATTTTTCCTATTACATTATTTTATATAAGCTCTGTTTCTAGCAGCACTAAACAACATGCTGAAGGCTGTAATTAAAAATTAAAGCCTTGGTCTTCCATACGTTTTTCCACAAGTTTGTTCATTTGGGTTTTTTTAATTTTGTTTTGTTTGGTTTTGTTTAGGTTTTGGGCTTTTTTTGTTGTTGTGTGGTTTTGTTGTTGGTTTTTTTTCTTTTTTTTGGGTGTGTGTGTGTGTGTGTGTAGGTTTGGGGTTGTTTGTCATCCTGTCCTGTCCTGTTGCCCCCCAGTTATCAGAATGGGACAGGTTACCTCCATCAAATTCTGTAGATTACCAGTGTCTCGGGGGTGGGGGGATGGAAATGACTTCTTAAATGAGGATATAAGAAAGGTGGTCCAAAATACAGAGGCAGAAATCTCCAAACTACTCCCAACAGAGCCAGGGCAACCACAAAGTGCTATGCAAAACCTTACAGAAATTAACTGTATTTAGAGTATCGCAGCCATGCCAGAGGTAACACCTTGCCTGCAATAATAAACCCTCTTAAGGGAAACTTACTGAGTTGGAGAAGATTACAGACAACTTCAAAAGTTAGAGAACTGCATATGCCATTTTTGCCAGACTTCTACTTTCAACATTTACAAGGCATTCTCAGACTAAGATGGTCTTGGTGAATAAAAGATTACGTTCCATTTTGGAAATAAATACCAGGTAAAAAAACTGACTGTGCAGTAAATGTAATATTTGTCTGCATGAAGTATAAAAAATTGCTTTTCATCTGGCTGACATATTCAGTTTAATTTTTGCTTCTACTTTTACAGACGTGGAACTTTTTGCTGTTCTTTCTGCACTTGTTAACAGCCATAAAAGCTCAAACTTGGAGGAGAATACAGTGAATCTTTATACCATTGGGGAAGGCACTGACAAGCATGTTCTCTGCAACATAGTTACAATTTCAAACAGTTGTTCACGTGATGACAGACAACTTTGTTAACAAGAGTGCTCTTAAATTAAGAGACAGAGTCCCTAAATGCAAACTCAGACTTAACATGGAATTACATACTAATGTACAGGGTGCTCATCATAGAATACTATATGCAGTTAAATGGAACCTTGCTGAATCTCCAATTTAAGCACACGCTGCACCTCTGAAATATCAAGAAAAAAACCCAAATGACTACTGTTGAAACCAAAGTCTTTTCTCTAGGAATAAAATCTGAGCTATAAAGGAAAAATATGTAAGAAGTGCTTGTATGGCATTTCTCAGGCTTTGTCTGAATCATGCAGCCAAATACAGCTATATTTCCAGTGGGAACATAATCCTGGATAAAGGATATTTGTGGTATAGCAAAAATAAAAAAGCAAGCAAAATGCCTGGATAAAGCGTTTTGCATAGTTGATTGTAAAAAACAGGCATCAGTAAAACCGTGTGTGAAACCAGAGAAACCATGAGAAAAGGACTCATTTTTGTACTAATAACATAGAGAAATGGCACTGTGACTAAAGAGACCAGTATTTCTTATAGTTCTAGCCTAGACTTCATAAAATAGCTGGGAATTTCTGTTAACAATTAGAATCCACTAAAAAAAAACCACCCCGTAACAACAACAAAAATCAATCTACCCTACTTTAAAGCACTACTAGAAAGACGTACTAGAGTTCAGTACAAATGTGCTCTGATTATTACAACTATTCCTTCCACACTGTAAAAATTCTTTCAAAGCAGCTAGGGTTTGGGAGTTTGTCTTCACAAACCTACCTCAGAGTCAGGAGCAGACAAATGCAATTCTACCAGCAGACACTTAACACTGATTTCATCATCATCAAGAAAAGCTATTTAGCATATGTTAGAATATTCTAAGATCTTCCATTAAATCCCATCTGGTCACACATGCATGAAAAAGTAGCTAAGTGTTCAAGATTAGTTAACAAATATCATAAATAATTCTCAAACTTTCAAGTTTCCAAAACAATCTTTCCTCAAGGATTGTTTCTTGCAGACAATACTTCAACATTGTTTTGTATCTTAAAAAGCAAACAAAAATAAATAACAACAAAAAAATCAATGAAACAACAAAAAAATTACAAGACATTGATAGAACATTTGCCTAGGTTTCAAGTTATTTTAAGCTCTTCAGTTAAACACAATATGAATCAAAACTTCAAATTATAAATTTATTAGGTGAATTAATACCCAGCACAATTGTTTTCCCTTCTGTTCCTGTAACACTTTGAAATTTGTCTAAATCAATAAAAGTAAAACGCTATAGTATGCAAACCAAGAAATATACTGAATACCACATTGCAGTGGAAGTTTCTCTCTCTCTGGGTGCTTTTTTGTGGCCAAAAAGAAAAAAAGGGAAAAAAAAGAAGAAAAAAAGAAAAGGAATAAATTAAAATTTTCCTGCAGTCTGCATGAACACCACATCCCATAGATACACTTTAAAGCAATATAGGGAATATTTACAAGAAAGCCTACAAAGACAGTTGCCTAGTACCACAGATTGTTGGGGCGAGCGTAGTTTCATTTGCCTGGCTTTCAAATTCACAAAAAATCATTGCTTGAGATATGGGTAAATGTACATGGCACTGTACATTAAACATAGTAAAAACTTAAGACCACCACTAAAACCCTGGGCCAGGAAACTAAGAGCACTGGTCACAGGTTTTGTAGCAGTTATTGTTGTACATCTTAAAATTCATGTATAAAGAGCAAACATATCACTTGCTTATTTTGCTCATGCAGCCACTCTTTAAAATTATTTTAATTTTTGATAGGACTGCCTCGTTAGTATATTCAAGTCACAGCAGGTAAAGCAGTAACCTTTAAACCCAAAAGACATGTAAACCCCTTACTTTTTAACAATCAAGTAAAAATAGTGCATACATGAAGGTGAAGCTAAATACTTGGGCTTGTGATTTTATAATTTCTCCACAGGCTCTATGGTTACATCACTCTGAGAACTCTGCATGGAGTGACTGATGCCAGAAATACTTCTTGGTGAGATGTCTCCTCTATTTTCCTTGCCCCCGACCATGCAAATTTCTTTCCTGCTCCCCACCACTTTTCCTCCACGCCTATTTTATGTTCATTAAAAAAAAAAAAAAAATTAACACCAGGATCTTCCAACCATTTCCACAAAGTCCTCCATCAGACAAAAGTTCTTTCATGTTTGTTCAATCATTTCTGCACAGCAAGGGAATAAGAGTGCTCCTAAATTCCCCTTTGCAAAGACTTGGTTTTAGAAAACAGCTATTGAAAGAGGAATATACAAAATCTGCACACAGCTCTTAGATGATCATGTGTGCTTAATATTGTAATGGGATAAAGGTTAAGTATAATATTGTTTGACCCCTTCAACTACTGACATTCATGCCATGTTATTGTTAGTGTTGCATGTTAAGCAAGCAAATTTTCAATGAACTTGTGTTGGCTTTACCACAGACACAGATGTTAGGCGGACTCCTTTGTTCATAAGGTTCTCATTATTAACTGAAACCAAGTTGAATATTTGACTGAAGGAAAGGACCATATCATTGTTTTCAGATTTTGCTCTATGACTTAACTGAACTACATCTGCCAGCTTTGGAAATACCAAGTACTTCTTGGCGCCAGTACTGGCGCCTTGCTCTATGACTACCATCTTAAGTGCATCAGCTTAAGGAAGTCTAGTAACCATCAAAACAGTTTAATAAAAACTTAAAATTGTGATTAAGAGTTACTCACTAGCTGACAGAGCACTCTGAAATTTGTTCTATTTGTGAATAATTTCACAAAATAAGCAAATCATAGTAAACTGAATGCATGGCTGTAACTACGTAGCCTAGAAAGTTCACAAGATGTTTTTGTGATTTATGAAGTCTGCGTTATACTTGAAACCACATTTATTTAATAGATAGGCTGGCACTTCACAGGATAATTCAATCTGCTTCAAATCTATCCAAAGCCTTTGGGAAACATAAGGGATGCTCTGAATATAAATGCAATTCCACTTTTCACCTTTTTGCACTACTGTCTCTTAGCATAAATGTGAAAAGTATTACACTCACCCGAAAGATCTCCCTTTGTAAAAAGTGCTGCTGCAGATGAAAGAACTCCAGCTTGTGCTAACCCAAATACAGGAACTATTTTATATAGCAAATCAATTAAATGTTGCAATTTACTTTTCTGGATATGTCCTGAGGCTATATGAATTAAAATGAACAATGCCTCAAAATTTCTTCCTCAGAAAGACCAAAATCAAAGTGTCTATATTTTATACCATTAGGTGACAAAACCTGCAGATGGCAATTCTCCAAATAAATAGTTTTATTTTCTATACAGAATAACGGAATATGTTACTAGAAAGGGGAAAATAAATGTCAGAACAAGCTATTTTCAGAGAAGTAGTGTGAAAAAAAACCTTCTTATTAATTTACTGTACATCTCAAAAGATAGAAATAATTAGGATTTCCAGATTATTAATGATGTGACCTTAGCTAGAATCAACAATACTTATTTCACTTACCATGTTGAATGTCCCTCATATCTAAATGAAGGCTAGACATCAATATTCCAACAGCTTGAGACCTTTTGTTACTTAACAACTTGACAACCTGCCAAAAGAAACCCAACTATTAGTATTAATCTGCAGGAAAATGTATAAGATATTTTGCATTATTAATGACAAATTCAAGAAATAGTACCTTGTAGTCTATACACACATAAAAATAAATATTTTTTTTATTTTTAAGTTTGCTTCTGCTGCATAAATTCATCACAAGTGTAACTATGTCACCTAGTTGAATATTAATCCTAAAAGAGTCACTATAAAAGTTCCCCTAGACTTCCTCCGCCATCAGATGTACACTTTCAACTTCACACTGATGTTACTAAGTGTATGAAACAGGCTGTCATATAAAAAAAATTCCAACTGTGTCTATCTTGGAATTGCTTTAGTTTCCGAAACCACACAATGATTTCCATCTTTGATGTAAGCTAAAACTGTGAGAATTTGTATTTTATTTGAGTCTTTGACGTAGTAGAGGCCAATATGAATTTTATTTAAAAAGCAAAATAACCATGTACATATTGGGGTTTTCTTTAATCACTTTTAGGGTATATAAAAGGTCTCAAAGCTTTTTTTTTTTATTATTTGTTTTTAAAAGAAACAAAAGAATAAAATGAAGCCATCACAATGTCTTGCTTCAGGGGGTTAAAATTAGTCACTAAAATACACTTTGTACATAGTTGCTTTGCAAGCATAAAAGCAAGAAGTAATCCACAGACTTTCTTCCAGAGGGTTCTAAGCTGTCTGAATTCAACTTACTGTAAATTTTATGCCATCTGTATGAGAAGCAAGTAATGCCAGGGAAGGACACTTATCTGTAAAATGTTGTGATTCTAGTCAAAGTACTTATCAATGCAGGACTACAGCCATTATGTAGATGGAAGAGGTTAATATTTAAACTATTCAGTTTGCTGAGTTTTACACTGTACTAAACACACTGAAGACCACCTTTGCAAATCTCTTGGAGGAAAGAATAAAAGCCAGATAATTACAACTGTAAGTTCAAGTTCATTTTACATTGCAGTTAAAAAAATCATCTGTATGCTTCCTAAGTTATACAGTTCCTACCTCAGGACCAAAGTGCTGTATCATCTACAGTCTCACTGGCACAATTATTTAGAAATTAATTAGTAGAAATGAGATTAGAAAAGTAGAATTAATTTAGCTAGAATAAAGAATGCGTGATCCAATTCACATTTTATAAAAAAAACAAAACAAAACATAAAAGTACCCACAAGATGTTTGCCCTGTGGCCAGCTTTGATTTGTTTAAGTGTTCAGACACAGGTTTGTGTATTGATGTTTGAGCAGTAGCTGAAAAGAAGTGAAAGTCTGACCCAGACCTCTGCCACTGTGACTACTTAGGAGAGGGAACGAGAAACTCACGGTGCTCGCAGTATAGGCTTTTCTGAGGATATGGTTGGCTGGCCAATTGTTTTATTACTTCTTTTCTTCCCCCTTAAACCTTCATAACCATCATTTATGACATGTTTCATCCTCCTTTCCTCATAGATGCCTAACTAGTTGCAATGAAGTGAAAACACAACATTCTGCTTATGAACTGAAAATTTGAACATTAGAAACCAAGTATTTCATAGCTATCACTCACATGGTTAAGGACCTAAATTCAAGGCATAACTATTGACTTCATCTGTCAGAAGTTAGCAAGAAATTCTTATGTAATTGTCTAACCCATGTAATATATTATTAGGAATTTAAAACTGAAGTCAAATGGACTGGAATTTGATGTGATAGCTTTTCTGAATTCAAAAGGGAAAACTAACATATTTCAGAAAAAACAGAATATCCCACACTATCCTTCTAATATGCTATAATAACTCTAAAAGTTTTTTTTAAATGGAGCATAAATCTCATTTAAACCTTGAACTGAGATACAGCTGGGACAAATAACATGAGATTTTCTTGTGGTAAAAAGAAGCTATTATCTATCTATTTCTTTGCAGCTAAAAAAGGTTTACAAAATAAAATAGATCTTGGGTAGCAAGGTGCAGATTGACTCTTTCTCACAACTATGCTGCAATGTAAATCTCTAATAATAACCAAACAAGTATCTTGCATTCTAAGAGAAAAACAAAATGGATACAAAATTTCAAAAAGAACAGAAATTCATCAACTACCAAGGCTTATTTCCAGAAAAGACAGAGCAATGTGAAGAAACAATGTGGTGCATTACATAAAAATTCAAAAAATTCTTAAAGCTGACAAGAAGGAATTTAGTATGGAAGATGCTGGGGAAACGACTGATTCCAGCTCCCATCATTATTGCTTTTGCTCAAGTCTGAAACATCTCATAATAATATAATAATTTAAGCTTGTTGCTGTCATCGGCATATAGAGGGAGTCCTTTGTTGCCTGTATTTTGAACGAGAAAACTTGCCCAAAGCTAACAAAAATTGTGAATTAAGAAATGAATGCAAACCTGTTCCAAGAATTCTATAAGGAAATAACAGTCACACAAAGTGGCAAGAGCTCATCTGGACTAAATATGTATGTTTCTTGTCACTCATATTCTTCAAATATGAAGTAGAAATGGCATTGGTGCAGGCTGATATGTTGGCCAGGAGTAAAACAAAACAAAAGAAGAAAACTGAGAGTAAAAGATCTTGGTTTAATGGTCTTCCCCAAAACAATGTTCCAACTGTATTCAGGTGTACCCAGGGAAGGGTTCACAACTTGACATTTCCAAAGGAAGCCAAACCACGCTGTTCTTTCTTGGAGGCTCAAAGAGCAAGGATGATGTGGAGCCTGTTGCTAGTGATCTCCCACTTCTAATAGTGTCAGTACCCATTTACTACTATATTGGCTTCAAATTGTGAAATCGCTCTTTCTACCACCTATCAGCAATCTAAAAGTTCAAAGATCTACTGAGTTTAGGTCTACAAACACAGCAAGGGGACGAACACTAGAGAAAAAAGAACCAAATATATTAACTACATTGCTATGATGCAGGCTAGAACACAATTTCTTAGGAGGCATAGTTCCCATCAATGTGATAGGACCAGATTTAATGGCCTAGTAAATCCCTTCAAGTCCTGTGCTCTAAAAGAAATCTGACTTAAAAGCAGGAAAAATAAGTTGTTGGTTTTTTTCTGAAAGTAAGCTGATGGACAGGAGAATAACTATTTACTGAGTGCCGCATTTTGCCAATGATTGAGGGGGGGTAGGGGGTGTGAGGGGAGGGTGCAGGGAAAACAGTCTTCAATAAAGAATAGGTTGTCTTTGGTGCCAAAGTTCTGAACCATGATATCGAAAGAGTGCCAAAGAGCATGGCTGTCAGGTGAATAGGTGCAGAACAACAACAGATAAAGCACTTTTATGTACTAGCTACCAGTTTTTTCTGGCTTTATTTAAAATGTAAGTTTTCTGTCAACTTTTATACTAATCTCTATTATGCATTTCATACCCATTTCAGTCAATTGCATGAATACTATAGTTTCCTCCAACAGAATAGCTGTAACAATACAATACAGCACTAATTCAGAAAGCATGAATATTAGCATAAAAGCCTAAAGCAATTCCCACTTTTAAAAATAAAACAATACAATAAATCAGCTGCATAGTCTGGGCCTACAGGCTACAGACGAGTGACGCCATTTAAAGGCGGAACAACAAAAGCTTGATAAATCCAATCTCTACAAGGTCTAAAGCCTCAGACACAATACACAGCTCCTTTTTAGTCTGGATTCTGGAACTCTGCTTCAAACTTTTTTTTTTTTTTTTTATTAAATAAAAAGGAAGCTAGAGATATTATCTGCAGCCTGAAGTCTAGGACAAACTTTCTAATTGTTGAGTGGTCCTCGTTGTTAAGCAGTAAACAAACTACATGCCAAATTTGTTCCTGACTGTTTAACACAAGCAAAAACAAAGAGCTATTTAGTGAAAGGTAATGTGAGACACATGTCTGATGAGCATCCTGAAGCAAAAATAGGAAGATTCCCTTTCCCCAGAATAATATGTAGTTAATGCATAGAATTTTGCAATGATTCTTGCTTTCTGGTTCTGGTTTGACCACCAGCACTAAGGGAAATTATTGCAAGGATTTCACTGGTTAAGAAAAACTACTGTACGTTAGGAAAAGGGCACATGCAAGAAACTCCACTGTACAAGGGCCTATAGCTTCTAACCATCACAGAGGATGCAGAAACCCCAAAGTTCCAAGCAAGATGTTAAGAGACCGAATCAGGGCAGTAAAGCAGTCACCTTCTTGCTGGGCATTGTGACAACAGATCTTTTCTGTGAATTCAAATGTATTCCAAACATAAAGCTGTCAATCACAGAACTGGACCCATATCATATCTTTCACATGTATATTCAGATACAACAGAATAATATTATGCTTTTATGAGGAAGGAGGGGTGGGAGGGGTGGGGTGGGGATGGTGTCTGGTTTGTTCTGGGTTTTTTTTAAAGGTAAATCCAGAAGTACCATTACTAGCCCCAAGTCAATTATGAGAATGGAAACAGGGACTACTTCAAGCAGCAAGGTCATTTTGGTACAGTAGGAGATCAAACTTTCCTATATAATACTTACAAAAAGAGACCCAAACCCTCCCAACCAACACCTGGTCCGGGCTGTCCTAAGGGCATATCCATGCTGATGGCACACAGCGAATTAACTGAACTCAACTTTTACCACAGAATATCCATCATGAAGTGTATACTTTGAGCACCTCTTTGTCTCCTACCCTAATGAAACCTGGAATCCTCTCTGCAAACTAACTGGTTACTTTCCATGCTGAGGAGTCTCATAATCTGTAAGGAGACAGCTAAGTTTCAAAATACTCTTTTTACTGTACTCCCAGATGCAAGTTGTTGACATGTTATGCAAATTAAGACAGCCAAGCAACCGTGTCTGCCAGTTCGTGGATGCTGTAAATTTATGCTTGAGGGTAAAGATTAAATGTAATATTTACTTTTCATTCATTTTATCTATTACTCTCCTGTACTTTCATAAATAAAGCTTTTAACGATACATCTAAGAAATGGTTCATGTCCTTTTATGCAGTTTTATCACTAAATAACTTTTGTTTGAAATGAATATCATAAAACTGTTACTGTAGAAGTAATCTTTTACTAAGAGATTGATACCCCAGTTAATATCCCTCACTTATGACATTAAATGAAAAAATACTTAGCTTGCTCTGTTTCAGATACACAGTAGTAAGTTAGATAAGCATCATGTTCCTCAACAGAAGGCTGAAAATAGTAAAATGTCCCTTAACAATATTCTAATGTTAAGGACTCAAGTAGGGGTTGGAGTTAAATAGAAAAGTTTTAAATCTTTTGTTTAGAAATAGATCACAAGGGGTTTAGTTTTCCATACCTAAATCTCCTCTTTAGAGTTTAGCTCATTATTACATACCACAATTATAGTTATTCCTTCTTTCATCAGCTAAAGGACCAGGGTACCTAAAGTTTAGTTTCTATGTTATTAGATCTTATATTTATAACTCAAAATGTCTCTGTGGGTTAGTAATGGAAACGCATGTTCAGATGTTACAGTATAAACTCTTTAAAAGAAAATACACCTCCAAACGCTAAAACTTCCTTAGAAACTCCGGTCTGTGATGCAGACAATGCACTCAGCAGGCGGCTTTTGCAGGTGATCAACCCAACTGCTATGAACAACCTTGTCACAGTGTAGTCAAATTAGGCATGCAATTACACACATGTTTTGCAAACTCGTGCAAAACATACTGCATGCCCAAACACATTTGAAATTAACAGTCTTAATTATTTTATAAAAAGTTAACACATCAAATCAGGTAGAGAGACATGAAAGAAAGGGGTGGTGGGGTGGGGTGTAGGAAAGGTTGAAGAATGCAACACACCCTCCCCCAAACTAAAAAAAAAATAATAAAAAAATATATCCCAAAGAGATGTAAGTACCCACTATGATATCTAGCAGGAGATATCAACAAGAAAAAAATAAACAAAACCCCATGCTGTGAAAGCTTCAGTGTTCCCACTTTTAAAGGGGGACTTATGGTTACAGTCAAAAGTGTGACATTGTTCACTCTACCTACTCCAAATATATATAACAATTTTTTTTTGTTCTTGCTGCTTTTAGAAAATTCACCACTAAGTAACGAAATATAGCCAGAAGTAAAAATCTGTGATATCAGTACTTCTTTACAAATAATAATTTAAAAAAAACCCCTTAATCTCTAAAACCTTGATTTTCATCCTTATCGTAAAAATCTGTTTAATTAAGTCAGCTAGGATCCCATAGTCATACAGACAAGTATATTCACACTTAAGGTGAACAGTGATTTTTTTTTTTAACTAAATCATGGCCACTGTACTAAACTCTTAATTTCAGGGTGCAAGATATTCATTCCATATGCACATTTAATTCTGAAGCAATTTGAATTTTCTTGATGAGATTTAAAAATTATCATACTATAAAGCATTGGTTTTTGTCTCCTTGGCAATATCAATGTGGACAGAAAGATAAGAGAAGAAATGTGCATTGCTATCTTCGTATTATTCTTCTTCCCTTGATGTCACCCAATATTACAATATCCACTGCACTGAGAGTCAGAAGCACTGCGGGGAGATGGAGAAGAAAGTATCTGAAAGGTGTAGAGCTACTGGCTATGGAATGTGAGGTGGACAACCTCCCTGGAAAGACAGCTGTAACTAAGATGCCTCTACTTGACAGTATCAGGTACAGCAAGAATCATACACTGCCCAGGGTGGCAGCTATCTTTCTGCTGAAATTCAAGATATGAGTTGTGCTTTTTAGATATACAGCTTTTAATCTCACAGAACAGCTGCAGCTTGCTCAGTCCAACCCAAAGCCTCTTTTTCTCTTTATTTGAACAAACTTTCAGTAAGATCTTCCCCTGCAGAGGTCTTCCAGATCACAAACACAACAGGGCCACTGTCAGATACTCTACACAGTTCCTCTGGTTAAGAAACGAATATAACCTTTCTTGCCCATACAGAATCTGTAAGCAGAAGCAGCATCTAAAACAGGTCATTACATCAGCAGAACCTTTCAGTGCTGGGAAGGATACACAGACAAAATACAGAAAGCCACAGAGCTTTTACATGACGAGTTCACAAGATTGTCAGACGCGAAGCGCACATCTTCATTTTTAAACTTGCAAATATATGATCCAAAGAAAAACA
Organism: Falco cherrug; assembly: GCF_023634085.1. NCBI lineage: Eukaryota > Metazoa > Chordata > Aves > Falconiformes > Falconidae > Falco > Falco cherrug. Next base: position 84,450,802 of record NC_073702.1, on the reverse strand, counting down.
AGTAGGAAGGAAAAAAGAATGAGAAATGCATGTGGTTAATAGAGGACATCAACCTGGGAAGCCTTTAACAGGTAGAGATATTTGATCTGTAGATGCAGTCAGGTAAAACTGTGCTTGCAACCACGTGAACTTTGTAGATACAGTTATGAAACAAATAATATAACAACAAAACGTGCAATAAGCCATATAAAGAAGAGAATGAGAGGTAGAAACAGAGATCACATTCATACAGCATCTCATAAAAGAAATTATTCTTACAAGCCAAATAAATGAGACATTTAAATTTCATAAATAACTTCATGACATCATTGATTATTTGCTTGTATAAATAACAAGGATGAATCGATCAAGTCCTCTAAAATTCCTGTTTGTGGGGGTAGCAGAACCCCAACTGTATCTCTGGAGAGTACATAAAATGGCAGTGAATGTCTGTGCCATTGACACAGGTAATTAATAGATCAGTAAGTGTGGATACAGAAAGCTTCTTAGGACAGTGCCTCCACTGTTTGCAAAGGCTATAAACCCTCTGTTTCAGAAAATTATTTTTCCCTTTATGTCATTCCTTGTTCATGAATAAACATGAATAATTTCATCTGTTAACTAAATATGGCATTTACCTTATTTACCAATACTTATTTTATATGGCATTTTATTCTAGGGCTACTCAATTACCACAGATTCTTTATATTCAACTTAAAAATTCAAAAAAGCTGAAAACATTAGCTAAACAGCTTTACTGATACATCTTGTTTGCATCTAAGGCTTTTGAAAAAGAATGAAACTTTAGTAACCTATTATTTATTTTCTGGGTTGGAAGGAGGAGATTAAGATTTTAATGTCAATAGAGTAATAGCGGACTTTCCATATGAGAATATCTTCAACATTTTTATTTCATTTACATGATATATTATAAACACATGGTCCACTCTTGAAAAGTTCATTGCAGTTACGTGTATATTATTTTCCAAAAATACGGTTAGAGGTTTATCAGTAAAGCTTCTACGATGACTGTTCAAGAGTTAGGGAAGCAATCTATGCAAGTCAGCTCAGCCCCTTCTTTATATTTATTATGCTGGCAGTGACATCAAGATTTTCTCATTATGTACCATTTGCCCACTGAACCCATCCAGTGCACACTGGCCGATGTTTGCCATGTAAGTACATTTTGAATGTAAGTACATTTGCCATTATTCTTGAGTATGTATGTGACCTCGGAGTCATGAGGCTATCCTTTTTCCTCCTGCTTCAATAATTACATGGTTTTTAAGTGCTGCAACAATGGGCAAAAACATTTTTTACTCAGGTTACAGCCTAATTTCCTACATAATCATTATGAACTGTGCTCATTCCATACAGTCCATGCTAGCTATGGAAAGGGCCCTAAGAAAATTACTATGTAACCAAAATTAGTGTTCTAACTGCATGGCATGGCTGAACAAGACACTCCAAGAGCAAGTTTTTACCCTTTGAGTTAAACACCACAGGTTTGATAAGATCCACTATTTGCCAAAAGGAACATCCAGGTCAAGAATACCCCAGGCTCACAACAAGTTTCTGAGAGAAATTAAACAGAGTAAGAGGTAACACAGAGTCAAACCTATCATACTCTATATTTCCACCTGTCAGATCTCTTCAGTTCTTCAACTCCCTCCCCAGTTAATCATCTTAATCTTCCTTTCCTCTCTCCTCTTGGCCCCTGTTTTCCAACCTGCCAGTACAAGGTTAGGAAAAAATCTTCAGAATTATACCTGAAGTCTCTTGAGCAAAAGGAACTGAGATATAGCCTGTAGAGTGGCAAATTTAAGAAATCCTTTCTACAACTAACAAAACATGTATCTGATACATTTTTTGCATATATCAAGTCTATGAAACTACATGGAAATGAGAAAAAACAGACTTTGTTTTCTTCTTAACACTGGCAAAATGAAGGAGACACCCAATGTGTGTGTGTGGGGGGGAAACCCAACCCATCAAAACTTGCTGCCTAAAGAGCTAAATTTTGGCAAAGTTATAGCAACAGGGACCTATAATGAAAGCCAGACCACGTTAATAGGTAGCAATGGCAGCCCCACCTATAATACAGCCCATAAAGGACTTTCTTTGAAGATTTAGTAGGCATTCGCATTGAGTGAGCCTGCACACATTTACAGCAGCTGAGAATTTGACATATACATTTTAACAGAGCAAAATAAATCACAGCTTTTCCCATAGCACCAAATGAGAGACAGTAAGAATAAAATCACAAATAAATATTAACACTTCATTTTTGCTCTTTCTTTAAAGTTCTTGGATGGATTTTAATACAGCCTTCATTCAGTGCTAGGTGTAATATTGATTTTTTATAATGTTATTTATTTATATTGTATTAGGTTATTTGCAGATGATCATGCCAAGGAAAAAACAATTGGAACCAATACTTAGGTAAGGTGAAATTAGCTCAGTTGTTAACTCAAAAAACCCAAACCAGCACAGATAGTTTACCACTTTAAAAGGGGTCACTGTTATAGAAATAAGTATATCATGCATATGTATATACATACACAAGCAAACATATGCAAACATGCTCTGACATACAGCATAAATACCTCTGTCTGCAGAACAGCAGCCTACTCCAAAATAATGAAACTTTCACCTACTAAAACATGCCCAAACCATCAAATCTTTCTTCAGATTAGCTAGTATTTCCCCCCCGCCGCCCCTCGCTCTGCCACGTGGCCTCCTCTGTAAATGCATTTTTATTTCAGCTTAAAATAAAAACATTTCTTTATTAAAATCAGATATTTATGTAGCGTACCAAATACTTTATGCATTTGAAAGGTATCTGTGCATTTTTTCCTGACTACTATTTCCAGTGTAGCTAGTATTTTACATCCAATCTACCTAAGCAATACATCCATTCAGCACACCCGCACATCAATGCAAGGAGGAAAACCAATTGCCAGACTAGAGCGTTTCTGGAAAGCAGCAGCGTGAGCTTTGTGGATCCTGGTTCTGTTCTGTACAATGCTTCTCCGTAGCTCAACAGGTGACAGAACACATCTGCTTTGCATAACACATCCCTGTAAAAATCACTACAGAAACACCATTTGTAAGATCTTTACAACACCCGTAACTATCATAGAAGCCATGTAAGTCAGTAACCACTTAAACAGCACTTGGTGTTTCCTATAAAAACATACTTGTGGAATTACAGCCATGCTTTCCCCAAATAACTGTTTCTTCTGCTAAACATGGATGGACTTCATTATCGAAGTGTTTACTGCGGTACAAATAAAGAGAATTTCAAAAATGAAGGCCTGCATTCCAAACCACTGAGAGGGCATACGTAGAATATATTTGCAAAGCTGTTCTACTTCAGTTGTCTCGTGTCAATACTAAGAAAAACCTAAACTGGATTTGCAAACACGAACATTTAACTTTGACATCTGCAATAAATGATAGCTCTAATTGCAGTCTAATGAAAGCCCGTAATTATCTGTTTGGTTGATCTTGTTCCCCCAGATACTACAGTTCAACAAATCAGACTTTAGGCAATTTCAATTGTTGATCTTGTTCCCCCAGATACTACAGTTCAACAAATCCATTAGGCAATTTCTCTCTCTTTTGGAAAGCAATACATTTGTTTGATCACCAAAGGAAAAGAAACACACAGGGGATTCTCTTCTGTCAATTTAGGTCGCCCACAGGAATGCTCATTCTAGATGACGGCACCTACTCAGACTGCCTTAAACTTCTGTGTCGAAATGTGTGTCATAAACAACTTGCTCTTTTCAAAGTAGCTAAGAACAATTAGTCATTTCCATTTAATTTTATCTACATTTTCTTTATTTATTGAGAACATATCTAGATTTTTGACATTGCAAGAAAAATAAATACTCAACATTAAAATCCACATGCAATGTTTATTCCTAATCACTGTCTCTCTTTAACCACTGTTTATGTTACAGAATTAAACAGTTGCCATTTTTGCTATTTAGAGATTTGTATCCTCAAACCTCATGAAATGTGAAGGGACTGACAGTTCGTAGGCAAAGCACTAGGTATACACTTGCACTCTTTCCTTCCCCCCGCCCCCCCTTAAAGAGCTACCAGACTACTTTAGCTAAGAATACCCATTAAAAGGGGCTTTTTCTGGAATCAGGGAAGAAAATCAGAGATCTTGCGCTTTGGGTATTTATTGCAGGACAACGTGGCAGGAGCAGCACCATCACTTTTCCTCCCATCCCACATACAGCCTAGTGCAGCACGCAGGTACATGGGGAACAGCCACACAGCGTGGCTGCACTATCCTTCCCTTCTGTCCAGATAAAGCTTTTATCCAGCACCTTGGGATAATTGTCATAACTTCACTACCAATTCTGTTGCCTGCAGCAGGTCACCAGCACAGTAAAGAGCACCTGCACATTTGTATTCCTGACCAAAGTGTGGGGGCAAGTTCTCCCAAACTACAAGGTGGAGAGGTCCTATTCAAACGTAAGATCTATAGCATGGAGATTTTTAAGAGCCCTACTGTATATACAATGTGGAAAACAGATCTTGTACAGCTTTACCCTGTATGTTAAACGATGATGGAAAGAATAGCCTAGTCTTGAATTAAGTACCAGAATGTAAAGATGAGATAAAACAAGAATTGTAACTGCTGTTAAGCATTCTACATAACATTCTCCTCCATAGCCTGAAAGTCTTATTGCAAATTAGTTATAATACCTCCACAATTCAATTTTCACACAGATACCAAGATTACAGCTCTCTAGTAATTTAAACATTCAGATTCTACTCTTTTACCAAGGGCTTAAATTTCTATATTTAAAATATGCTTCTTATTTTTATTTTATTGTACACAGTTCCATTTTAAGAAACCAGACTGATTAATGTTGAATTTTCCCAACTGTGCTTGTCATTTATTGTATGCGTAAACTTCATATTCTACACAACACAAACTTAGAACTGTTATGATTGGTATAACATTAGTACTTATATCATTAAACATAATTTGTCTCTGAAATCATGGTAATTCATATAAAACTCATTATTTAACTTATAAAATTAATCAGAATAATTTATATTCTACTAATTGCACATGTGCAGTCAATTTCAAAGCATCATATAAGCACCTAATTATTTTAGGTTTATTTTTGTTAATTTTAAAGTGGATAAAGTTAATATATTTTTAAGGAAATACTTGAAGAATAATTTATAAAAAGGAGATCTTTAGTCTTTAACACGCACAGTTTTGAACCCCATCCTACATTCTGTTTTTTCATTATATTTCTACATAGAACATATATGTGTATATATATATGGTAACAATTTCACACCAGGCAAAATTTATTTCCGCTGCATGCAAAAATCTGCCTTTTATGTAAAAACCAGCCTAGAAAAGATCTGAAATTAAATGGGTACTCACTTGTTTAGTCTTTGTTTTTGTAATGGTGTCCGAAATGGGTTTCTTCCTCTCTTTAACAGCTGTTTTAGAAAACAGTTCTTCAAACTCATGATAATCTATGGAAGGCTCTTCAATTTTTTCCCACACAAGTGAAGCACTAGAATCTCTAAAGTTAAGCAAAAGACCTATGTAGGGCAACGTCAAACTAAATAAGGTCATAAATGGAGGAATGTAGAAAATAAAATAGTAGCGATTCAAAAGTTGTTGCCTAACTTCTACTAGCAGCATTTTGGTAAGGTATACTGTTGATTCTCCCCCATACTTCTTTGTTTGCTTCTTTGTTCATGCACGAGAATTCTCAGGCTAATTTATATTTACCCACTTTACATACACAGGAATATAAACAGGCTGTATACAGGTTATAAAACATACAGACATGGACAGAAAGAGAAGTAGAAATAGACAGTTATCAGCAGACCACCTGTGTGACAGTGGCAAGCACTTGAAAAGAAAGAAGAAATTCATCATTAAATAACAGTAGAAGAGTTTTACAATCAGTACTCAGAGACATAAAGAAAAGATTAATAAGGAAACTTCTTGTAAGGACCAAGAATGATAATTCACAAACAAACAAAAACCATAAACAACCAAACACAAGTGTATCAAAGTCATATCAAAGGAAGGGCTACCAGAATAGCTTTATGCTACCATGCAAATAAACTGCAGTTTGAATCTGCCTGCTGAGTGTATAAGGTGAAATAAAAGGATTTCTAGGTCACTAGAGAAAGGAAAGAGGATAAAATGCATTCGGCATACATCTATCTAGAGGGAAGACACTACTAAAACTCACAAGCTGCTCCAGAGAGAGACCAATGCTATCTTGAAAGTTGAGGGGAAGCACAAATACAACATTTTAAAAACCATCTCACAGAACACTTGTTAGCATATAGTCGTATCGGCTCTGGTCTGTAACCCCAAAAGCCAGCTGCAAACACTACCCTGTCATATGCTGTCATGTGCAAACAGCATTACTCAGAATTTGTGCGCTTTAAAGAAAATGGGCATCCCATTTAGATATCCAGCTACAAATAAAATCCTGCTTGCACTGAGGTTCTCTGAAAGACCTGCCTAGTAGCAAATACTTTTGCTCGTAACTTACAACACTATCAAGACAGTTGTAAAGTGAAAGCACCACTATCTACACAACTCTACAACTTACCTTTTACTGTGGAGCTGAATTCTTGTCCAGTAAAGAGGCTTCATTGGCCGAGAAGGCTCTATCACATGTTTCCTGCTCCCCTTCTCCTGATTCATCCCCATTGCAAATAAACCAGATGGTAAGGGAGGAGGAAGAAACCCACAGCCCTGTGGGACTGCTGGGTAGGTGCTGCCTTGGGCTGGTGCTGGAAGGGGTGGTGCTTCTCCAGGCAAAGGTGGTGGGGCTGGAGTTGGCATCCCCAACCCAGGCAAAGGAGGAGGTGGTGGAGGGACACCTGCACCAGGCAAAGGTGGTGGAGGAGGTGGAGGGGGGACACCTGCACCAGGCAAGGGTGGTGGAGGAGGTGGAGGGGGGACACCTGCACCAGGCAAGGGTGGTGGAGGAGGTGGAGGGGGGACACCTGCACCAGGCAAGGGTGGTGGAGGAGGTGGAGGGGGGACACCTGCACCAGGCAAGGGTGGTGGAGGAGGTGGAGGGGGGACACCTGCACCAGGCAAAGGCGGTGGAGGGGGAGGTGGGGGAGGGGGAGGGGGGACACCTGCACCAGGCAAAGGTGGTGGAGGGGGGGGCACGATACCCCCTCCTGGCAGAAGCGGTTGAGGTGGTTGCAGTCCTGCTCCCGGCAGAGGTGGTGCTGGAGATGGGGGTGGCATTCCCAGGCCAGGCAAAGGAGGAGGTGGGGGAGGGACACTGGCCCCAGGTAAAGGTGGTGGTGGTGGTGGAGGGGGAGGTGGGATGCCCCAACTGGGCAGAAGGGGTGGGACTCCTGCTTCAGGCAAAGGTGGTGGTAGAGGTGGCAGTGGGGCTCCAGCACATAGGAGAGGAGAGGCTGGAGGCAGCATCGGTGTCTCCCCACTTGGCAGAGGTGGAGCAGGGGGTGGTGGTGGCATCATGATGCCTGGCAAGGAGTGGTCCAGGTGTGGCACTGCTGAGCCAGCAGAAGGAGGGAGTCCTGAGCCAGGCGGGGGTGGTGGAGGTGCTACTCCTGCCATGGCCATGGGAGTGGCAAGGGAAGGGCCCTGTGCTCCAGACAGGGGAGCAGCTGGTTCAGTGGCTGGCAGTGATGGGGGAATGCTACATGTGGGCTCCGGGGGCAAAGAAGGGGGATGTTCACTAGAAGTCACATCTACAGTACTTAGAGGCTGGTGGGAAGCTGGCATTTCAGTCTCTCCTTCAAATGCAAGGGACAAATTAACTTTGGGTCCTGGAAGAGGTGACTGCTGCGTACTCTGCACTGATTGGCTTGCATCCAGTGGCACTGAGATTAGCTTCGGTGACAGAATTAAGGATATTTCAGAACAAAACGTGGGTTGTAGTTCTAGAGCTGGCAATTTCTGAGTTGGCCCTTCACTTTTGCCCCCTTCTAAATGCGGTGGTGGGGGTGGCTGTGGCAGTGCATTGGCTGAAGGCATTGTGTGTGTTAAATAATCCTCCGTTGGTGATGTTTGTACAGCTCTTGCTTGTGACACAGTCCTGGGTGCTGTCTCTTCTTCATTCGTTTGAAGAGTCACACTGCTGAGTTCCCTGCAGACTGTGTGCGTGTGCTTATTTTCCTGCTCCCTCCCAGCAGTCTGTACCTCTGCACCAGGGAACTGCTTCTCTAGTTCTGCAATTTTGGTCCTCAGATCCTCAATAGTTTGTTCAAGTTGTTGGATGACACTGGCACGCTCCTCAGATTTCACCTTCAAATCATCCTTTGAAAGAAAATAAATAATAAGCACGAAGCAGTTAACATTCTTCACTATATAAAAATTTTGAATTTAGATCAAGAGTATTGGTATTCCAGAGGTTGAGAAATAAGCCAGTTATGACAAGCTGTTAAAAAGAGAGGTATCAGTTTAGCTAGCTGCATCTTACAGTGGAAGAACATAGCTTAGGAAAATAACTTGCTTCAGTATGAAACTACCTTCATCAGTACGAGTATGTTTTAGACTGCGATTATATGTGACAAAACCAAATAGCAGCAGCAGCTCCTCCCTCCCTCCACAGATCTGGACCAAGGAAACAACCAACCACTGAACGCAAGTACTGCAAGCGTTTGTGTACACATGGATATGCAGGCATGGCGGTGGGAAGGGCACTGCATTATTTCTGTTAACTGAAAATATATTTAGCGTTTCTTCAAAGGGATTTGAAACATCTTCAAACAGACTCAACATACTACTGACAGCTGGGTTTCAATATACACCTTAATGATACAATACGGATTAGGAATGTGGAATATAACAAATGTTAATTTCGCGAAAACAGTTAATCTCCAAACAGAGTAATTATGCCTTTCTCCATCCAGCATGCTCGGGAAGGAAAAGACGACAAAACTAAGGGAGAATGTTCCTCCCACCCAGAATTTGTAGCTCCTCTGCCAAGGGACAGACTGTGAGCAACATTCAAAAAGCTTCCTGTCTGGGATGGTTACTCCGCATTTGACAGTTTCCACATTATTTAGATCTTTCTCTGAAGCATCTGATCCTGCTGTAGACTGAGTAGAAGAATCGTTAACTTTAAATGGCACAGTAATTCCTACATTTTAAAATAAATGCCAGTAACAAACTGTACTAAATTTAATGGATGTGTGCTTTTATCAAAAAGTACTAAAAGAAGCAACCTAGTCCAGAAATAGCCATTTGTGCTTATTCAGGAAAGTTAAACAGAGATAGAACAGACATGACTTGACAACACAAAATATTTTAATAAAGAACTTATTACTTTCTAGCTTCATGCATTTATTTTTAGTACTCTTTTTTTTCCTCTTTAAATTTGGAGTATTGGTCAGCACTTCAAGCATTTAATTAAAATTAAGTTTGTCATCCAACAGGTTTCTCAAGTGCTTACAGCAAAACAGTTATTTAGTGCCTTTTTGTTCCCTTTTATAAGATCATAAGTTTCATGGATGAGGCTGTAGGCTTACTTCATAGGAAATCTTTCAAACATTCAGATTTTATAGGTCTTGTAAAGAAGCCTACAAATAAACATACAATACCTGATATACTAATTGCCTTGATTTGTTTCAGGAAGGTGATGTTTTAAATCTCATCCTTTGACACATGAAACATTTAAAAGTCATTTTTCTTTCTGGAAAATGAAGTTGTAACTTCCAGCTGGGGACTACTAATAGAATATATGTTCATTAATACATAAAAAATTGTTTCTGCACAGAATCGATTTTCAAACATAAAATTTCAGGTTTGTGTTTATCTTAGAGTTTCCCAGCTGTCCCAAAGCAATCCCAGAAATAAAACAGTAACTATTACATTTAAACCAAATAGCTTGATTTTGAAGCACCTTTATAAAAAACTTACAATCCTCTACACTGTTTGAAATTTCTAGAATAGTGGTTTGAACCAGAAGTTATGGATAAAACTAGGTCTCCTTACCAAATTTAAAAACAAATGTGAAACAGAGAAAGGAACAAAGAAAAAGTTCTTCAATGAATAAAGAAGGAATGAACATAGCAGACATATTAACAGTGTTATAACAAGGAAAAAAGGAGGAAAAGGACATTTCCATTAAACTACTCATGGTGCTTCAATATACTATTTCCTTTAATAACCCAATACTTTGTACTAGCAACAGTTTTGCTGAAGAACTTCATTATAAAGAAGAAGGAGACAATTCTTTATTTCCTCTGCCCTTATCCCCCTACCAGTCACCTGCAAATACAATAAGGCCTGTCAATTCTTCAAAAGGCAACATTATCAAAGGAAATGTGTTCTGAGGATTAATAAAGGCCACACACCAGTTTCCAGTTATTTGAGAACAAATCCAGTTTCCCCAGACTGTAACTCTCCTAAGCTCCCATTTTACACTGTAAGAACACTCCACTAAGGGTTTTATGACAGATACAGCTTCCCCATTCTATCTGATTTGGAAAATTCATTGACAAACTGAAGTCAACAGGATTAGACACAATATTAAATGGTTCTGAAGAGATTTGCCTTAATGATGGCTGATCTCAGAACAGTTCATTGTTTTAAAAAACTCATTTACTCAGGAGATTGGATTAAACTTTTCCCACGAAAAAGATGCAATCCTCGAATCCTGAAATTCTACCTGAAGTACAAACACAGGGAAAAAAAAAAAAAGAATTCACTGTTTTACAAGAGCATTTACCCTGCAGACCATAACATTTCTTTCAAAAGAAGTATTTTTTAGAGTTTTAAAAAAATGGGCAATCAAGTGAGATGATTGAGCAATTCAGACAAGAAACAAAAACGTATTGATGAATTAAAGGGAATTTTTACCCCATGCCCTAAGAAACGTTTTTTTTTTTTTGCTGTCCTTGACAATCAATCAACAACATATCCAGGTTTTCACAGAAACAGCATATTACGAACAAACAAGACTTGGTGTGAATGAAGAGGTATTTATCCAGTGGAAATTACATACTTTAAATTTACTTGGTTAAAAAAAAAACAAAACAATCAACATGCCAAAACAAAGCCCTCAAATATTTACATGTTTCAGTAATTATTTTCGATAAATAGAGGTATTTTTAGTTTTGACTTTTATGATGCCCTCAAGCTAGTTTAATTAGATTTCTGCCTTTCCCCTAACAAGAAGTTTAAAGTTTTCCTCTAGATCAGAAAGGACTGCATCAACCAAACATGAGCCACAGTATGTTTCTACTATCCTCAACAAGGAAGGAAATCTAAAATATATATGACCAATCAGAAATGAAAATTGGGCAGTTTTCTCAGAAGAATAAGCAAAGGAAGACTTATTTTTTCATGCACGTAAAAGATGCTCTAAAGCTGTTGACAAGAACCAGAAGACCCAGGTAAAAAACCCACATATAATGAAAAGAAGTTTCATTTCTAATCCAGAGGACAATTCCACAGCAGAAACCTACAGGGTTTAAAAGAGATATGAGGGAACTCTGTCTTGCCTAGAGTTCTTACCCAGGACCCAGGTACTGTGGAACAGTCTTCTTTCTGTAAAGAAAGAAAGAAAGGTGGAAGCTTCAGCCTTGCTTTATCCAGGTGACTTGAGTGTTTCTCAAACAGGTTGTACATGTTCCATGCGCAATTAGTTGGATGCTCAGCCTGGGACTGCTGGCCTGACTGTGCTTGTGTTGCACCGATAGGCTTGTGTGTGTACAGTAGCCACCTGATCAGGGAATACTGGCTTTACTGGGTATAGGTTGTGCACTTGGACCTGCATGTGTACCAAAAGCCTGTACATTACATCCAGTTCATTCCAATCTTGTCATGTTTTCCACATGTGCACATCAGATGTCCAGCACAAAGCTGATCTGTATAGATAGAACATGCCCAGGATCTTTAAGCATGTAAAAGCTCAGACTGCAGCTGCCTTCACTACGGAGTCTGACATCCTAGCTTCTCAGATGAGTGAATGAAACATACAGATCCTTCTATAATTAAATTTCCAGGCAGAAAAAAACCACACACAAGTGAAAATTAGCCCTCATCTCTATGTGTGTCTCTACGTCTATATCGTATATTTCTCTATGTCCAATGATTTCAACTTGCATTCACTGATACACTTTATGAACAGCCAAAATGTGTCTTTTTCTTCTGAAACTAGAATGGCAGCTCTTAAAAGTAATTCTGGACTATTTGAAAAATAATGACATATTGTTTAGTTTTAGAAGTTACTAACTTATACTATTACAAGACCACAAGTTGCATCAGCAGTTTGATAATTTTCAGTAATTTGTCACTTAGTGTAATGAAATTTCCTCTTTGGATGGAATTAATATTTAGATGATAGGATTATACTTCTTGGTTGTTTTTTTTTCCAAAACCTTTACCTTTTAGTTTACATCAAAATTCATGAATCAGTCTATGCTGCTACACGACAGCAAGCATGCACAGGGAATAGAAGCATACAGGTGAAGAGGATTAAGATGGTAAAATAAGATCCCTTCAGGTCTTCCAGCGAGTCAAAACTTGGTGGTACCAGTTACTCAGAAGGATGCTCTTTCCAACTGCTCTGTTAATAAATACCCCTTTCCTAAACAAAGTGAAAAATTTAAACACACACACACTCACCGAATGGCAAAAAGTAGCGCCACAGTAAGAATTTAATTCAGTCAGAGAAATGTGATCTCTATTCATGTTTCTCTCCTAAAGCTGTCTCATTTTCAAAGCTACTTCTTGCAACTGCAGGGCAATGTTAAGAAAAGTAGACAGAACATTCTAACAGGCATTTTTAGTGCTACAGCAATTGTCAAATGAGAAGTACCAATGGACACTTGATTTACATTCAAACAAAATAGCATCTGTCTAATGAATTTTCACATTTCACTTAATCCTCAAAGCCCATTGCAGCATCTTAGTTTGACACCAGTAGAAGTTGAGTCAAAAGCTGGCAAACTTGCCCATAGCATCAGGGACAGCTGCTGAAGAAGAATTAGTATTAGATACTAATTTCTTCCTCAGAGGAGGAGATTAAATTTTTTTGTGAACCTTTTAGTATACTAAGGTGCACACATGGGGACAAAGGATATACATGTTCACAATAGTCCACGTTTCTTCCTACAACCACAAGGAAACACGATGCACAGCTCCCCAAGATAGCATTGAACAAACAGGCCCTGAGATAGAAATGGTGTAGTGCACTGCGCTGTCAAAAGTGATAAACTGTCTGGTGAACGTGAGCTAACTTCCCACTCGGTGATGCATTGCAACACATGGATTACACCAGCACTGTGCTGGCATCGGGACTATTCTTAAACTAAAGGGCTAGGACATGCCTAATCAACAAAGAAGTTTTCTCATAACCTATCATGGGTAACAAAAAAAAACCCAACCAAAACCAAAATACAAACAAACAAAACCACAAAGCATTACATGCAGAAATAGGCAATTGTTGCAGTTCAAATGAGCAAAGATAGGATCAGCAGGGAGCACAGACCTTTGAAGAAAGATGCATGCATTATCAATACCAACTTGTACAAGCTGGAAATCACAATAAAACAGTTTTTCAGATTCTGTTTCTTGAAGCTTCTCTTTCTAAGAGTTTGAATTCCTTATCCCTGGGCCAAGTGCATTTTAAAGGATAAGATCCCAGTTTTTACAGTTCTCAGTAAATAGTAAAAAACAGAAGAATCAAAACCCAACTTGAGATACATCAAAGACAGAAAGAGTATTCTCACTGTAAGCTGTAAGAGTCGTAACTAAGCTGAAATATAACCTTAGGTTACCCCCAAGTTCTGCTACAATAGGAATTCCAAAATAATTTTTGTAGACTACAGACTAGACAAGATAAAATAAAATCTCACAGAACCACTGACCACCCTAGGAGCTACGCAGCAGTCAAGTATAATTACCGTCGTCTTACATAATATTACTTTTAGCCTGTTTTACAGGCTAATTACAAATAGCCTTTTTCAGTCTGATTGCCCAGAAAGTTTTAGGCCTGCTTTACTTTAAAAGTACCAAAGAAATCAACTAAAATCCAACACCCCTGGCCTCAAATCTTGAGGGTTTCTTTCCTAGCATACATGAAATATCATTATTAGAAAAGCATGAAACTATACAGCAGTAAACAAGAAATATTTCAAATAAGGCTTACCCCTCCACATAGCTTCATTTAGCCCAGAAACAGGTTTAACTGTTCTGTCACTCAGCCAGTGTAAAACAAGTATGTAAATGAGTCTGAGCATAAAAAACCTGGGAAATAAAAAAAAACAAACCCACAAACAAAACAAAAAAAAACCCCCACAACCTTGAACTTGGTTAATTTTCATATAACCTTTTGCCTATTTCTGCTGTCTTTTTAGGTGTTCTACTGTCGATCACATAGAGACTGCTGGAGTAGAATTAGCTCCGCTTGGGTCTTTCAGCAGATGAAGAGATAACTAAAACCTAGGCCCCTACACCAGTAATCCAATAGGTACCTTAAGAGTCACAGATTTCCTTAAAAGTTGGGATAGAAACTGTTTTGGATTTATTTTCTGCTCAATATTTAGACTTTATTGAAATGACTGTCATGTGATGAATCACTTCCTTTCTTCTATTGCTTGCGTTTGTCCTAAAGTATTATGACTCGAAAAGGTCTGGGTGATTTTCCTGTGAACCCAGGCCAAGGCAACCATCCATGTCAGTCTGTTAAAACACAAAATACAACCTGGCATACCTTGAACATTAGTACACCGCCATACTAGAGAAAGGAGTTGAACTGTTTCACACCAGACATTTTTGTGATTTTCAGTTCAACTGGAGATTGACTGGCAGCCTGGGAAGTAGTCACTGTGTAAACTACCTCATCTATCATTAGTTGTGTGTTCCTTACAGGGAGAAACTGTACTAGTTTTCATGCTAGAAATAACAGTTGCCAAACTATTGCCCAAAATGTGAACATTAATAATCTAAATTTGAATGATTAAGAACACCTTTAACGTCCAGTACAAGGAATCAAGAAAGCTATGATTTTCCAGGTGAACTTTGCCACATTCTGATAAGCAATTGTCCCGAGTATGATATTTCTACACATTTGCCCTTTTTATCCAAGAGTTCAGCCAGACCGCAAAATGGGAGGTTCACATGTTGCTTTTGTTTCAGGCTTCCAGCAGGGAATAAGCAGCAAAAAATATCCGCAGTAAGAATAAATCTTTGTAGAAAGGGATGAATAGTCTTCACTACCCTGAAATACGAGCCCGCTCCTCATGACAGAAAAAGTTTGGGGAAAGGAATCAGACCCTTCACAACTGCATCCACAAATATGCTGAAGGCAGGAGGCTGGAGGTCAGTCAGCTTCCCTAACTCTTTGAAAGTGTGAAGGCTATATTAAAAAGCAAAGCTGTGCCATTTTGGGTGAAAAAGCATTAAATAAAATCAATCACAAACAAATCATCAAGTATGAGCTTTATATTTTAAGAAGCTAAGTAAAAACATTTTAGTATCAAGGACATTAGAAAAACATATTTTTTCTCTTCAGGAAAAGTAGAATATTGAAAACAAAGAAAGTAATTAAACGTTCAAGAATATAAAGCCAATTTTAATCAATAGTTTTGAACTTATTATTTAAAGAACAAATAAAAAGAAAAATATGTATTAAAAGTACAGAAAAGAAAAAAATTGATCTTACTGTTTTAACTTATACCAACCTAAAATGCACAGCCTAATGATAACTATCTTTTGATCTGACTATAAGTAGAAGTTATACCAGTTAGTCTGTTTTGTATCCAAAGAGTAGAAATTCTTCCCAACTTAAAAGTAAAGCTGTCATTTAGATATAGCAATATACCATGGTTACGGTCGGTTTTTCTTTCAATTTTTTTTTAAATAATTTTAAATATTTCTAAATTCTAGAAATATGCATTTTTACTAAGAAAAGCATTTCATATCTCTATTCTGTGCATAGGGTCCTGTGGATATTCTCAGGATCGACACCACTGTAAGGTAACACTTGATCTTTAATGCTGAGAGAAACAGGTTATCCTAATGCTGAGAACATGGCTCACTTTTGAGTGGATGGCGTGTCTCAGATAGTTAAGCCAACTTGGCAAATGAGATCAGTCTGTCCTGCTAGGAACGTCACAAGAAATAATTTTCTTTCAATGACCAGATATTTTTTGGAGACACATTTTATGGAACATGCATCTGTGTGTGTATGTACACATATGCACATACATGCATGCGAACTTATACACACACACTTTGTCTTGTTGCTTTCTTGTACTTAATAAGATTTCTTCATCTGTTCTCTTCAATTTCTGTGGAGTTCTTTTAAGAAAACTTTGGAAGGTTGGTAAATACTACACTACCTAAAATATTCTGTGTAATCCAAAAACAGTATCGTACCACTGAATATAAAAAAAACTCTTTCTTTTCACTTCTCTCCAAAAGGTAAGAGGAATTTCATACGTAACTAACCAAACTTTCAACTTTCAATTAAAACCAAAATTTGTGAGAAGAGGACTTTCAGGATTTTCATCTGAAATAGGATTTTCATTTTTTAAAATTAATTAAAGAAAATAAATTGTATTTTAACAATTAATATGTACAGCTCTACTAAACATTTTACTTTGACCAGGAATGCATAAGAGTGAACACTAACTAAATGTAGCTATTTTCATGAGTAAAAAGAGCGAAGAGTAAAGGAGAAAAATAGAAAACAACTTAAAACTGTATTTTGAACAAGTGTATACCTATCACACATTTCTATTCACTGCTCCCACAGAGAAGTAACAGTGCTTTGCTAGAATTTTACGAGAAGTTTGTTCTAAAAGGCAAGAGAAGAAACATAATAGTACTCAGAATCACACTCACGCAGACAGAAAAGAGGTAATTCTTTGTCTCCAAACCCTATCCCATACAATGGGAACTCTCATCTCTTGAGAAAGAAGGAGAAAATGTCTCACATTATATCCAAGGATTTTAAGTACCACCAAGTAATTTTGGTTAAAATAAGTGAGTTTGCCAGTTTTACTCTCTTTTCTCCTTGTTTTCCCCTCAATGACAGAAGAAAGGGGATGTTTATAAAACCTCTTTACCTTCCATTGACTAGAATATGCAGGCACACTGTTTAGACATTATTGTTGCCTGAACCCTAAGGTTGGTGCTAGTTTTCAAAGAAGTTGTATTTAAAATGACAAAAAAGTCTGTCTGGTTTGTCTAAGTATAAAGAGCAGTCAAAATGGAAAATGTGGAATGCCCATTCTGATTACAAGACACAAAATTTACATTATGCCCTGTCATATTCTCATAGGAGTCTGTGGTATAGAAGTGAAACTAGATGAATCACTCGAACTTGACCAGCAGTTTCTGAAGAATTGTAATCAATGCCTAAAAGTACACAGTATTTGAACACACAGGAAATATATGTGCTTTTAGAGCACACATTTTCATCTCCTTAAGCTGTTATCAAAACAACACATCATAAATGTAGTGAGACTTAGCACTTTACCACTGACTAGACAAAGCAGTAAGCACATATTAGCACTGCCACATACCCCTCCTCAGAGATGAGCAAAGAGTCCCGAGAAAATCAACTAAACATCTAAGCTAGACTTGCTTGGAGGAGGATGGTGGTAGGGAAAGGATTAAACAGCATAACTTCCTAATGTGTATTCATCCATGAATTATTCTATGATTTTTATATTATTTCAGAGCTATCGTGTCACTTACCAAACCGGAAAAACAGAATAAAGAGCCTTTCAAATTGAAATGAACATATAAGTAAAACTTCATCTTGACATTAAGAACAAGAATACAAATCAGAACAAAGCAAATTTTAGCCTCACCATGGCCAGGGAGGAAGAGTGAAAAAATGTGCTATTGCCAGTCCACTGAAAATTATACCAATGTATTGTTCCTTTTAAAGAAGCAAGCACTGCCTTCAAGCAAAACAATGGAAGTCAATCCAAGTATTGTGAAGTCTGGATATAATACAGAATACTAACATTTGTTCTGAGAATTAACTGCTTTTATTTTTCTGCCCCACAGGCTTGACATACTATACTCCTTTATTTATTTTTATTTAAATATGGAGCCTGGGATTTATATTCTATGTATGTCAATTACTTGCTTAAAATGATGTTCAATGCACTTTTATCCTCCCTTTTTAAAAATTTTTCCCTCATCAGAACTAAACGGAAAAGATCCAGGATTATGGCTGAAGAAATGAGTTTCATATCCAACAGAAAACTGACCTCTTCATTTAAACGATGGTAATTCAGGAGTAAACCACTTAAATTATCACTACAAAGACATTCATCCAGAAGTCTTGTAGACCAGATAAAATGTGTTTCCTTCACTGGTTTAAAAAAAAAAAAAAACCACAACAAAAAACAAACAAACAAACCAAAAAAACCTAAACTTAACAGTGATGGAACAGAAGTTTCTAAACATTTGATCTTTCAAGATGACTGTTAGTACTTTTAGGACATGGCTTTATTACCTTTGAGAGACCAAGAGACGCTGTGATTACTATACCTTGGTGAGATTAAACACAGTAAGTGTGCATACCTTTTTACAGGCTAACTTATTAACCACCAGAAAGCTACCATTTTCTGACTAAAAATAAATAAAATAAAAGACAAAAAAAATAATATTCTCACTCACTGTAGGGTATCTGCAGGACCTCCTGAAAATGACTTGTAAGTGCCTTGCACAGCCCATTCAAAAATACTTAGCTGCCATCTAGTGGCTGAGTAGGCCGACTTCTTTATGGTGTCTTCCAGGCTCTAATTAACCACTTCTTCCTTCATTTCTAATTTTTCAGCTTGTGTTCTCATCCTTCGTTCAGAGCCTAAGAAATGCTTTCTTAGAAGGAGTTTCAGCAAGAGTATCCGAGGACAGTGCTTGAATCACAAAGTTCAGCTAGTAGTCATATAGGGAGAAGAACTAATCTCTCTTTAAACTGTATTGAGGCCTCAACTCAGACTGCCTCACTTCATTATTTTTTTTTTTAAAGTAATTCATTGATCAGCTAGTTTTAGAACATGAAAAATCTATTAGTTCTTATTAGGCTTTCTAAAAAGAAACCAAAAAGAAATCTGAAAAATGCAGCACATTTAAACTGAAAAGTAAGTTCTAATATTAAGACTCAAAACCAGATCTCCATTACTACAATTTGAAAATTCTGCATAAAAACTGTATCTCATGAACATGAGCATAAAAGACAGAGTATACCCGATCTGCAATCGTTATGTCCTGGTGTGAAGTTCAAACAAAGGTTAGATTCCCCTTTACTGCCTGAACAAAGTGTTCGGCACTTCAGCAGTGCCTCTGACCCCAGCAGTAAAGCCTCCTGCCAGGGTTCTATCATCTTTTGCTTCACACAGACTTTGTTTCCTTTCTGTGCATTTTTGATAAAGCATAATTTGTTCTCAAGGCTAACAAGAAAAAACTACCTGCCTACATATGCTTCCTGATATTCACCCACTTTAAGCTACCATATCCCAATTCTAACATTACACGTTGGACATACAGTTAGAACCTAAGTCCCTGACCATGACATATTGCAAACCTGACTATTTTTTGCAAGATAAGAACAAAACTGTTTTACAGCTCTGATTTTTTTTTTAGCTTTTTGTTTTCTGAGAATGGACTGTGCTGGCATGATGTTGCAGGAAGTTGACATTGATACAGTTCTCCTTAAAACAAAATATCCAATTCTATTTGTCAGGACAGAGGACAGAGACCATCAGTTAGCTATAGCATTTACTTTGAGAAATACAATTGGTACAGCCTTCACTATCATTTGATTCATAGCAAAAAATTCCAAAAAAGTTTGCTTCTATCATGCTCCTTTCTTTCCTCAGTGAGACAACTGAGTATACTAGATCCTTGTGAATACGTCAAACATTTTTGTTGGGTTTTTTTAACCCAAATGTGTACCTTCCTCCCCAGCCCCTGCTGAAACCTAAGACTTTAGCTATGATACTTTTGTAGGAAAAGAACTGGTTTAGAAGATCTGTTCATTGCCTTCTGAAGCCTTCTCCTCCCCCTTACAAAAAGTAATCTGGCAAGTTGCGAATGGACAGGAGTGACACACATTCCCAGGTCACTGGATCCTTCTAAATTAATATCTCAAGAAAGAAAACGTAAAATGAATCAGTGTAGAAAGAGTCACAGCCACAGAATGGTTGGGGAGCTCATAAAGTAAGTTCCCAGTTTTTCTCCAATTTCTGCTGAATACAACTGTTAAACAGTCTCATCTACAGTTTGTCTCTACCCTGATGAAAGCTATGTAATACCAAAATAAAGCGGCTTTTAGAAACTTCCCATTTGTATTTTTTCTTTTTGTATGTGTAGTAGAATAATGTCATCATTTCAGACAAATCTTACATTTACCTTCCTTATCTTACCTTCACCTGTAAAGAATCTTCTTTATGACATTTCATTTAAGAGAGAGTTTTGAGCAGCATGCATATTTCTGAGACAAAATCTAGCTGTGACATTTTATAATAATGAGAAGTAAATCCCACCCCCCCCAATATTTGATATTTTCTAAATAGACTGATCATGTATTTTTCTTAAGAGATTTCACAACCTTTTTTCTTGTATTACTAAGTGTCAAAATTGGAACATTTCAAGTATCACTAAGTTATTACCCTAGGGAGTTATAACAATTTGTAGTTAAAGACTAGAGTAAGGAAAAAGGTCCCTGCTAGTTAGCAATACTCTAAAGAGACACACCAATGTTTTCATACGCTTACAGTATTTTTCAAAGGAAAGTATATTCAACGTGGGAAAATGTGTCCTGTGATTTAAGATTTTAAGGCTGGCATTGTTTCCCTATAATACTGTTGGAAAGTGCACCAATAGATAAAGCAGTAGAAATCTGTCTTCAGTGCCTGAGAACTGCCAAAATTTTATCTGGTTGTTGCTACCAGTTAAAGTACATGGTGTTCCAAGAAGTTGTATAATTTTGGTTGAGGGTTTATTTGTTAGTTTAAATGGGGTGAACCAAACCAAAGTGAACAAATGAGCCAGAAACATTACAGGTATAAGAATTTTTTGATGTCAAGCTGTTCCACTGTAAATATAGTTTAAATATTCAGTGTAAACTATCTCATAACCAAACTGCTGGAAATTGGAATAGTCTGGCAAAAGCTCATCTCCTGAGACAGTATGAGGGAGACCAGCCATTACCTTATGGCATGAAGAAGAATACATTACATCCGGACTCTGACTTTCAAATAAACGTAATGAGCGCTTTCTTTTTAAATTTCTATGATACTCAGAATAGACACTTATCACAAATGATCAAAAAAAGAAGAAATTTAAGAAATTTGAAATATTTTTATAATAAAGCATAAGAGAACAATAAATTTACGTGACTTTGAAACAATGTTACGTTTCTGTTCTGTGATGTCCCGCTACTAACCCAAGCCTATTTTTTCTTTAAATCATTTTACAATTCTAAGATGCTTTTTGTTTTCCTTTTTGCTTTCTGGTGAGACTCTGTTTTTACCTGCCATATAGCAAAATCAAGCAAACCTGAAAACAAAGTTAAAACAGCAAAATTTGCAAAGGTGACACAAAAGATTGGGGGTGTGAAACAGTAAGGAAATTGGCTTTTGCACAGAAATATCTAAACATCAGGTTTGAAGCTGGAGTTTCTAAACTGGGACATTCAATTTTTCTTTTCTTCCTTCACTAAATGAGTTAGGCCTAACAAAGCTGTGTCTGTTTGCACTGGGAAGACTAAGCAGACATTGTTGCTCCTCTGGCAATTCAAAATGGGGACTTTCAACGACTGCCAATTTTTCTTATTTTTTCTCTGCTTACCAATTCCTCCACTAAAAACAGGCACACCCCAATGCCCTTGTTATTTTAATTGTAATTTTTAATAATTAGTTATTTTGGACTCAAAAGAACAGTCTTAGAAACTTTAGGAAATTATGCTGCAAAATATGCAGGTAAATGTCTAACATTGTAAAGGTAATTTTATATAAAAGGGATTTTATATAAAAAAGACCCTTCCAGCGGCAAGAAAGTATAGAATCGAGGCTCTGTCTGTGTTACTAATGCTTTTAATTTAGAATTATTCTGAAACTTTTAGTTAACACTTTATCCTAAGTGATAAATTATCAGCATCATGTTGCATTAGCCTTTTTTCTATGTCAATATTGACCAGCTCCAATTATTTTAATAACATGTGGAAAATATCTTTTCCCAGGGAAAGGAGAGGGAAGAAGCCTGTAAGTAGACTTAGTTGATCAGTTTCAAATTTTACACTAGGGCTCTCTTCCTTTGTCACGTATCAAAAGAAAAGAGAAAAATCACCTACTTGGCTAACTCCAGGCAGTGCTTGCTTTTCTCAGAAAGAAAAACTATGGACAAGCTAGACAAAGAACAAAGGAGACTAGATCTCTACTAGAAACTTTTCATAGTATTTCAGCACTTTAAACAAGTTCAAATTACACCAAGAATGATCTGAGTGCAACGGAGGATTTATCTACAAAAATTACGAAAAAAGTTAGCGTGCCCATTCTACTTTCGAGACGTTTTAACAGATTGATATAATATACTCAACTGTTTGGGACTGTACAGAAACATTTTGAACACATTAAAACATTTTATCCACATAGAGTTCCTCAAATTAAATAACTTCCACTCTCATTTTCAAAAGAAACCAGAAGTATGATGACCTAATACAGCATGCATTCAAAACAGTTATTTCTGCTCTTCATTGATCAATAATAGTACAGAAATAAGGAAATTCACATGACTTCATCCCTCTTGCTCAATGCTGATCTTTTATGGAGATCTCTAACACCACCAACAAATGCAATTCAGTAACTGGACCACATAAAAGGATACTTTTAAAAATAATAAAAAACACCAACTTGAAGTAAAAGTTATTTGTTCCAGCCATCAAACAGTGTTCTAGTGCTGTTGGTTAAACTTCATTCTCTTAGCAAAATAATCAGGTGTTGTTTTTTTTTTTTTAGGTAAAGTACCTAAGCATTCATGAACCTATTCCCATTAATTATAGTTCCAATAAAATAGGTCTTTTATATAAGTTTTTTCTTGTAATGAATTAAAATCCTAAACTAATTAAATATGCTTCTTACATGCAATATCTTTCTGGAAGTATAGGAAAAAGTTCTTTTTCACAAGAAATACTGCAAAGCATGGCTACTGAAACTTGGGTGACCAAATTATAAAAATAACATGGGACAAATGCATTTTAGTTTAAACTTAAAGCATTGCAATGTAGAATAATTCTGTGATGTTATTTTAATTAACGGGGTTTAGTTTTTAAACGTTGCTAATTATGGAGGTTGAAGAATTTAGGTAACTGACTAGAACTCCTTTAATGTTGTTTGGCAAGACAAAAGCCACTAGGGTAACATGAGCATGGTAGGGCAACTAGGCATAGTTGCCTCAATTGAACCTGGATTAAATTTGCAAGTCTAATGATGAGGCACACATTTCACTAGGCATTCCTTATTTTCTCCCTCAAAAGCAAATCACTCATCATTTTCACAAATGTTACTCAAAAACCCCACAAAAACCAAACACCACAAAGAAAAAAAAATAATAATCAAGAGGAGCTGGCCACTCCTTGATCCAAACCAAGATCTAAGGAAGCCAGAACTTTGCCTTCCTCTTCATGACTTCCAGAACAATTGAACAGTTTTATTCACTAGGAAGGTAAGTCTGATGCTTGTCATCAGAGAGTTTTCACAGGAAATAGGACAGTCTTTTGAGGAAACAAAATGTGAAGTTCCTTGACTCATTCAAACTGCACCACATTTAATGAAGAATATAAAGTGAAGAGTGATGTGTAAAAAAAATAAAATACACTGTGTTTATGTTGAACAAGTCCAACCCAGACCAAATCTTCACTATCCCAGTATTACATTGTCTCCTTTTGAAGTCCAGCATAGCACCCTAAATCTGTTCACCTACTACTACTGCTATAAGCTTTCAGTGGAGAAGCCGAAAAGAATCTCTGCTACTATTACTGACATGAACTTTTGTAGATTAGCTAAAACAACCAAATCTTCTATTACTATTCCTTTAGTAACACCATCAGAGCTCCAGAACCAAGTCTTAACTTACTTCTGAGTGAAATGAACAATAACATTTTACAAGAATCATCTTAGACAGGCAGAAACCTTCAGTCTCTGCACGTGGATACACTATGGAGCATATAAGTATCTTGAAATAAAAATTGAGAAACAAATGCACAATTCCAAACGTTTTTGTTTAGAACATTCAGTACACAAAACTATTGCAAAAATGTCTGAAGTACTGCTTTTCTGGTCTTTTTACAAAATTATAGATAAAACACTTCTATTAGAATCTTACCTGTGCCTGCTGAACATCTTCTGTGCATTGTTTCTCTGTTTCTAGGACAGTAGATTTCAACTCTAAAAAGAAGATACAGATTTTTAAAAACTTATATAAAAATAATCCATTGATCCTTCAAAATGCACATTAATAATTTCATGAGAAAGGGTAAAGTTTAAAAGAAAACAAATGTTAACTGTCCCATGTTCCAAATTATCCATCTAAAATTAACCTAACAGGTTATATGCACAAAATAAAGTCAGCCTGATCTTAATTTGGAATATGTGTATTTTGACTCAACATTAAATACTGTCATCTGAAACTTGAAAGGAATCTATTTTGATTGTCAAAACTTCTGATTCAAAGAAAAACAGTTACTTATGACTCTATTTTACATCTTCCACAGGAGGTCAAGGGGAAGATTCTCATGTTTGTTCATCCCATCCAACCTAATTAAGAAGTATTTCTGTCTTTAACACCTGGGGGTTGTGTCTGTTCACAAAAGGCCAAAAGAACCTGGGAGCAGAATGATGACTGTTGGCAGCTATGTTATCTTTTTCATATCCTCCACTGGCCCTCCTTTGCCCTGCCATCAAAATTTGAAGTCTCCATGATGAGGTAGATAATGATACAGTTCTAAACTCACACTTTAAAAGTGTGCTTGAATGGAAGCGGTCTTAGTATTGCAAATACATTTTGAGAAATCTCAGTTTCATCCTAGCTTTATTATTCACTGTCTACATCATCTCAGTCTTACAAAGGGATAGTTTGGGACAATACACTGATTGTGCAAGTGTACAGTCAGAGCTTCCCACAACTGGGAACATTCAAACTGAGGACACAAAACTAATTCTTCACCTTTGTACTGAATTCCACACACTCTTTTTTGGGCAAAGAGCCAGCATTAATTTAGCTCTTGAAATTTTGACCGTGCTGAAAAAATGAAATAAAAGTAGTTCATTCTAGTGTATCTTCTTTATTTTTTTTCCACTTTGGAATAACTAATGAGAATCCTAATGAATATATAAGCATTCCTTCACTTAGTTACTGTCTTGGGGGGCGGGGGGGATATTCGTGCCAGAATGATGGTTTTAAATGGAACTACTTATCTCCAACTATCACTGTAACAGTGAAAAATAAAATAGCAGTGAGACTAAGAACTTTTATCTGTGCATTTTACTTGGAAAATGAGAATCAAAACATAAGATACCACACACATGCCCCAAACTAGATTCACTTTCTTGTTTTAAAACCTGGATAACAATTATTATATCTACTATAATACTAGTCTTTGATCTCTCTGTTTTCATAAAAACATTGCAATTTAAACCAAATCTAAGCACAAAAGAAATTACATTAAAAGCTTGATTGTGCTAATATTTATTTTAGTAAGAGACAGTTACTGTACATTCCCACGTTGTTTCTACAATGCTGTATTTTGATGAGCTGCTGGATAAAAGTAGCAGCAGATTTTGTGCTGGAAATGGCACAAGCATGTAACAACCCAACACACATTCAGGGCCCTCAAGCCTTCCAGTAAGCCACTGCAGAGAATAACAGAGACTTCATTTATTTATGGAAGAGAGAGAATCTTGTAGTTGTCGTCCAGAAACTCTGGATTCATAATTCCTAGACATTTGGCCTCCTCACAGCATTCTGACAATCCCGGCAGTTGGGAGGCCAGACATAAATTGCCAGTTGCAGTTAAGCTGCAAGGCTACCCCTTAAATTTAACAATCTTCAAACTTTTAAAATTTAATTTAATTTTTTAAGTATTTACTAAAACAGCATTTCAAGTCTTGTCTGTCAGAATTGTTCCTAGTCATAAAAAGCGGGATGAGGATAGGTTGTTGTTAACAGTAAATAACTCATCATCTCTCACTAACAAATTTTTAGTATGGATGAATCAAGCCTTGTTGCTGGCTTTTAGGTAAGTCCATTTACTGAAGAAAATTCAGGATGCTACTGACGAATTGGGCACTTACTCCTCATCGCAACCAAAAGAACCCCACCAAAACCAGTGAAATATTATATTCTAGGAAAAGTTATTAATGTCTATTCTGAAGGAAGGGAAGAGTATTAACACTTTTAAACGAAGCAATTGTGAGATACTTCTTATTCAAATTATCTGGAAGAAATAATTTTTTGGCTAACCCTACCTCAACTGATTTGCAAAACCAGGAAAACTTCACTAGTATTTGGGCATCTCCCCAGGGCTTATATACATGATTTTAGATTTCTGTATGGTTGAGAGAAACTTTAAGATGTTTGAATATTCTAGTACTAGACAAGACACGTACACACACAACTTAGAATGTATCCTGTTATGCAAACTGTCATAAACTACCTCCCTTACTCAAAAGTTGTTAAAAAAAAATAGGAACAGGCTGCTCTAAGTATTTGTTAATATTAAGCAATTTGACAAAATTGTCTAGCTTATTTTTACCTCAGCAGGCTTTGTTCTAAAAAGGGTTCTAAATATAAGCTGAGTTCAGGGTGATAAAAGCAGATTTCCTTAAGGTTAGTTTGCCAAAATTCACCAAATAGACTGTATTTGCAGCAAACAGGGTTTTATCTTTGTTAAGCAAAAGTGAAAACCCAAAAGCAACCACCACTGCAACAAAAAATAGTTTAGGAAAGGAAAGGAAAAAAGCGCCATATGACAAATGAAACCTTCCTCTTAACCCAAATAATTCCCACCCCACCCCCGTTGTTCATAAAACAAAGGAAATAAATATCTGGACAAGCTTGGTTTTGTTGAAGAGACTAACATCCATTTCAGGTTGTAAACCCACAGAGAGATTTAGTGTTTCATTTTGCAGAAGTTGTATAATCTTTTGAGTCTCCGCCCAGGCGGTTAGGACCAGTCCCGTGGGAGACAGGAGAATGCCTGCCTACTTGCCTTTTCCTGTATGTTAAGTAAAATAATGTCATCAGCAAAACACTAAAATTATTGAATTTCAAGTACCCTGGTTGTGTTTAGATTCAGGCAATGTGCTGGGGTGTGGTAGAGTTAAATACCATTAAAATGTGACAGGAACAGATTTTGGGTATTCGGATGGAAAATTAGTGGCATACACTCTGATCTTATTGGTGCTATTGACTCATTTTGTCTAAAACCTTTTCTGAATCCAGAACTGAAAGATGTTTTTTGGCATAAGTATATGTTGACTTGAACCCAAAGTCATATTAGGTGTTTCCAAACTTTAGTTTTTTTAATATATAGCCAACTAAAAAATCCCCAAGAACACAAAAAAACCAACCACCAAAAAAATCAAAACTAATTTAAAAAAACCAAAACAACCAACCTGAACACAAAAAGCCCAAAATCCCCTGACAAGTTTAACAGCCCTTTCTTCATACCCACCAGTGCTCTACATGACACAGAGCACACAGTAAAACTATTTAATATGTACTATATTAAACAGATGATTAATTAATTTGCTAATTTAGGAACAGATTACCTAAGACCTCGCAGAATTTCCTCTTGCCTTACTTAAAACTTGAAGTCCTAGTAGTGTCCTCAAACTAACATGTGTATAATAAAAATAAACTACATAAAAATATCCTGCTACTTTCTTCCTGGATCAACAATTTTGTCTAAAATGGATGTTTTAGTTTGTAAACCATTGTCTCTGGTATTATTGTATCTGATTAATCCATATGGCCAAAATTATATATAATGCAAAAAAAAATAAAATAAAAAATGCAGCTACTCCGCACACAATAATTTCAGCCCTTTCAAAAATGCTTGCCTCCTACACCTTACAAAAGGGGCATATACATAAAATAATTTAGTTAGAAATTTTAGGGAAGATATTTATATTACAGGCTTCACATGAGACATCACTCACCTCCAGGTTCTTCCACATGGCAAGCATGCAAATAATGAAACCAAAAGTTAAATTATTTATCTACCTGAATTTTATGCAGAACAATTACAGGTTTTTCTTTTCCCTCCATGCCCTACACTGTAAATTCACACCAAAACCCAAGTGTCAGCACCTCAATTTTTTGAGAACTTTTTATGTTCCATTTAGAAATAGTCACAATACACAATTTTACATTTTACTTCTAATTCTATTTTCTTAACTTTTTTGCAGTTTTTGAGAGGGCAGTGGCTGAGATAAGCAACAGACAAGTACTGTACACACTATATCCATGCAGTGGGTATAATATTAAATAGAAAAACATAGGATGGAAATAAATCATGTATTAAATGAATGCATTTAAAAATAGTTAGTATTATCCTCTTGGTAGTAATACTCTTCCAAATTGGTAAAAATACTAAAAATCTTTACATTTCAAAATATTTTATGTGATCAATATTCGTCTAAATTACACAGCAACAAAATTGATGGCCTCTACCGGGCTAAAACTTTAAAGTAAAATAATAAGATATTCACCTATTTGTCTTTCCAGTGCAGAGTATGTTCATAAATACTCTGATCGCACAACCATTAGCTAAGCTTCCACGTTGAGAAACACAACCTGTCCTCTCAAGGCACACGGCAATGAATTCTACTACCACATATAACAGCACTTTCATTAAATACAGCATAAAAGAGCAGATTGTTGGTCAAAAACTGGACTAGCCCAACAGTGCAGCACTGCTGCATTCCATACCCTGAATTGCATCAGTGAGATGGATGCAGAAATGTTTCCTTGACCTCTAATAGAGCTGCTTTGGTAAAAGCCACAACATAAACAGAATAATATAGCAGTACTGAATTTTTGTTGGCATTACTTCTTTTGCTTGTGAATACTGGAATAAGTGATACCAGTAAAAGTGAACTGTTGCCATGACAAACGGTGTCCATGCAGAGAATACTTTGCTCATATTCCAGGGGAAGTGGTAGAGAAGTCCCAAAGAGAAGCAAATCTGAAATTAACTCCACCCAAAGCCTACAATCAATATAAAGAGACCTCTTGAAATAATGACTTAATTCTTCAAATCTGAGAAATGCAATAAAATGGTTGGTAGGAAATGGAAAATTTGAGAACACCCAGTGGCTCTCTGTGTAGGTCATGGGGATGAATGTATCCTAAAAGCATTGAGAGCGATTAAATGCTAACGCAAAGCTAAGCCTCCATGTGGTATTTGCCCATCAACACTACTAACAGAGAACAGGGTTGAAATTCTCTTCTAAATGTCTTTGTCAGCTACAGAAACCTTTTTTTTTTTTTTTTTGCTTTGTTTTGATTCTCAGCTTCAACAAAGCTTTTAATGAGTATGCAGATTTCAGAAATTTGGCTGCTAACGTCACAAATGTTAACATAAACCGACTTTGTGAACAAGACCTCAATTCAGTTTTCAGATGCACTTTTCCTACCTCTCTGTCAGCAAGGGACTGATGACTCCACAAAGGAATATGTTACACCACTCTAATAAAAATAAGAAAAACTTCAGAAGCCCACTAGTGGTATACTGAAAGTTAAGAAGGGAAAAGCACCATGGCTTTGAATGTATGTAAACTGGAGAAGAACAGAGGTTACAACACCTGATAAAATCCATTTGTTAACAGCCAAGATGGGCACCTGGCATCTGCTGACTAAAAGGCATGCCTTTTTGCTGAATATTTTTTATTAGATTAATACTAGCTAAAATTATTTCTGATGCTAATCCAAGATCTTAAAAGCCTGGTATTTGTTGGAAATTAAGATATTAAGTTTATATCCTGGATTCTAAAAGACAGTAACTCTACCCCATGCCATACATTATCTCGTATGTGTCCAAGAACTATACCTTCTTCTGTAATGTTGAGCTTTTGTTCTTCATCTGGAGGTTTGGGTGGCGGCCACGCAGATGGAATTCTCCTTGGAAAGCTTCCTTCAATGTAATCTGATGAATGTGTGGGTTGGCTAACTGCAGCCCAAGTATAAAGCTGGTCTTGCTGTGGTTATTTAAAAAAAAAAAATAATAAAAAAAGAAAAAAGTTGAGAAGTTCATATAGAAAGATAAACTCAAAATATCAAAGCTTTTGTTTCCAACACAAATAGTTCAATATCCACCCATATATCAAGGCACACTTGTTTTTATGCTCTTCATCTTCTGACAAAGACTGAACATAAATCTATATAAAAACAATTTAATATTTCAGTTTTGTAATTACTTCTATTAACAATAGAAAATATAATCTTTTAGTTTTCTACTGCACAATGAAATGCTAGAATTTAGTTCAGAACTTTTTTTGAGTATGAAGAACTCTTTGCCACTTCTTTCCTTAGAGAGATAACAGGTTCTGTCCATCATGACCATACTTTACACATGGCTAGTTCATAGGTTAGAGAAAAATATTTCAGTTCACAGTCTATTTAATCTTTTTACACCAAATACACAAGCAAAAAAAAAAAAAAAAAAAGCAGCAGCATTATTTCAGCATAAATTAAAACTGAGGCATTTACTCTTTGCGAACATGTTTTTGTCATTTACATTTCCATATTCATAGAAAGGCAGCTAAAAAATGGGTTTGATTTTAGAATAAAATAAAATAAAAAGCCCAACAACAACAACAAAAACAAAAGCAACCCACAAAAAAAATCCCTAAACAAAAAAAACCCAAAAACCAAACAGCTAAAAGTATTCTCAATCCTCTGGGCTCAAATCATATTATATCCTTATTACTTAATTTTGAGTTTGATTCACTTATTAAAAGTAGGAGGCATCCAGACTGTCTGATGAAAACTAGGGCAAACTTGTGCTTTAAGCCAATAGAAAGATTTTAGATGAGCACAATACAAGTAGTTATACTTGTGACTCCCAGTATGCGTCAACATGCACATCTTGTGATTAAGTCTTTATAATACTGTAAACTGTATAGAGATCATTCACAGCAACTGCATGAGTATCCTAATAAATAATCTAGAGATACGCAAAATATTGTAATATGTAACTGGGAAAAAAAATAAAATCACAGGATGAAAATATAGTCATATCACACAGTAATATCTTCTTACAAAGCCTGTGTTCATAACACTTCATTCACACTATTCATAGTCTGAGTAAAACATTGGTAGCATATATTTGTCCTGAATATTTCATTTTAAATACAAACCTTTTTTTATTATTTTTTATTTTTATTTTATACAGATACTAAATATTGAAGAGACATGCAGGGGGAAGAACAAACTAATTTAAGAGTTTTTTTAGGATAATTGTTATTCCATGTGACTAAGCTTCTACTTGCCTAAAAATAAGTTGTGATAAGACCAATGATATTCTATTCAGAAAAACTTATTTAGAACAAACAAATGCTGATTATAAAGTAAAAATTCTTGGTTTACAGGGGGTGTCTCAAACAGTAAGGGTCAAAGGAAGCTCCTTAGATCTCTCCAGCATGAAAAATATAGCAAAAATCCAGCCAGATACACAAACCTTAGATAAAGGTTAGAATAAATGGATAAAAAGCTTAATACAAATTGACATCAGGTTCTTTACATAGCCCTGAGCTCTATGTTCCTTGAAAAGCCTACCCTTTTCCCATTACTATGCTGCTGCATTTGAACATCCAAAGAGGCTTGATTAATGCAGTTCTTTCAGGAACTTACTACTTTCCTCTAATTCCAGCGTTGTAGAGGCTATGTATTTCTGGGTTTCAGCCTAATTTCCAGTACTGTGGGAGTAAAAAGGAGAGGAGTCATAATACCTGTGCATACTGTGTAAAGAAAAAGAAAAGCTGCTGGATTTGGCTAATTCTCTAGTTTCTGCACCATTCAAATCTCAAAAAAATGCAGAAGAGAATTAGATGTTTTTAAAAAAGTCAGAGGCAAAAGAGAAGAAAATTTTTTTGCCCACTTTACCAAATTAGACAGTCTGTGGAACACAGGGAAGAACAAGGTCTACAGAGGGTTAGCTGGGTAAGCACAACCAGTTTTCGATGGGGATACATGTAAGGTTATAGGGCAATAAAACAGAAGACAGAAGACTGTAGATAATATTGACATAATATGAACGAGGAAGATAAACAGTTAAACTGTTCCTGGACATGATATTTCACCACAGCAGTTCTTGAAAGACATAACATAACCATTTAACAACAGAATTTTAAAATATGACTCTGAATTAAGATGCATCAAAAAATAATCATGGTATGTCTCAATTATTGTACAGATGGGATACATTATGAGGGTAATAAAATACGAAGTACCTATGTTCTTGCTGATAGAATTTACAGCATATAAACTATGAACAGTTATAAATTAAGACATCACACAAATCCATAACCTACTCCCAACCCAGCATGGGAGCTTCATTTGCAAATATAAAAATACTTTTTGGTCTGTGTTGTTTTTTATTTTGGGATTCTTTTCATTCACTATTCAAGACAGAGAAGGATGACAGAATAGACTCATCATGTAATAGAAATTTACAGAGGAAAATGTCAGCTTGCAAAAATGCCTTGAATGGACTTGCCCTACAACCAAAATGCATCCATGTTCAACATATAAATAAGGCATTTAACTACAGCTATATTCAGATTACTTGCAAACTTATAACTTAAAATATGAATAACCCGCATGACAGAAAGGTAGTCTGAAGGTCTGGACATCAAGCTAATAGTCCTTAAACGACACTTAAAATGGGAAAAGATTAACTGTGTCTCCACTTTTATGCCCTTCAAAAGAGATGAATCATTTGAATGTCCTAATTCCTACTCACTCAAACTACCATCAAAAATCAAATCCTCTTTATCTTTTGTCTTTAGCTTCTCGTCAGTTAACATACTAACCCATCTCATTTCTCCTTTTCCAAATCTGATCATGTCATAAATGTGCATGATTATTAGAACATTTTTGAAGAAAGATATATGCATCCAATTTCATGCTGAAGTGTTATTCAAGCAAAAGAAACAAAATAATCCAAATTAAAAAAAAAAAAAAAAAAAAAATTGCTTTTGTCATTAATAAATGTAATACAAACCTCCTGAAACCTGGACTTCCACATCCAACCTTTTATCCTTTAATCTTCTCATTTCAGAGGCAAGTTTTGCTATGTATCATTCTAAGTACAGCCAGTAAATATTCTTACCGTGATCGAGCTTTGAATACATCCAGAATTTCCTCTTCATCTTGCTAAGACTCCACTATTTAGTGTTTAAAACACTTCTCTTTTTTTCGGGGGGTGGGAGTGAGAAATATATATCTCCTTGTAATGAACAATCCCAGTCGTATTTATTCAAACTCATTTCTGGGCAGACATTGAAAGCTTAAAGCTGTCTGAGTCCAGCGCACTAAACATGATGTCAAGAAGAGTTCTCATTTCCACACATCCTTACACAGCACTTTCCATGGTTCTTAAAACTGCAGAGCATTCGCACATGGGAGAGGCAAACTGCCTGCAGGATCTGATGGTACCTAATCAATAGACATTTTACCACTTATAGATGTTGGTGTTTAGAATAGAGTCACAGAGAGCCAGGTCTGTAGTTTAACTCGCTCACTTCCCAGCCAGCTTTTAGTAGACACAAAGAATGGCTTTTTGTAACAAATTTTCATTCTCTGTACCACAGTGTTACACTTCAGGTACATAATATTAAATATTAATTATGCTCCTTCACTGCTTGAACTAAAGATGCTTTCCTGCAGATCTTTAAATATAGAAGCCAATGCTTTAAGCTACTCAAAAGAAGGGCCTCTAGCAAACGGCTTATAGAAGGAGGCTGGTGGACCCAGAACTGGGGCCATGAGCTAGACCTGCCACAAACATCAGGCAGTGTCCTAGTGTACCCTGAGCTTTCAGAAAAGGGGTCACACATTTTTCACACAAAGAGACCAGGTTTGTTCCCCAGGCCACAGCGTGGATTTGAAATTAGCATATCCCCCACTGTAGGAATATAAGGTGCAAGTTTAAACCTATGCTTTTGGCAGCTGTGTTGCTCCTGGAAATATGCAGTTAATATGACCTTCTGCTCCACACTTCTTCAGTTTTTAACCAACTGTTCACCTGCTTTCAGTTCAAAGGACAAAGACAGCCACTGTGAAAAATGCTTACAAGAGGTACAAGAGATGGAGTTGAAATAGCAATGAACGTATACACATCTGTCCCAGCCACTTGCAAAAGCATGAATTAGCAATGTGAGAATCATGGGGGGGGGGAAGTTTGACCGGAAGTATTTTCACAATTCTCAAGGAGGGGGAAAAAAAAAAAAAAAAAAAAAAAAAAGAGTAAAAACTAAGTGCAATCAGATCATGCATGGTGAGATGCGAAAGGTGAGGCAGTACAGAAGCACACTGCTATCAAAAGTAGCCTCTGCTCTTCAGCTCAGCAAGAAGTAAATGCGACAAGTGCATTTGCAGTATCTCTACACTTCCTTATACTAGAGTGAATTAGTACTAACACCCCTGATGGCTCCTGTGTTAAGCCATGAAGGAATCAAGCCCTATCTTGCAGGGCATTTACTTACAAATAGTAAACTTGATCAGTTCTTCACTAGAACCCCAAACATTCCAAGTTATCCTGAAGAAGGACAGGACAAAAGGCTTGGCATGTCTTCAGACAGGTATAAATGGGCCAGGAGTAAACACAGAGTGGTAGTTACAAGAAAGTTCTTACTTATCAAATCAGTCTGGATGTGGACAGCCTTCCAATGGTAAGAGCTGGAGGACTGGGGAGAGTAAAAGGTATAACTGTATTTAAGAGGGAACAGGATAAACTCATAGACAAATTACGCTTTATAGTACTTTGGAGAAGCAGGGGCCAGACTCCATGACTCAGAAGCTGTTTTCCAGACCAAGAGCTCCAAAAAGCTTGTTCCATGTTTGTATGTAACTGCTTGTGATTTAGAGTATTTCAAGTGCATGGAAGGAATATTTTTTTTCCCATTCACAAAGTTTAATCATTCTAATATACCAAGTATGCAACCTCTAAAATGAAAGAAAGCCAACTCCATGTTCCCACTACATATAAATAGTTAATTGGACCAGCAAGATTTTAGTTCAAGAAATTAGAGCCGAACTACCTCAAAATGCTTTTATCAGCAGGAGACTGATTTATTTTAAGCAGCTTTTAAAATCAAGAAATCAATACTATCAAGAACAAGGAAAGTGGTTTACTTTTTGAGGAGAGGCTCAGTAACAAAGCTCTGCCTGATCACTGAAAGAACCAGCGCAGTGATTAAACATGGCTCTGGGATTGTACTACCTTTGCCTGTGCTAGTGCACGCAGACACCTTCCAAGGGTGAAAACCAGCAAGTCAGTCATAATACTGTCATATATAGCTGAAGTAGCACTTTAGCCTCATGAACTAAATTTGATGCATGAGCATTTTGCTTGAGTGATATATCTTCTTTTCAGAAAACCGATGCACTTCCACAATTAATTTAAAAACACTTCAAGTGTCAAAAAAACCAGGAAACATTTCTTTCCCATGAAACGACTTCAACCTCTTCAACAAAACAGAACCAACTTGCTTGATCCCATGAAATTTTTTCTCAGAGTTCAGTATCATATCCTGGGGATATGAGAGGCCAAGAGACCCAATAGCACTGCAGTTAGGGCCCTCACGGGAAAGGAAATCAGGGAATTAAATTTCAAATTTCCACATCTATTCTCATTCTATTCCAATGTCACTGTCTTGGTCTTCCTATTCCATAGTAACTTCTACATTTAATACAGCTGAATAGGTTGAACTGGTTAGCTTACCACAAACTTCCCTTGGAACACTGGCTAGCCTTCCATAAAACAGAAGAACCTCAAGATCTTGCCTTTTTACAAATCTGACTTGAACTCCCACCTGGAAGATCACATCCCAGCATGTCCTTTCTCATTCAATCTCCAGAAACCCTCAATTGAGGCAAGACACTTCTCCAATAGGTACTTGTTTGAATTTACACTGACACAGTTGTTCAATGTTTGGATTCTGGCAAATTTGAGTTTTTCAAAGAAATCTGTTTCATTAGAAAATTCCTTTCACCTCTCTTCCATTTGAAAAGGTGATTAAACATACTGTAAGAATGTCCTGTTGAAAACAGAGACATGCAACATACACCAATACAACTCTTGCTGTATTCTTAATTATAAGCTAGAAAAAAGACATTGTGTTGTGACTGTCATTCTTAAGAAAGTGAACTAACATACAGAAAATCATAAAATATAAAGGTGTCTTGAAGTGACAGGGGAAACATCACCTTCACCCTGTGCACAATGATTCTGAAAATTTTAAAAGGTTCTTAAACAGTTTAAACTTAACATCCAGTATGTTCCTCTTAAAGCAGTTCTTCATAATAACAAGCAGGTAAGCAATGCTCTCTGCAAAAACCAGCATGAAAACCTAGCAACATCCTACATATAAAATACCTCAGTTGGAAGTGTACGTACAGTAGCATCACCACCAGTAAGTGGAAAGGAGAAAAGAAAGAAGGAAAAGATAAAGCTAGAAGACTGCAGAGCCAGATGTAACAACTATAAAATAAACATGCAATTAAAATTATAAAAAAGGAAGCAGGGAAACAGCATAGCAGGAATACTTCGGCCCAGTGATCATCCAGCTGTTTCCATTTTATAACTCAGTAATATTTGGAGTTGCTCATCACAAAAGACAGTATTCACACAGTGTGATTGGGCAATGGAAAAGGAGACATGGGGACTTTGATTTAGCCAAACTCAACTGCCATGGTAACCTACATGACAAAAAGATTCAGACAGCAGATTAACAATCTGTTTTCTTTGCTCTAATCCACAGTTTTCACTTTTTAACTTTTAAAGTTTTATTTACTACTGACCCCCAATATCCTGCCGTGACAAATTTCATAAAACAGGACTAATTCAGCCTTACCCATTTAATTCCTGGGTGTTGAAAGCAAGCTTGAAGAAATGCTGCATTGGTTGCCAGGTTTGTACTGCAGTTTGGAAGAGAAGTTCTCCTAACTGAAGTCAATTCTTGGGAAAGTTGCTCTCTGGAAACTGATCACTGCTGTTTCGGCTCTGTGACTTCTGAGAAAGGAGCCTGTCTGCATTCTGTTTACCTACTAATTTTCAGACTGGTGTAAACAGTGCAAATAAGTTAAAATTAAATAAAGCCTTCATGCCACTGAATCCGCTTCCATCTGACCTGCAAAGTCCCACAATGTGCTAGTAGTCAACAGCAAGAAAGCAGTAAAGCAGTGTCTTTGTTTCCTTAAAAAACATTTGCACCTCCACAGGTGGCCAAGAGATAATAGGAAAACAGCCATTTTTATAGCATTTCCCATTCATGCTGTCTGTCTCTCTGCTTCCTTGTGGAAACTGATAAGCTAGTTAGGCATCATAACTACGAATATCACCGGGGCAGTCCTCATCCCAAACAGTCAAACAGGCCTATATATAAAATCACATCATAACACAGTAAAGAAGGACGCCCTTCAGGTGGTGTTCATTTAGCTCATTATAGAATATGCTGAAATAACTTATAAATCAAGAAGGCATTAACAGCAGTACTCAACACAGTAACTGCATTCAAAAAAATAGCTGAAAAAGATATAAAGAGAGCAAGCCCAAACAAAATGACACTAGAAATATAGAAAGATGAAAGCTTAGTATGCATTTCAGACACATCTGGAAGAAGATATTTCTTGTTAGTGCCACATGAAAAGAGTTATTGTTGGACCCTTCAATAGAGTGTGCAATAGAGATTAAGTTCCCCAAACAAGGTGTATGGATACAAAGGTATGCTCAGCTTTCTTTGCAAAAGCACTTACAAAATGATAATAGAGAGCCTTTATCACAAAATCATTTAAGTTTTCACTAAGAATTGAAGTGGTTTAAACCTAATGTACAGAAACAACACACAAAACTGCTTGGAAAGCTTATAAAAAAAAAAAGCAGAAATCTGCTTTTTTATGGGAAATTTTATGGGAAAAATGCCCATAACTTAAGACTGCACAGTGTGAACTGGAAAATCTGGAATAGGAAGTCATAATTAAGAACTAAACATCCACAATGTGTAATATTGCAACTCCTGGATAAAATGCAAACACCCAGTAGAGTCAATATTTTTTAATAGCACAGTGAAACTAAAGTTGCCTTGAATCGATAGGGAAATGCCAGCTTCTTTATTTTGGTGTGAGAACAGTTCAAATTCTAATGCAAATGTGTATAATTTATATACATTACTGATGGCTCTCCGAAGATATCCATCTTTTAGCTTCTGTGATACATCATTTACAGAGGAGCTAAGCAAGAAATGAGATCTCTCTTTGTTGAAAATTGTGATCCTCCAACAGGTGGCTTCAAAACATCCTGTGGTTATGTTCTTGCCAAAGATGCACTGTTTAGCCAGCACAGCCCTGTGTTTATTTTACTCTAGTAGGATAATATAATGAGGTAACATGCTAAAAATCTTAGGAGTACACCCGCACTACAGAAATACAATTATTTCATACCATGACACAGCCATTCGGGACTGACAGTTTTTCACAAAGCATTAATTTCTTACATATCATTCAGTCAGAGGATATTTCATTTTGTTTTAATTTTAAACTTTAGAAGCCCTTTTGAACAAGTCACAACTGTTAAAAAGGGAAATATTTAAAAGGCAAGCAAGCAATAGTTACTCAAAAGGCAAGAAAATTTCCAGAGAACATTCTTTGAGTAAGGTTTTGCTAACCTGTCTTTCTGTAACTTGCCCACTTGCTTGGCCTTTTTTTTGTTGGTTGGTTGGTTGGTTGGGTTTGGGTTTGATTTTTTTTTAAAAACTGTCTTTCATAAAGTACTAGCAGACAAATGAAAGGCTGTAAAGCTAGCCTGACAAGTAAGAAGTCATGATGTCCGTGAGGCAATAACTAGCAGCCTCTCCAGAAGAGAGGAAACTAGCAAAAAGGGCATCATATTTCTAGACAGCAAATCTATTGTACATTTACTGATACTCTTTACTTTGTTAGAAGAGTAGGTAGGAAGAGCTATAGTGAAATCTTCCACTGGTTCTCAACAGCAAACATCTTTAAAAACCCCAGCCCTGTCTACTTCTGTTACTTTTAGAGCTTTGTTCAACTTTTATTTTTCAAGGCTAATCTTTTATTCTGGGCATCTGCCATAATATGTTTTGAAAGAAATAACTGATAAAATGGGCCAAGATAGAACGTGAAAGTTTTCTCATAAGTTCTTAAAACAGTTTTAAAGTTTCTGTCCTTTGGACTATGACTTGAAATTTGACAGAAAGTTCAGAACATGCCAGGAACATGCCATTTCAAATCACCATTAAAATCCAGCCAAGATCTGACCAAGTTATAAGCCTCTGAAAACTGGGCATCGTCCTCACATAAATGTGATAACAGCTGCTAGTTCTCTGAAGATGTGTGCTTTCATTGGGTATTCAATGGTCCTTCATGTTTGTCATATACTAACAAAGGAGTAAGCACCACATCCACAAAGTGTAATCTACACCAGAAGTACAAGGGCTAAGAATTTAATTTAAACTGGCTTCCAGAAACCATGATAATACTAGCCCAAGAAACTAAGAGCTGTGAAAGTTTTCTTTACTATTAAGGCATTGCCTAACTGCAGTCAGACAGTGTGAAAGAGAAAGAAGTAGAAAAGTTAAAGTAAAAGAAGTTGTGGACAATTATTTAACAAGGTGAGGCAGAAGTCCACACTGAAGCCTGGAATATATTGAGAGAAATTAAAAAACAGATCTCTTTTGTGTTACTGAGAAAACAGACACAAGATTTGGATATACAGTTGTAAGACAGGAAGAACTAGAGGTGACCACTGGGTATGAGTAATAAAGACGAGAATATAATCAGAGTGTGCAATTACAAACATTTCAAGACAGCAGAGAGTTCAGCATTAGCCATATTAAATTAAATACACTGGAGGACATCCAGAAAAGGAGATCAGAGTAAGAGAATAAGACTTTAAAATAATCTGTTTATATTCATCTCGAGCCATGAGCCATAGATCATACAGTGAACAAAACTTACTGAATTATTTTCATAAACTGTAACCTAACATCTTCAAAAAACAAAGCCTGTGGGACCATACTTAATCAAAAGAGGAATCATGGATTTTATTCAACACAAAAAAAAAAAAGTAAATTAAGTCTCAAATACATAGGATCAGTCACAAAAGGAGAAAAGGAGGGATTCAAGGAAGGATTTCAGTAGAAAAAACATTGGCAATTCTGCAAAAAAACATGCTAAAGGAGTGACCTAAGGGACTTTATAAGAACCAGACTAAGACAAAAATGGAAACAGCCAAATGAGTAACATTAACAAACAAAAAAGCACCAGAGCTGGTTGTAGCAGGGAGGAAGGACAACAAGGCAGCAAACAGACCCGGCAGGGACCAGGACAGGGTTACAGGATCTTTGTTGATGGCAGTTTCAGCTGATTGAAAAGGACAGAAGCCAACTGGAGGCAATCCAGGACTGAACTGGAAGCACATCTGATGAACTCTGAGATGAAGGAAGAATATGGGACTGGCTGTGCTCCCAATTTGGGCCTAAGGTCAAAGATGATGTATCTCTCAATTCTAGACGAGTGATATTTAGGTATTACTTAAGGATACTCTAATTCCTCTGTCTTTGAAATTAATGTATAGATCAACATTAAAATCTTGTTCTAATGAATTAAAAAAAAGAAAAGAAAAGAAAATGCAAATAAGAATAAAATCAAAGTACAGACATGGAGAGAGATGCAAGAGGGGACACGAGTAACAAATATACATGTCCTTTTTTACGTAATATACAGCACCACCATAAGTCTTTTCACACTAATTCTTAATGGTTTCATTTCCTTACATAACTATTAACATTTATTTTCTGTAAGATATTTTATTTACTCATTCTAGAAGCAAAATCAGCTAGGAGAAGCCTGATTTTCAAGATGTCAGTCACTAGAGTTTATAATGTAAGTTCTAAACTTTTTCACCCTCATAAGGCATGTAATAGGCAAGTGTTCCTGTACTGTGGTCACCAAGGCTGAAGCAGAAACGTATTCCCAAACTCAATAGCAGCAGCTCTCACCTTTGTGCCGTGTGAAATTCAGTTGCTAAGATCCTAGTGTTCAAAACAGATTTATACTCCTTTGAAGTAGGATGCACTATTAGTTGCATACACAGGGCTTTACACTACCTCTGACAATGTTTTACAGGTCCACGACCTAGTAGAGGACTTACAAATAATTCAAAAAATAGTACCAGAATATTTGTGGTTTACTGATAATCCAGTTCAAATTAAGATCGCTGCTAAAATAGCAACATCTTAAATTACTGACCCTGACATGCTGTTCACACGGCACTGAGCTAGGCTACGGTTTGTTTTCAGAAAGTCCATCCAGTTGGATAAGGTCAATGAAAAATAAGCAGAATAATTATCTTACTCAGATAAAGTATGGTATACCAATTAACAAAAAAGCCTCTTCTGTTTCTTTCCAAAATTTTTATTTGATAAAATCTGTTTGTGAGGAGAAAATTTTTAAAAAATTATATTGTATTCAATACTCTAAAAAAGAAGATATTAGCTGAATATATAATAAAACCAAGAGAACTGAAACTACTGCCAGACTGCTTTAACAACCTGAAAAATAAAAGATGTGTCTTTTCCAGTAACTTTATTAAGTGTATTTAACCATAAACACTTTCAGATGGTGTGTGATTATAAGTTGCCTGAATAACCCTAGTTTTATAGTCACACTCCATTTTTCAATTAATTTCAAAAAACAGTTTGAAAATGTTTTGAACTTTTAAAACAAAAAAAACCCAAAACAAAACAACAAAACCAAACAAACAACTACAAAACACCAAAACCACCACACAAACTTTGACTATTATTAGAGGGACCATGGAGTGATTTTGTAGATAAGCTGTATTATCTTGGAAAGCGTGTTTGTTTTAAGAATTATTTGAACAAATTTATTACAACCATTTTCCCTTCATCAGTTGTGTTAAACTATTCTTCAGGAAAGATGAGAAAGATCTAAAGAGTTTAAAAGACTCATGTTCTCTCATATAGATGTCAATAATTTTTTGAGTATTTCTAACCAATCTTCAGTTCAATGTGTAAACCAGGGATGGTCTTAACTATACCAGTAAGTATTAAGTAGATAAGTTAATATTTGTACACTATTTTGAATTTAATTAGTGAAGAGAAAAACCCTGATTATCTTCAGTCACGGAAACCAGTACAAAGAAGTGTCAAAGATAACATTTAATGGCAAGGTTCATAAAAATAACTCCACTGTAAAACTTCATGGGTTGAAAAGTGTCATACAGTAGAAAGACGTCTTAATGTTAAATCCATTAGGCAAGAGAAAGGAAAATATGTTAGACCATGTCTATGTCACAGTTTTGTGATGGTATGCAAACATGGCCAATAACAGCACTCTGGCCAGATAGCGCAAAGGCACGATACTGTCACTGGAATGCCAGCAAATTTGCCCTCAACCCTACACTATCTTGTACCAGAAGCCTTTTCAGTGGGACAAAATTATGTAGCACAGACATCCCAGTTTGGGTTCTGTAAAATTTTGTGACATGCTGTTTTCTGTTGTTCCTTTAATTTATTTGGTGAAGCAGCTATTGGATTGAAATTTCAGTAGTCCTATAGAGCGCTTTGATTCAAAGAAAAAGACTTAAAGGAAACAACAGGTAAAGAACAGTCTAGCAGACTAAGATATGAGTTAAAAAGGTAAGAAATCAAGTAATGAGAGCATCTTTTTAAACTTAATGCTTACCTGATACAACAGTGTATATGCACAGAAAAATAGCTTACCACTCTCATAAGGGCAATTTTCATTAGAAGGACTAACAGAATTCTCAGGACTGGTAAGTCATTGATAAATCATGTCCTGCTTGGCAAAAAAACCAAAACCAAAAAAAAAAAAAAAACCAACACAAAACCAAAAAACAAACCCAAAAACCAAAACCCAACAACAAAGTCAAAGATAACTTCTCAGTACTTACATCAAACGTGGGTGTACTTTGCTGGGCACCCTGATTACATGGTTCTCTGAAGCAGTCAGTGAATGGAAGCAAAAGACCCATTGCAATAATGCGAGAACACAGTTTTTCAGCTTCTTCTTGTGGTGCATTTTCCTGCTGGCTGAAGAGCTTTTCCAGCAGAGTTCGTCCTGTCAAGGTGATGACACAGATCAATAAGAATTTGTAGCTATCTATAGGACACAAAGATTAAGGAATTACAATGTCTATTGAAAA
Organism: Falco cherrug; assembly: GCF_023634085.1. Lineage (NCBI taxonomy): Eukaryota > Metazoa > Chordata > Aves > Falconiformes > Falconidae > Falco > Falco cherrug. Next base: position 84,407,354 of record NC_073702.1, on the reverse strand, counting down.
TCTCAACTATTAGAACTAAAATAATGAAACGAAAAAAGAATTATTGAAAAAAGTCTTTAATATAGAATACTCCTATATAATAATTTTAACTGATCTGTAGCCTGATTAATTAGGATATTCAAGAAAATATACATTATGTTGGCTGCACCATGGAGTAGGAACAAAAGCCATGAGATGCTACTGTAGCACCAGTCTCCTATTTATTTGTATTATGTCATTGTCCTGATGGGAAAACCAAGATATTACCAAGAAATGCAGTAAATTTTTCCAAGGGTGACACACAAAGTTATAACAGAATCAAATCCCCCAACTCTTAGAGTGAACTTTTGTATTTTGAATGACAAAAGGATCATAGCCTTTAAAAGATATTGTTCTATTTCTTTGAGGAAACTCTCAATAAAAGAATAACAACAAAAAACCCAAACCCAACCAATCAACCAAACAAAATACACCCTGATAACTTTTCTGTTTAAAAATTGTATTTAATACAGCTCCAGTGCAGCTCCAAACTAAGATGCAGTACCACAAGCAACAACAGAGAAGTAAAACTTTTGAAAAGTGAGAAGAGACTTATTCCTATTATAGGACCAGATTTCACGATCAAAGTGTTTTCTTTGTTATCTCACCACAGAGCATGAAAGGAGGGCATATGTTATAAAGTACATTGCAGGAGACTATGCCAGAGGTTTGAAAGACCATTATGCTGTGTGCAGCTAGCCAGAAAAAAAAACTACAAAAATTAGTTACATACGCAGGCTGCAGTAAAATCTATATTGTAAGAATATTAAATTGCTTGATTAAGCTCTAAAATGTCAAAAGATGCCAAAGTTCAGATTTACAGGATATAGATAGAGATGAAATAGATCTACTGGAAGAGAAAAGGCAGATGGAGTAATAAAGTTAATTTAATGTTTTAATATTAAATAACTGAATACAATTTGTACCTAAATCAGTTTCTATAGTATGATTTTTCCATTCACTCACTGGAAGCCAAAGGTATTCTCCAGAAAAAAAAACATACTGCATTAAGAAAGTATTTTATTATCATTTTAAGTAGCAATAATAACAACAACGATAATGTCAATACTACTGTTATTTTTTTACATAGGAATGCAAGATTTCTGTCTGAATGTTGATTAAAAATGTAAAATTTCTCAGGCTTTCTGAACTTACCAAAAATATTTTTCTTTTAAACATCTGGATGCAATTTAAAAAGGGTATTGCAAGTGACATTTAGCCCAAAGTTTCTGTATTATTTTAACTTTATGTGGCAATGCTAAGACTAAAGTAAACAATAGATTAAAATGTTGCAAGTTCTTCCTACGATTTTCCTCTCCGCATCTAAAGATCTGTTAATTCTGAATTATTAGTCCAGGTTTCCTAGCCTTTTATTCGACAAAATACGATACATTTAATGGGATAAGCTAGGGGATAAATTTGTAAGAGACACAAGTTTTGTTATGTTTGCTGATTAGTCTTCCTCTGTTCCCTGATTTCACCACTTATAAGGTGATAGCAACATAATTGCTTATTCAACTTACCCATCTATTTATCTAAAGGTATAGTTTAGTTGTTAAATCTTCAAAGTTGTTAATTAATTGAAGACTGGCTTTCTTACTGACTGATATGCACTGTGATTTTTAACAACATTGCAGCAATGTAGAGCACCCTCCTATATGAAGAAAGGCAATAGTATGAAGCCATGGAATCAAAGCGCAAATAGGGAGCTGCTGCCAGACATGTTTCTGATTTGGTTTAGTAATTTTAATTTGGGGTTGTAGTTGCCAATGCTCAGTGGTGCTGTAAAAGACCACTAAAAAATACCCTTGCTACTGCCCTCTTACTGCAATAAATGGGTTCTCCTGGCTTTAAATACTGAGGTTGAGCTATATAAACAAGTTCTAGAAAAGAATTAGAATACAAGACTTGCATCACACTATCACCAAAGCACCAACAGCTAGCATTTCTGGTAGCATTCCTGGGGCAAAGCACATCATATTACCACAGTATCCCCTTTTAGCACTGAGTAAAGTTCAACAGCATGGAAAGTTGTCAAGTTATAGGAAACTGCAAGTAATGAAGATGAATGAGGAAGCCAATGCCTTACACTTACCAGAAGAAAAAAAAAAAATCAACACCAGAACACTCTGCACACACAAAAAAATAGGACTATGTGAGAAAATGACACATTCTTCTTGCCATATTAAATATTCAAATGTTATTCATGACTTTTGAACGTCAGACCTGATACTTTTTTTGTCTGAATGTTTCAACATGTAAATAATCTAGTCATGTTTATAGTCTTCTTCTGCACATCCAGAAGCAGAATAGCTCTCTTTCCCCCCTGCCCTGCCCCACCCCCCCTTTTGCTTGAACCTAATTAACAGGAATAACATCCGTAAATGACAAAACAGGAAATGAGGCAGGTTTTTTTTCTTTAATCCACCCATTCATTTGCTAATTTCTGTAACACTTCTTAACAGTCTCCCTCAAGATCAAATACTTCCTTCAGAATCCTAGTCACCATTCAGTTGCTGTTTAATTTGTATAGCAGTTATCAACTACCGTTGCTTAGTTATTCTTAAATATTGCTTAAACATACTTTAGCTTTCTTACAATACAGAATAAGCATATATGTAAAAAAAGTCATTAATGAACTTAGTTTCTTTTACTGTACTCTGTATTACTTATGCTATTTTGTTCATCTGAACTTGAAGCATTCTCTCCAGTGTATTAGTAGTCTTGAATAAATAGGGTAGTAAAAAATACTTAATTATATTAGGCAGTGCTTTTTAACCTAAAGGAATCAACCATTTAACTCTAGATTCAGTACTGTTAAGCTGTTCATTGCATGAAATGCCTGTTGAGACAAAAAACCAAAGGTTCTCAACAGCAAGGTAACAACGTTTGGATATTGCTGTGCTCTAACGCAGATTGTGTGCTCCTTAGAATTGCTATGGAGATCTGAGGACAGACACAGAAATTTGAATTATAGAAATACATTTTGCCAGTTAACACATTTTACCAAATGCAAGCTGAAAGAAAGCTCAATTTTCAATGCATAGAGCATAGTTTCACTGCAAACAGCTGTGAAAAAAAGTCTGCATCAACAATGAATGGGTTATATGTTTAAAGCACTGAGGAAAATAACAGACTGTTAAACCACTGAAATTTTGTGCCTAACCAGCTAGGACTTGTCATCAAATTAAATGGTCATTACAAGTGTCAGAACAACCCACCCCCTGTCAGACATAAAACCCAGTGAAAGTTATAAAGAGGACAATGCATATTCTCCTTAAAGGCCAGCGAGGAGGTAATCCCTACCAAAGGAAAGTGCGTTAATACCTGAGAATGTCACTTGTTTCCTCTAGACACCACCACACCGTGCTGCACCGCCTGATGGATGGAGTCGCTGCAGCACTGAGCTCCAGACAGAGCTGAAACTTTTACATGGGAGAGCATTTGAACGTCTCTGCTTACCAAGAAGTAGTTCCTCCCTTGTTAAGGGCACCTGATATTTCTCTTTCACATACTTTCAGCTACAAGCCAGTTGTCACTACAATGGAAGCATTCCAGCTCCAACGTCCTCTGCAGCCTGGGTAGGCTGGTGCCTAATCTGCCCCTACCTAACTGCCCTCTGGCCCTACCAGTGCCTGTACTGGTGCCAAAGCAAGAGAGATTCGAGGAGCAACTGGAATCACATTTATGATTTTGATTCAGGGCAAGATGAGGATTATATTTTTGTTTAGGTATAGCAAAATATCTCTTTAGCACTGTACTCCACAGGCTTTTAACTGCTTCTTTTTTTTAACCCCCACCAAAATTCATTCATAATATCAAATATTACTTCGTATGATAATGAAGCATTGTAAAATATCATTATGTATGCTATATAAAATGCATATGATAATTTCATATAATAATCCCACTCAGTACTGACACAGTCACAAATTCTCCCTTGGCCTGGAGAGGTGTCTGAGGCACACACACACACTGAGGCACTGCACTACAGCAGAGCTTGCAATAATGTTTCCCTGAGGACTGTGCTGTTATAACCTCACATTTATCTTTAAAGATGTGTCTCTTATTCTCCTTACATTGCATTTGCAAAAGCCCAGGAGCACAACTGTCAGTGAACACAAGTTGAGACTAATGATCAAGATGAGTTATATTCCAAAGGCTCCCCCTTCTGCTGGTCTCCCATGATTTTTTCTTCTAGCAACCAGAGCACCACACCACACTTTCACCATTAGCACAGCAGCTGCATCAGCACATCTTAACCTGACCGGAGATGGTCATTCTGGTTTAGTTTTTCCTAAAGCAGAGTGAACAGCTTCAGTGTAACACCAGTTCTGAACGCCCTATTGAGAGTTACATCAAGGGTTAACTTCATTCATGCAGGTATTGCTTACATCTTCAAAAGCTGAAATCAGTTTGCCTTCTTTTTCCCCAGTTTACTCTTTTTTTTTTTTTAATTATTATTTCCAGTTTAGTGAGATCAGAAATGCTTACACAGCAAAAAGATTTCATAAGCTTTGAAGACAAAAGTACCATAGGCCTTGCTCTATTTTTGGGAGATAGTACAGAAGGAAAAAAAAAAAAAAAAAAAAAAGGAAGAAGAGATGGAAAAAATAGTGAATTTTCATTTAGAATATTAGAGCTAACAGTTTTCTATTAGTCCTACAATATATAAAAAAAACAAATGTAGCCTTCTTAGGGTTTTTCATTTAGAAAGGACTCCAATTATGAACATAATTCAATAAATTAAAAAAATAGACAGAACAGACAATAGTAAAAGAAAAGGCCCATTTCCACATCATTGAAAAGTTAGGAAATACTATACTTCAGATATCTGCTACCCCATATATATCTAAAGCATTCCTTCCTTCCAATATTTGTCTGTCTTCTTTTCTACATATCTTATCATCAAGGTCATAACTAAGACAGACCTAAAGAATCTGGCAAAGCACCTGAACTGTGCAGCACCAAACATTCCCCAGAATGCGGGAAGAGGACAAACACGTCCAATAGACAGAAATACTGCAAAGATTTCCATAGCTGTAGATGAGCTAGTAACTGCAACTACATGTAATTTCTTAAATACTTTGCAGTGCAAGTTTTACTCATTCATATTCTCCCAAACTACACAGCAAAACTTGCTGAATCATTTACTAGGGGCGAATCAATCACACTTCATTTTCACCTTTCTGTTTAATGTACTTTCCTAGGTCTCAAATACATAAAGTGCTGAGTGACTAGTATTTCATATATAAAATTAATACCTCCCTTGAAGGATCAAAAGTATTACATTTCTTTAGTATTTTCCTTTAATTTCCTAATCTTCCCAAATTTCATGTTCTACAGCTAACCTGAACCAGACAGCCTAGATATAACGTGCAACACAGGACTGCTGAGAAAAAAAGAGGTTTTCAAAGGTGCACATGGAATCTGGGCAATGAAACAGCACTGGAAATCATTCTAGCCATCTCTTCTCTTCAAATAATATGTCCAAGTCCTGCATAACTACATATTAAATACACATTTGCACTAAAAAGTAACAAATTTAGCATCTTTCTTGCCTGAAGACTGACCTGGGAGATTACGCCCAGTATTCCAGGATTAGAGACTTCATTTATTATTCTTTTTCACTGCAGATCTTCTAATCCTCTGCTGATTTAGATTGGGAAACTGTTCCAGATCTCTCATGCTGTGGGTCTGTTTTGGCTGGGGTTTATTGCTGTTGTTTTGGGGGGTGGGGGGATGTGTGTGTTTTTGTTGTTCTATTTTTTGGTTTGGGGTTTGTTTGTTTTGTTGTTGGGTTTGTTTGGGTTTTTTTGAGAGACTGAATTTTCATTGACAGATACTTTCCTAAAACCATGTGACAGTTTTCTCATAGCCTGTTACATAAAACATGGAAAACCCACCAAGCAACAGGCCCGTACACACAACATGGTTTCATAATAAAAAGAAAAAAAATAAATCTAATCCTTCCACTACGAATAAACACAAATATGTTGCAAGCCTAATTTCCAGGTAACATAAACCTTAAAAGTAACAAAACTTTTCAAGGTTTAGCATTATGATATAAATCAATATAGTTCTGTCATGAAGATACCTCCTTTTATTCTTATTATCAGCGTAATAGCTAATACCTGCATTCACTGCTTGTATACAAACATAGGCTTCTAAGGGAAAAAAAGAATAGAGCTTATATAGAGATTTAGTTATATATATACATTACTATAATATATATACACTATATATTAATGTGTTATTTGAATATATATTTATATCTTATATTTTAGTATTTAGAGCATTACTAAAGTTAGGCATGTGTGGAAATGACTGAGAGGACTGTGCTTCTCTGATGTTCTGCTTCCAGATTTCCTGGCTCTGTTCACATGGATGGTATGAAGTGAACCTGCATATCATCTTCAAAGGCAGTAGTCAAAACCAGAAACTCTGTCTAAACAAGAGAATTAAGAAAAAGATATATATCAACATTATCTCCCCCATTCCCCCAATTTTCTATGCCTGCCTACATGCAGTTCAATGCAATTTCAAAGTAAAAAATATGTATTTATTACATTCCAGTGAAGAATGTATCGATTGATTACATTCATAGACTCTTCAAACAACTAGAACAAAACTATCATTTAATAATTTCACATCTCTCAGTCCTGCACCTGATTATCACAGTAACCATGTTTTACTTTTGCCAAGCTGTCTGAATCTCTTTTACACTATCCCGTCTCTTAGTACCCTTTCTTAACTGTCAAAAATTTTCCATGAAAACTCCCGAGTAGTTCTAAGTTAGAACCACAAGATACCAAACCCTGTGTAACTCAAGCAATTTTCCCTCCCTTATTTTAGCCCCACAATTACCACTAATCATTTAAACAGATTCCAGATTGTGCAAGACAGCTTGAATAACTGTATCATTGAGATTTCAACTCACTCAGCTAGAACAAGCCACCCATTACGCAGTTACAGAAAGAGATTCACATAATGCTAACAGCTTCAAGTGTTTGAGACATCCCAAAAAAAAGCCAGGGAACACATGTGTGTGTGCTCCTTTTTGGAAGCAAAGGAACAAGCTGCCACTAGCAAAAGAATCCTGCTGCTGCCCCCAGGGCCACCACAGTACACGCAGGTCAAAAGCGGCATCTCATACAAATGCCCCTGAAATTCTTCCAGGAATGCCTTGATGAAAAAAGTAGAGGTCTGGTAAAATTTGAAAGCGGGATTCTCCAAAAATAAAGATGACAAGGAAAGGTCCCAGTTTAATGAAATTAAAAGCCACCCTCGAAAGGATGTTACAAAGAGTTTTCAAAAAAACCCCTACTCACTGTTTATTCGTAGTGTCCCTTGATTGAACCAAAGCCATATTTGAAACAGCTTTTTCAACTTGGGCTGACTATGAGACATGGCAACAACACCAATTTCAACATATCCCTCAATGGTTTGTATAAAGATTACTTAACATATTCCATATTTGCACAAATTGTGCTTGAAGGAGCTGAAACAGTCAAGTCAAAACCTAACTAATGCAGACCTTCATCCTGATGAATGAACTTCCGATGACAGCCCAGTTCCTAATTTTGAAATTTGTGTTACAATACAGCAACATAAAAATTTACCAAAAATTTTACTTGGTAATGAAAACATCAAGTCCTGCACCCAAAGGTTAGGGCCTAGCTGCACTCCTCTGTTAATTATACAATAAACTTCAACAACCTGGCCAAGCCTATCTATCACAACACTAGGCAGCAGTAGGCCAAAGCAAAGCTGTTTCTCTCCAGTGGCAGTGAAGTAACATGGCAGAGTCGTTCATCAAAACCGCCAGTAATTTCCTTCAGGTAAGTGGTCTGCAGTGTTGCCATTTTGTACGGAAACTCAGATGAATTTCTTCCTACCACTTTTGCATTGTCTAGAAAGCAGCTGCACATAAAAAGTTATCAGTGTAGTCTTATTGATCTTTGCTAAAACCGCGCTGCATTTAGTTTTGCTTTTCTTTTCCCTTTTATCATATACCCAATAGCTAATTATATCTTATAATTTCCTCCTTCAGGATTTGTTCCAAAGCCTTGTTTGTTGCTGAAGTCAATTTTAAGATGATTGAAATTGCCTCAATCATTTGCAACAACAACAATATAGTACTTTTTCTAAAAGCAGGTATAACAACTTTGCTATCACCAGAGCTTCAAAAGATATTAAAGTATTTGTGATGGCTTGTGACAGTGCTTTCAGAATTCTTGCAGATTAGCAAGTCTCTGAAGCATTCTGCCTCCCTAGCTTGAACATTAAGTTCCCTGAAATTTTGTTTGCACAGTGACTAAGGTTTTACACTTTTCCCCCACACTGATTTTTTTGATATATGACATACGTATAACAGGATAAACTGAGACAAAGTATTAAACTATGCTTTTATCCCTACCTTTCACTACATATATCATATATATAGTGAAAGGTAAGAATATATCTTATATGTCACTAAATATCTTTCAGAAGCTGAAGTTTTTAAATACCAAACAATTCCCCAACTATGATACAGCAGTGGTACACAGTACAAAACACCTTTCTAAAAATATAAACTAGGTTCACCCTCCCACAACATTATATGACACGTCTCCTTTCACCTTGTTCTCTCTTCAGCTTCTAACGCAGTGTTACTGTAGATTACAGAGGTATATTTGCTAAATCTTCCCTAATTATAGTGGTTTATCTAAAAGAGAACCAATATGTGTCTGTCTACCGAATCTTTTAGGCACCATATGCATCTTTGGCAACTTTCATGTTGTGTTTTCCAGGTGCTTAGGTTCCTCTCAGCAAGTATTTAATTCTGTCCATCTTTACCCTTTCAGTTTCTGTGGTGATTTGCAATGTGAAAGCAATATTCTGTGCCAGGTTCTCACAGACTGCTGGAAAGCCACAATTTTTCTGTCTAGCTCTTTAAAGTAAGAAGCTCCTTTAATGTCTTTTTGGGCAACTATTACTAACAGAGTCTTTTGTCAATCCAAACTGATACACACTGTTCTTTACAACCCGATTTTGTAAGACTTTTTTATTCCCAATGGTTCTACATTTCATTTGCCATTTAATGCAGTCTGGCCTGTCTCTACCTTAGAAGTAAATCCAAGTATTTGCTTAAGCAGCCACAGGTCACAAAACATGACTGAACTAAATTAGCAAGCCTCTGAAGTGGGACAAAAATAGCAAATTTCTTTCAACCCACTCATTAGAGCCCCTAGCATGCCTTAGCTTTCTTTCCTCTCCGAGACCTGTGCCCTCTGCTCCAACTTTAAGAACTGCTGACTTTTTAATATATATCACAATGTACAAAATATTTTCTTCTTTGTATCCATTACAAAAAAAAAAAAAAAAAAAGTAAGATGAAGAAAGGGGAAAAGCAGAAAATTAGAACTATGTTCCATGAAAAACATACGCATACAATTGCACATATTTGCACAGATATTCTTCTAGACCATCTGAACAAAACCAAAACACCCCTCCTTTGCTGTAACTGGATCTTCATGTTCTTTCATTGATGGAATCAAATATTTCCCTCAGCTATTTCTCAGCATACTGCATTGTCTTGACTCTGCATGACAAAATAGTGTTTAGATACACACCCTCTATTATGAAAGCAATGTTTTGGTTTTGATTTGGTTTTGTTGTTTTGTTTTTGGGGTTTTTTTTCTTTTTTTAATGAAAACCAACTTTTATGTCATGACTGTTCGCAGATGTTAATGTAGTTAATTATAGTGTTACTGCAGCATTAACTTCTTTTGTACAGTGATTTTTTCCTTATCAGTGCGAGGAAAGCATATGAGTTACTTTTCCCCTGGTACATACTGCCTATTGTGCATCTTCAAGGGACATCTGAGCCAGATTTTGTCATCAAATAAACTCTAGAATTAAAGCTGCCTCCTGTAATTAGTTCCACAGTAAAGTCATCTATGCTTCCTCCTGATTCAAGTTCACACCAGGTTCAGAGCTCTGGCACTCCTGATAAATTTCCTATGGATCCTGAAACCAATTGATACTTTTACTGACAAATAATAACATCTCAATAATAAATTTCATTTGTGACTAGGCTTTCCTGCCACTGTTTGTCTGCATATGTCAAAACACTGAAAAGATTAAATTCTCAAGCATTTTTTTTGTGTTTATATATTTAATTTTATGTATATTAGCATTTATTTTTATAACTCTGATGTTGTTTACACACATGCACACACACAATCTCATAACCACTGTCTCTTACTGTTGCAGAACTGCTAACTGACTTCATGGTTTTATCATCCATACATCTACAGATGAAAGAAGTCTTGTTGTGTATTTAACTGAGAATAAAACAAAGTTTTGCATCAGAAAACAAACTCACTTCCTAGTCATTGTCAGAAATCCTAGCTGTTTCCATCAGTATGAAGAAAACTTATTCTGGACAGCAGCAATATGGAAATAAAATGAGGAACAGTCATTTTGTACTCAAGGCAACACAGACCATCTCCTTGTCCCTAACTTCCATTATAGGAAATGCAATGTAGGAATACAGAAAGTTGCTGCTGTTTAAAGGAAATAGTGACACAGCTCCCGATCCCACTTTGGCCTTTTCTAAAGCACTTAATGAAATGCAACTGGCCTTGTATTATCATATGAAGAGGCAGGAATGAGGTGACACCATGTTAAGTTCTCACATCCTTCCATTGCTTTCCTTTCACAGCTTCTCACTGCTTCTGCCCTGCTCCCCTTGTATCAACGCGCCTCATCCCCTAAGATAAACTGTGTGCATAAAAGTAAGTTTCCATAAACTGTTGTATTATTCCTAACTGCTACAGAACGATGTTTTTAAATGTACCTAAAAATAATCAAAGCCACAGCCACAGAAACGCCTACACATATATGCTTCATCACCACTATTCCTTACGTAAATCCAAATTTTGGCAGTAGTTTATAAGCAATACACTTGGCCATATCCTGAGCTTAAACTACAGCACAAACAAAATATCTTGGGTAATTAGCATTTTTGCATTTTCTATCACTATGATTCACATTAGAACTTTATCCCTTATATGCAGGCAGCCTAAAATATTCCTAGAGATGCTTTTCACTTCCAGGTTTATTTTTCTATGCACATTAGAGCATACAGAAAAAAGCAAGGCCTGCTTCAAGAAATAGATTCTTTTTAGTGCAGACACCTACACAGTTGTTTTGTGGGGTTTTTTTTAATGAACAAACCATCCCCTCAAGCTATTAAATAATTTATAAATAATTTGAAAAAATAATAAAGCTCAATTAGATCCAAGAAATATATTCAAGCTTCAATTCCACATAACTGTTCCCCCTGGAATAATCCACTGATCTTTTCACAGAAATCACTGAAGCACACAATGCCCTTTAATGACCAGTCCTAGCTAGATCCCATATGTGATGGTTGTTATACTGGTACTGTGTCTCAGATCCAAGCAGACCTGCATGGACCTCCAGCTATAAACTGTCCATTTTCCCTTCCCTCTTTGCATCCCAAAAGAGACCAACAGGCAACTGAGACAAGAGATTTCTACTCCAGACTAGAGTCAGGCTGCCAGTCAGACCTCAGAACCAGGTTGCTGCTCAGAAAGAGCTTGTCCAAGAGAAGCAGCACTCAACCCCATAACCAAAACCTCCTGCTCCCAATGAAGTTCTAGATAAAGATAAAAGCATTAATCATGAGATCACTTCAAAACAAGTCTGTGGTAGGACTGCATTCCGGTGACATTACTCGTGTCACTGGGATTCCCATATTGCAGTGTAACATTAAATCAACTTATTAGCATTCAGCAGCCTTTCAATAACATATGTCAGTCCATTTTCAAATACATTTTACTGTAGTTGCAGTGCAGTACTGCAGCCCTTCCCACTCCCTCCACCTCAGGTTTGGGTTTTCTAGGCAAAAAGAGAAGACCTTTCCCTACAGGTGCTTACTAGCAACATTCAGTGTAGTGCGTGATCCTGTATCACATGAAGGGTTGCTGTTGGGTAGCTCCATTAGTTGAGAGGAGGCTACACTGCCCTGCCATCTGATAAAAGAAATTTGTATTACTGCTAACAAACATCATCAGTGAAACCGTAAACCATAAGTAGTCTTAAATAATAGTTGCATGATAAATAGCCTCCACAGGATGCCAAGAGATACAAATCTATATTGTGTGCATTGTCACCTGAATCAGAATGAAAAACAAAACACCACCTTGAAAAATTATCTAAGACAACATAATTTATGTCTCAGAAACAAACTTTCACCCTGATTTTTCAAGTTTTCACATATTTATCTATACTAAGACCTTTGTATATGCCTGCAGACACAGCACTGGAACTGCAAGTGGGTGCAGATGACATTAGCACAGTGGAGAAGTGAGATAAAGTGGCCTTTGTGAGAAGCAAGCCAGCAGGCCATGGAAATCAGAAAGTGACTGTGAGCGCACAAGCATGGGACTGACTTCAGGTTTTGTTTTATGGTAACCAGGACTTTTGTTTGTTTGTTTCCTGTTTGCAGCTAAAGCAGGACAAATGTAAATCTCTGAAGAGAAATCTGAAGATAAATGATCTCCTTGAAAGACATTATGCAGCAAGTGCGTTACAGCCAGCCAACAGAGATTAGAAAGGGCATAGGTTTGCCTGGGTCAAGTTTAATTACCATCTGGGGCAGCTGATGGGACTCTTACATTCAGTTTATGTAACAGACACCCTTACTAGCTCCTCTGCAATCACTGCACCTCAAATTAATGCGAGGATAAACTCCTTGTTCAATCAATCTGTTAGCTCTTCTGTTTCAGTTAGGTTAACGTTTGGAAACATAAACTTCATTTTCCCAACAAGATCCTCTCTTAATGTTAGTACAAATCATTCATTGCCACATACTGAAGTGAGAGTGCCAACCCTATTCATTCAGGTTCAGTTCTTGTCCTCCAGGGACCACAACATAAAAGCCATGGCTCCACTGTGCATCAGGTAATCTAGAACTTGTAATTACTGTCACTGCAATTTCAAATACAGCTGTCTTCATCATAAAAGAAATAGATCTGATCCCTGAATTACGGAATACCTGTAAAATTGTCCACACTACTTTTTTAGCCAATGCATCAAATCTGAAATGCCATATTTTACTTATTTCTTATATAAAACAAAATTAAAATACGCAGTCTCTACCATTCCAGTTGTTGTCCTCCATCTACATTTTACATTAAATCAGCCTTAGAAGAGTTCATATGGATCATTGTGAAAACCAAATGGCACACAGCCAAGCCACAACATAGTGCAAAAGTAGGCCAGTCATCTGCATAGAACCTGCTGTCATTAACATAGATGACTACAGTGTTGTGGAATATTTTACTTGATTCTAGTTAGAAATGCAGAACAACACTGCAGTCACTGCACAGCAAGATGGGATTTAATGCTCTAGGCAAGAAGCTGATATTTATTTATTTATTTTATGATAGAAATGAGCCACTACAAAGCATGTTATTTCTAAAAGCCTGATGGTAGTTCCCAAATTGATGTATCTCATGCACGCAATTAAAACAAAACATTTTTCAGAAGCAGTATTCAAATTACAAGGAAATTATTTCTGTAATTGTTCCTGTGCAGGCTGGTTTAAATAAAGAGGTTTTTCTGCTCTTACAGCAATGGCAGTCAATCTATGGAAGCGCTAATGTTACATTTTGTGCCCATTTTATATACACTAGCTGTTATTTTTATATGCTTGATAATTTTCAGCTTGAAAGTATGGTTTTAAAAATAAGAATTATCAAAAAGAGATGAAGCATTATCACTTCATTTCCAGTTCCCTCAGTGCAAGCTTTTCTGCATGAACTGAAAGGTATAATTGTCCTGTGCCTGTAAAGACAGCTGGTATGTACATGCAAATAAGGGTCACCGTAATTTCCATAAGAGACAGAACTACTGTTGCATTGGACATTGGTCCCTTCACATTAACAATCTAAAATGTTGGTGGGAAAACATGATAAAACAAAAAATTATTAATAAGTAAATCAAAACCTTGTGAAGAAATGTGAAAAAAGTCTGTTTCCTGGAAAACAGGTCTCTAAAAAGTAATTCCGTGTTGTTGAATCTTACCACATAAAATTTATTTCCACCATAGCACCACCATTAAAGAAGTCTAATTGCTGATGATAAATTTAAAGTTTTGCTCTTAGACTTGTTTATAATCTGCCTCATGTCCACAGTAAAAACCAAACAAAACAAAAAAAAAGTGCTTTTTATATGCTATGAATCTGAAAGTAATGATCACCTCAAACTGTGAAACTTTACATAGAGGTGCCCGGAAATAAATCCATGAAAACAGGTGGAAGGGATTTAAAACACACACAAAAAGATTCAGCTCATTTCACAGGGGGGTGGCCTTTTTTGTGTTAAAAACTTGAATTCTAATTTTCAAGACTGAAATTGGGGATTTCTGTTGAAGACTACTGAAGAATGAAAGTGTTTTTGTGATTTGAACCTGGAAAATAATGTTAATGCTTTACCTGAATATTTCAAACTCCTGCTGTGCAAAAAAGCCACTAATTTTAATTGCTGTTTCTAGACAGGTTCATTCACCAATATTACTGTGATGTCAAACAAAGTAGAACGTGCATAAAGAAAGCAACTATAAATGCAGGTGATTATAAGTTATATAATTTTTTTTAAATCCACCGTATAAACCAAGATAGTCGCCTTATGCAAAAGTTGTTGATAGCTTAACTGTTCTCTTACATGTGACTTGTAAATCATGTCATTGTTCCCTTTCTAAGCCATATGATTTTGTTTAGTTTTCATAAAAGCACAAAAAAAATTCTCGCTGCATGTTTTGCAAATAGCTCAAGTACATATGCGGTGGCTGTGCTCTTGCATCTAGAACAGACTTCCATTCAAAACATACCAAATTATAAACGCAACTGTTTTAATCTTGTAACGGATGCTCGCAGGGCATGTTCTCTGTATTCTCTTAGTTCTACAGTTTTCTTAAGTGAAAAATAAATGGAATATGTTCCTGAGTTTCTGCTGTATACATACCTCCTACGTGGCAGAGGCCTTCTCTATTTGTGAACACATTAGCTTTAGATTGAAACTTTGAATGAGGCAGGAGGGAAGAGAAAGTGGAAAAAAAACCCTCAAAGTGCAGGAAAATATAACTATCTATATCCACCATTTAATTTGTAAACTCTATATTCCTATGCCTTTGAGAGAGGATGCAAGCTGCCTAACAAGCAAAGTAAAAGATTGCTTTCCTGAATGAGTCACCTTATGTAGCCTGAGCAGCAGCCTGCCACAGCTACCAAATTGTACTACCCACAGTTTCCTTCCCCTTCCATTCTCCATTTTATGCTGCCTTTTCAAGTCATTAAAGTTTTTTTTTCTCTACTTTCCCCCTTCTGAAGGGGAAATTGGTTCCTTTCTGTAGTGCTGTCCATCTGTGCTTGCATGGCTTTTTCCTTTTTGTACTAAGCAAATCCTCGTTGCTGCCTCAGTCTAACACCAGGTGCAGCTTTCAAATATTTACAGCACATCAGAAAAGTGCCTAGCACAAGAAAACCCCCAACAGGATCACAGTTACAGAAAGCTTCACATCTGAAGCATTTATTTATGCAGAGAGCTGGTCTGCCTACAACAGTACAGCTCTTAGAGTTTTTCAACAGGAATAATTTAAGGCATCCAGCTTTTTCCTACGGGATTTAGATAAAGAAGAGAAGCAGAAAGAAAAACTTAAAAGGAGTTATGCACTTCCTTCGCTGGCAGTACTGCCAGGCTGACACTGAATAGAGAGGCTATGCTTGCTAATGAAATGTGACTGTGTTTGCAAGATCAGGCCTTCGATTTTAAAACTGTCAGCACAAGTAAAGACAATAGTACATACAAAAGGCTGAATTCAAGTGTTTTAAATATATTTTCAAAGACATTCTGGGGAGAAAAACCTTAATACATGTCACTCACCTGAAAAGACATTGGGAAATGTCTCTGTAGAAGCCTGCACCCCTGAGGACTTTCTTGAATGAGTCAAAGGCACTCTTTCCGTTTGAAATTTCTCTCTAAACCCCTTGTGCTCCAAGTAGCCTGCAGAGCCCACCTTCTGCGTTATCTCGCGTTTGTGATTAGATACCTCTTCTGTCCAGTCTGCGGAACGACTAAATAAACCTGCCAAACTAGCAGACCTCTGCTTCTTGACTGAGACCTTTTCTTTTTTGTGAAAGGACTCCTGCCTTCTTGAAAAAAGTGGACTCTGGGATGGGGAAGGAGAAGGTGAATGGTTGGGAGAACTCAGTTGCCTAGTTGTGGTTTTGATGTAACAAGGATTAATTAGATAGGGCTTAAAGCATCGGGAACCAAGCATCGGACTGCCTGCTGTCCCCTCGGAGGACATAATGCCATTTTTCACTTCCGTGGATAAACCAGTATGCAGGTCCTCTTGACCGGCGGACGGAGTGTGTTTCCCTTCCTGAGTGTCAGCAGCATGATCACAGACTGCATCTGAAACACCATCCTCTGTTACTGAGCCCTGCAAATCAACAGCCTGCACTTCAGCAATTTTAGTCTCAGCGTCTGCTACCGAGGTTGGGAAGGGTTGTGTGGAGCTGTGTGTCTGAGACCCGTTTTCTACCGCAGTTCTATTTAAATCATCTTCTAGTTCACTAGCTACACCATCCATTCCAGCACTGAGCTGTTCCTTTTCCTCAATCAATAGCTTACGTTCTTGTGTTTCAAACAAGCTGTTACCAGGAGAGCCTGAGCCATTTGCCGTTTCTTTCAGTTCACGTTCAGTTGCACAGGAGACAGGAATGTTTTCCGCAGTTTCAGATACCGCTGGAAAAGCCCCCTCACTGTCTGGGCTCCTCTCTTTGTCAGTGGTAGTTACTGAAAGAAACCGTTCAAAATCTAAGGGGGCTGCTTGAGAATTAGCCATGTGTCGGCCCATTGTTTTGGTGACAAGATCCTCAGTTCCAATGTTAATTGCCCCCTGCTGCTGCTGCTGCAGTCTAATAGCTTGCTGGATATCAGAAAGCAAATCCTCTTGTTCTGTGGCTGAATGGAAACTGTATATATCCGTATCAGAGCCAGAACTGGTCCTTTGTCCATCCTGTGTCTCCGCCGCAGCTGGGACAGTTTCATTTCTGATTTCAAAATGTTCAACATCTGTGTCTGAGAGACCCCCTTCATCCGCAGAGATGCTTATATCTGGAGTTTTCGTAACAATTGAATGAGTACTGTCCAGCTCTCCAGCCTGCAAGGCCTGGCTTTCCAAAACATCCTCCCGTGAACTACTATTCCCATCTTTAGCCTTGGACAGATTTTTTCTGATCCTCAGATTTGAAAACACCGAGGCCCTCGAGTCCGACTTACCCTTCTTCTTAGCGGATTCACTTCCTTTTGCATGCTTCCCCAGTCCCCTTCTGCTTCCCGATACCTTCTTTGTGCCATCTGTATCCTTGGGCCCAGAAGCATCCTCTCCTCCTTCATGCACATCACCTGTATTTTTCTTTAGCTTCCCATCTTGATTCCCCATGATTTTTCGCAGTGCAACACCTTCGGCAATCAAGCCATGCTCCCGGATTTCATTCCTTTGGCCTGCCGGCGATATCCCCTCTAGCGATCCAGGTTTGTTTTCAAGCGGTGGTGATGCAAGTGAAGCAAATGCTTGCTGTGCCTCTCTCCCATCTGCTAGAGCTGCCTTTTTGCATAATGTGCTGCTCGCACTGGGCTCCGCTGGGACATGCTCAGTACAGCACTGAGAGCTGCAGACAGCTCCTTCCAATGGCTGCTGCTCGCAGAGCTGCTGCTTGCTCTCCGGGCTTCTGCTGTACTCTTGTTCCTTTAGGAAGGACTCTTTAAAAAGTATTTCCTTTATAAAAGTGACTTCTTTTTCCACGGTTTTTATTGCCTGCATTGCAAGCTCAGCTCGTCACCAAATCATTTATAATTACAGAATTTCAATGTTCAGGTTCCTGGAGGGAAAAGGAGAGGGGAAAGAAAAAAGAAAAAAAAAGTTAAAGCAAGGTACTTTAATTACTCTGCAGTTGTTTAAAAGAATAAACTAATAACCTTGGAAAGAGAAATATTATGGTTATTTAATAGTTTATAAGGTGCTTAAGCATATGCTACTTTGACAGATTACACAGTACCTCTGGTGATTTACATGTTTACCTTTTAAAGGCCACAAAAACATGATAGTTAACATTAAAATGAAAGACACTCTGAAAGTAGATAGAAGAAAGATAATAAACAAAAAGTTCTTTCCACAGTTTTAAAGACTTGCACTTAAAATTCAATGCATTATGGTAATTACACTATAAAAAAACTCCCACAATTTGTATTCTGAGAAGGTAGATATACTATTATTCCCCAGAGAATCAACTCATCAATATTAAAACATACCACCATTGTTTTCCCTGATAAGAACATCTGGCATGAAACAAGATAAAACAAACAAGAAAAACAGCAGTATTTAAATGCTACTAAGGAAAAGGATACAGTAAAGTATTCCTCTATTTCACCCTATATATTTAATAATTGATTTGGACGCCGTCACATTGCTAACAGTTTTGGAAACTTGTGGAACAGTTTTAACCAGTTGCTTATTCTCTGGTTTTGGTTTAGATGTATAAGCATTAATACTTCATAAACACATTTCCTGAACTTCCAGACAGGCACTCCCTTCCCCTTTGAAAATTTAGATTTAAAATAACTGGAATAGGAACAAAAAGGCATAAGAATGCCAAATTGCCAAGCTGGATCAGTTCAGCAGTTCAATATCGCGGTTCAACACTAGCCAAGAATTAATTAGATTCCTGTTTATGATTTATCATCTCTTAACTACCTGGTCTATTAGGTCCCATTTCTGTGAAAGTCTTTACCTATTTTTCACACCTCTGAGCTTCTTTACTAGCAATACAACATTCCGGCAAAACACATCCTATTGGTTTACCTAACTCTTACTTTTAATATCAGTCTCTTCCTACAAGAGGTTTCCCTTGCTTTCCTCTGCCTTAATACACATTAAAGATGAAATATAAAAAGATTATCATTTACACTTTATAAACTAGGCAGGCACACTCCACACACACAAGTTTGGGTTTTTTTAAGGGATGTCAAATACCTTTACAAATCTGGGCTGGGGTCATTGTTAAATAATCACTGTTAATTCAGTTTGGAAAAAAACCAGCAGTTTCAATAATACTTTTATTTTGAAATTATTTTGAACTATCATAATTTTTTCCTTGTGCTTCTTGGTCACTTACTGCTCTGATGTAAGTCCTGTCCTGAGGGGCCTGTGGCTCAGGCACCAGAAGCCTTCTTTCTACAAGGACCCAAGTGTTTGAAGTGGATCAGATGACTTTGTACACTCAGTGGGTTTTTTGTTTTTGGTTGTTTTTTTTTTTAGTTTTCACTTATCTGATGAAGCGCTGAAACTTTTTTTTAAAATTTTTTCCTTTTTAGCATTCATAAATATAATAGCAAGAGGTAGTATAGCAAAACCTGCAAAAGCATATTGAGTGATTTTTGGTTTTTTATTCTATTCCTGCTTTTGCTTTCTGCTATCCTACTTAGTTTCTAATTTGTTGCAGTATTTTACAGCATTATTACATACTTGCAAAAGGCTTTTGAAAGCTCAGGTAATTTTAGTCCATCTGAAGATACACAATAAGAATCACTTTAGGCACAGTTTGAGGGAACTGTATTAGTAGAATACTGTCTTGATGGGTATTTTCACTGACTAGAACTGACAAGGATCTAACCCTTGATTACAAATGGAGCACATGTAGCTTCCAACCCCATTTAAAAGCTCTTTTCCCACTAAAATCTGCCAGAATTTAACATAGGGCAGAAGTAATATAAAGTTACTGTGGAATGAACGTGTAAAGGAAATGTAGTAGTGTGATCTGAAACATTCCCTTTCCTTCCATCTCTGTAAACTTGTATCACAAACTCAACACACTTCCGTTTCAAGAAATGATAACTCACCAGAAGTATTTACACTGCAAATTATGCTGCAAACCCAAGCCATCAACAAAGCTGGGGTTATAAGACAGTCAAATCTGATCTTCATTTTTTAATTAGAAACTAGAAACTTGTAATTAAATTATATATCTGCACCACTTCCTAGAATTTTTCACACAGCACATCCTGGCAAGTTCTTTAAAAAACCAAACACTTAAATGTGTAATACGAGTTTAATTATATCACAGTAAAAATTATTCAGTTTTTCCAATCTGCAGCTGTAATCCTAAAAAAAGCCAAACCATTTTCTAGATAGTCCCTCTGAGTATAATATTCTAATCATCATGGATTCTAACCAGGATTTCTGATCTATATAGGAAAAGAGCATCACCAAAATGAGCATACTTATGTGAACCGAGGCATGCATATGAACATCAAAGAATTTGCTCTGGTTATTCCACATAAGGCATAGAAAAAAACATTAAAAAAAAAAAAAATGCAGGGGCAGGACACAAGTTACCCCAAAGTGGCAGTGATAGACACAACTCTCAATCAGCATTTGCGGGAAAGTACAAAAGGTTGAAATTAGCCAAACATAAAAATAAATGTTAATATTTTAGAGTTTGTTTATTCTCAGGAACCTGAAGAAAAATATGTTACTAATAAGTCAGCAAGAAACCAGAAAATTTCAGCATCAGTATAAGCTACATTTTAGAAGCTAAGAATGTATCCAATATTCTACACCAAAAAGAGAGACTTACATCAGAAAGTAAATGAGGAAAAAAGGGGGTTTGAGGTGGTCAAGAAGGAAAACTAATTTTTAAGAATAACTATAATTCATTTTTAGCTTGCTACAAATTGTCAAGAGAGACTAATCTGTGAGCCTGCCTACCTCATTTAATATTTGCCAGGGGTCAGTCAAAAATACCAAGGGGTGAGGTGGCAGGCACAGGCCTGAGATCCCCCACACCCCTCATGCCCTCCGCAGCTCAGGAGACATGACTGGCAACACACAGAGGAGAGTCAAAACTTACAGTCAAGATGCCTTGCCCTTGCACACCTGGAGACTTCCACATTAACACGTTCCTATTAGAAAAGGAAGCCCCTGTTGGGAGACCGCAGTTATTTTCAGAGGACTGTTAGATCTACTGCAGCCTCTGTGGGAGGGTGGGCAGATCCCCCAGCACTGCTTGCCCACCTGCCCTGAGGGGAAGGGCTGCCAGCAGCACGGATTGCCCACACCTGGCCACAGGGTACTGCCCCCTGGTCAGGGCTGGGACCACGGTGGGAGTGTTCCCCCTCAGATTCCTCACCAAAAGGCTGGGGTTTGAAACCCTAGTATGTCGTAAACACGGGGTGCCTGAGGGGAGAGAGGGGTGCCTAGGGGAGCCTGCATTGAGGAGACACAGCTTTCTTGGGGTGAATGAGTTTTCCCCATGATTTATTTACTGTGGTATTTCATTCTGCTCTCAATAGTAGCCACCGAGCAAGTCCCTGCAGAGTGAAGAACACCCCATGACTGCCATTGACATGGCAGTGCTGCAGGCCATGCCTGCTGGGGGCCAAGCCTCTGGGGCAGGGTTTGGCTTCACAGGTACGGTCCCAGGGAAGGGTTTAAACTACAGGAGTGCTGGCAGCACACAGAGTACTCCAAAACAGCACCCTGGTAGTAATGCTGTGGCTACCAGCACAGAAACACCAGTGCCACCATGCAGTAAAGGTCATGGGGGGGTAAAGCAAACGCACCTCCAGAATGAACTGCGCCATGTGCCCTGCACGTACCCCAGTACTGCCCTGCACGTTGACTGGGCGCAGGTGCTGTACATGGGCTATTAACCAGCTCTGCCAGCAGCCCAAAGCAGCTGGCCAGGCTACGTACACATATCTATATGGGATCTGTGCCCCCCTTCCCTGCTGGACAGGCTCAGTAGCTGGGGTGGGGGGAAGCTACTGCAGCCCAGGGCAGATGGTCTCCTGAGGGTGAGCCACACCATGGCGGCCCAGGGTGGAGGCCTGCTGGAAGAGGCTGAATCTCATTCTTCAAGGCCACAGGCAAGGCCGTGGTTGCCATGGGCAGACCCTCTGCCTCTCCTTGGCACAGAGGAGGTCTGAGGGTGCGGCAGCAGCCCCCCAAGAGCTGTGGCACTGTAGGGCAGAGCATGGGTGCCATGGCAGTGCACTGGGAGCTGGGATCTGCTCCCCCGGCACTGCGGCTGCTCCAGTCTCCCTTCACCCCGCTTCTTGAAGGGACAGGGCGACTGCTCGGAGAGGAAAAACAGGGACAGCCAGGGGATCCTCACCTCTACCATACACAGCCTGTAGAGATTTAGTTTTTAAATAGTGGCTCCATGTGCATGGGTTTGGGTCAGAGATAAAGGCACATAAATTAATGGGACTGTTTTAAAGTACTCTGGTGTCACATTACTGATTGGGTTATCGTCATGCAAGCCCTATGAAGAACAGTTTATTTAAGCAGACCAGGATAATATTCCCAGCCATCTATGTGTTATTTAAGCTTGATTTTGCTAAGCAAGGTGAGGGCTCATTCCCGTTCAGTCCGGTGCTGGAGCCAGGTCTCTGCTCCTGCTGTCCTGTGGCAGTGGGAAGCCTCCCCCAGCTGCCATGCTGAGCGTGCTGGAAAAGTTATCTCCCCAGAAAGCACTGACTGCCATTAAATACTACCTTAGACTGCCAAAGCCATGCTCTGAGCAGCTGAAAATCATTTCCTGCTCCCTTTTTCAGCTATAAGGGAAATTATCTTTTATGACTTGACAATCTCTAAGAAACATTTCCCTATCTGACCGGCAAGGGCCGAGTTAGGTGACCAGAAAAATATATTGCGGATGAAGAGCCCACAGTGGCTAGGGATGAAGTTGGTCGTGCCCTTGCATCATTTAGTTTCTGGTGGATGTGAGATTCTGCTTTTTCTCTTAATACTTGTCTGAGCAGCATGAAATCACACCTCATGCTTTGTATTTATATTATGTTGAGGTGATGAAGCTAATGAGAAATCTGTTTTACCTATTGAAAGATTTCTTTTATAAGGAGCTTGAACCCAGCAAGCAGTGATCCTAGGTGAGTGTACGCCTGCTACATAGTGCTGGACTTTCTCCCGCATAATTTCTAGCTAGTGACAACTAACATTTAAAATTAATGTATCTAAACAGGGTCTCCAGCAATGCAATGTTTGCCAACTACTGTGCTGCAGAATGGCCACTGGTTAGGAGCCAAAATCTTTGTGAAGTGCTTAACCTCCTGGATTTCTCACCTAAATGCAATAATATATTTATGCATTGTGAAACAGAGCTTTTTTTGTTTAAAAATACGATCAGCTCAACATAGCAAAAACCATACGCATCCCAACAAGCCTTTTTATTGTTTTTCCCCAGCATTTCCATATTCTTGCTGCTGCTTATTGTAAAATATACTTTTAAGCATAAAAGCTATATAGAACCTTTCATAGCTACTTATATAGGAGGGGCTGGCAGAACAGCTGCACACAAAACACTGCTTGAATTCCAGCAATATATGCATTGCAGGTCAGGGTCAGGTCACAGAAACAGTCTCCAAAAATCCAGGCCTCCTCAAATACTGCAGCCAGGGACTCTTGTATTTGGACAACAAGATGCTATGCTAGTATTGTAACAGAACTCAAGAAATAGGGAAGCATGAAAGTTTTATTCCCTATTGCAGACTGAAAAGTGAGGTATATTGTGGCACAGCTCCTGCTTTTCCTTGCACAAAGTTAATTTCAGACTAATTTTATTTCAAATGCAGATACCCAGCAGTTGTTTGCTAATATACGCTAAGCAAATTCAATGTAACACAATGTAACCTGCATCATGAAAAAAATAATTAGTAAAGTATCTGCTGATCAGGCTATCAAAGAAGCACAGATGAGACAATTTCCATCATTTAAACCATTGTAAAGTACAGTCAAAATCAGAGCAAGAGTCTAAGTTATAAATTTTATTTTCTAAGGGAGTGAAATTTGTGCAATAAGGGTGTTTCTTCAGACCTCTTAATAGCTTTTGAGCACAACGGGGAACATCAACCAAACTTTTAAGATGATCATTAAACCCCTGCAAAATTCACACACATACAGAACCAGTATTTGGGGTAGAGGAAGGGAAAGATAAGCAGAACTGACTGTGTCAGTTGATCAAACATGATTCACATGATTTAGGACTACCCACCAGAAGCAAGCATTTCACAGGGAAAAATAAGAGCAGATGAGATTTATTGTACTAGAGGATTGAGAAAAGAACAAAGAATACAAATCTGTAGGAAACTGGGCCGCCTCATTTTCATTCTTTAGAGAAGAACATATTCTGTTAAATCAAGCAGAAAATTACATATTGTCTTTTTGGTTTTCTTGGAACACTCCCAGAGTACTTAATGACAGGGCTGAAAAATGTGGACTTTGATCATATCAGTGGACATTTTGCCTGCAGAGAGCCCAAAATGCCATGAAACAATGGCAGATATTTGAGCCTAGTCCTTTTCTGTAGGAGGCAAGGGATTAACTTAAGTATTTAGGGATCTAATTTTATCTTTTCTACTGCAACAAGTATCTACTAGAGTGAAGGAAAAGCTGACAAAAATCAAGGTTTTTTCCTGGGATTCTTCCCTAAATTTTTAAGGATCTCAACCAGTGACATGGATTGTTTTTAAAAATATGTGGAAAGGGAAAAATAAAATCCTATTTTACCCTCCTCCTTTAGGCATCAGTTTCTGTTCCATTGCAGACACTCACACACGTGTGGATGTACAGAGTTTGAGTCAAATAAATAAATAAATAAAAAGCTATTGATCAGCTTTCAGTGCTTTTTAAAACAACAGGCAACCTCCTACCAATCGCCAGAAATACATTCCCCCTAGAGAGAACAACCCTGGGGCAAGCTCACTTTGTAAACCACCTGGGGAAGTTTACAAAATGGGATGGTTTTGAAGATAAGGTAATATTTTTGTACAAATTTGTTGCATTGTCTCAAATACATTTAGTAACCAAAATGCATTTTTTAATAGGATTTCCATAAACAGATTTGGGATTAAACAAACCCAAATTGGCAAAATAGGGAAGAACTATCTCTTTCCTCGCCTTTGTGTTACTTTAGTGTGGATTATTAGCAAGGGAACACTACTTGTACCAATGAACAAATGTGAATGTCCCTGTCTCTTAAAGAGTTCATAGGATGATGGTCTTTGCAAGTAGAGTGAATAAAGCGTACTGAAAATTAAATTATAAACCAGCAACAAATGCAGAGAAAGATAAGCACTGAGAAGCCAGAAAGGAAAGGAACTCTGAGGAATCCAAAGGAAACCTGAAGCAGTATGTATCACTTATCTAATATTAGTGTCACATGGTTTTACTTCCTTGTAAACATGTGATCCATGTTGTCACACGATGATCAGCAAGAGTCATCCATATGGAGGTTCGTAACTGCTGTCTTCAGATTTCTGCCTTTACTTATCTCCACAGTACAGCTCAAACTGAAATTACTATAACAATTACATATTCAAGTTTATGCCATAAGCAGAGATTGGGGAAAGCTATTGTGGTGAATAATCTGGATAGATGCAATCTCTAGCATATATACTGCTAAGAGCTGCTGATGCACAGGGAATAGTATTCTCCACTTTAAGGAGTCCTCTCCTCAGTAAACTCTTTGCCTTGTCTATACAGGTGCAGCCTTACCTGGCCCAATACTTTTATTTTAGGGTTTTATCTAATTTCATAAGAGGGGAAAGAGAGACCAGGAAAGTGAGAGGAATTAATGAAACCTGATTCAAGACCTTGAGATCTACTCTTGCTGGACTTCGTATGCAGAAAATAAGGCTAGCTGTAGAACTATTTAGTACACTTAAGTGTAATTTCCTGAAATTAATCATTTCTACTGAACACTAGTCCTTTCCACTAAGTTCCTGTATAAAGGACACAAGCAGAGCAGCTTTATACCCCTCAAAGTACTCCAGAGTTGGATGTTGTTATTGCTGCAATTAATTTCATCTGTATTCAAGAATTTTGTCATTTGCCTTTTAACTCTGCAGTATAGTAAAGCAGCTGTCTTGGGAGACAGCAGCAGTTGATCAGCCACAGCATCACAGGACGTTGGCTGGGCTACAAATCCACCTAAATACAGTATTTGGTAACGTCCAAGCAGTCCTGACTGCCTGACTAGGCTGAACTAGCTCAGGAAGGACTTACCCACACTTAGACACGTGTGACTGTGTAAAGTGGGCTCAATTCATAACTTATGTTTTATGTCCTTGGCTAGGCCTCAGCATGAGGAACCCAAAGCCTGATTCACACAGTGAATTCCCACTGTTTTTGTAGTAAATGGCTTTTCTTTTGTGAGCTGAATAGTTATCACAACAAGCTGAGTTCTGGTGCTGATTGTCCTTAGAAAGCAAATATGTTGCAGGTGAACAGCTGGAAATCTATTTGACTAGAGCAAAACAAAAGAATCATGGTGCAGCTGAATAACCTAGATGCCCAGATAAATGTCGGGAAGTTTAATTAGGATGATGATGTTTTTGTATCAAAAGGATTATGCCACACACAGAGGCCACCACTGAAATACAGCTTTGGTAGGGCTAAATACACACAGCAACTAGTGTGATCCAGTTAGGGAATGAAAAGTCCCTCTCATGAGCAATGGCAAGTTAAAATTTTACCAGATCACTGTTTCCACTCACTATACCCAAGGTCTTATATTTTTTTCCTCCTCAACTTTAACATCTTAATCTCACCAGGTATCTAATATCGACTGTCCTACTGAATTCTTTGTCCTGAACAACTCTCCTTTGACTTCATCTCTACCACTGTATGCAAGAACTCTGTGATGTCACATCTTGTTTCATGATTTCCCCATGGTCATCCACTGACCAAGAACATTCCAATATGCTGGGTGAGCTGCTTCTAGCTACAAAATGTCATGTCTTCTGCTGTACATGTTTGCCTTCATTTCTTTGTCTGAAATTGGTTTTTACTTTGAAGACCTACATTACTTTGCCAGTTTCTATTGCACTTTCCCTTGCAGTGCCATTTCATCCTTCTGTGATCCATCCCCATTCTATCCTATATGTGTTAACTGCTTTGTCCTTAAACTGGGTATCATCACAACACTTTTTTTATCTTTTAATCCAAAATCTTCTTCACTTTACCTACATTCGCATCTGTGGCTATGATGGAAGGAACTACTTCCATCTCTTGATAGATAGCCAGTAGTAAGTCCATGAATTGCATAGGACTAAACATCTCTTTCTTTCACCCATTACTGTGGGTAAGGAGTACAACAAAACTATCCCACAGGTTTAGAGCTTGGGTATTATCATTACTTTTACTTTTCCCTCCCATATCCTAGCTCTCTGTTAACACTATTAAATGTTAATGCCCCTGTCTCAAATACTGTCAAGACACGACTGAACATTCTGTATTCATCATCTATTTTATCTGTAATTCTTATACAATTTCCTTTAGCTTTATACAGCAGATTCATTTCACCTCTGTGGGAACCCTGAACTGGGTTCCAGTCATCTTCTGTGTCACAATCCAAACAGATCTGGTTAGAAACAGAAAAGAAAGAATTAAAGACTTGCCTCCCTATCTTTTTACAGAGTTTCCACTGAGAAAACATGTAGAAAAGAGATTAAGAACAATTACTTTTAACTATTACAAGCTTCAATTCTGAGAAAGAATGGCAAACAGCATGGAGAGTTATAATTCAGAAAATGCTTGCACCACCTCTCAAGGTCTTAATTTCTCCTAAATCATTTCAGTTTAAAATGTCACAGCCTACAGCACTTTAGGAAATTAGTTATGGAACCTCAAGTAATACCAAAGCATTGATTTATGCAACAGTTGGCAATAAAACTTTGAAGCAAACGTTTTATTATGCTCTGTCCCCAGCCTTGCCAATGTCATCATATTAAGACCTTACATAAAATTATTTAGAAAATAGAGTCCTTCCTAACTTCAAAGCTGGTCAGCCTCACTCATCAAATGACATGAGATCTATTATTCCTATTTCACTTGTGTTCAGCGAAGATATTCAAGTAAGCAAGATTGAAATGCTCAGTAATAGTCCTAAATTTAACTTGAAGAGACTTTGTGTGAACTGCCAATATAGCATATTTTTGTATGTGTGTACAATAAGAAAGATAAAACTTCTTAGGGCATAATTCATCATTTTATTCTTTACAAGATGTATTCAGCCCTGAGAAAAAAAACACCACCTGGGGAAAAAGATCAAATGTTCAATTAACAAAATTCTGACAGTCTTTTCTGAACCAGCTTAGTCTTACCTGGGGCGTTATTACAGGAAGTGTTTGCTTTACTAAAGTAGTGTTAAGCTACCTTAGTGTAGCCTAAAGAAAGAGGGAAAAAAAAATAAGTCATGAGAAAATTCATGGCTTATAAATAGGCAATTCACATTGTCATCTGGGACTTGGTTTATTTGCCTCTGTGCCAGAAATCTTCCCAATATCTACAGGTCCTGAAATATTTCTGTATGTATCATCTTAAAAAAATAAAAAACTGGGATTTGGACTGTTGATACATCTGGTTCAACATCATACCTCTAGCAGTGGTTAGTACAAGGTTGCAGGAAACACCTTAGAGGTAAGAAATGGGAAATTTTATTCCCCAAGTCTATCATCCAGGTTGACGTTAAGTCCTTAGACAAGGAGGTTGGTTTGATTTTTTTTTTTTTTTTTTGTCTTAAAACTCCAATCTTGTGCTGTAATTTAGGGTGTTCTTGCTATTGTATTAGCTGCATTTTGCACTCACAGACATGTCAGTCAAAGCTGGGGCCAGTTGCACCAAACACTAAGCAGAACATTACTACTGTTCCAACCCCAGAAAGCTTAAAGTCCAAGTAGACTAATGTATACAACCTCATTAACTCGATTACATTTTTTTACTTCCCTCTGCCTTTCACTGCTGTTGTTTTTGCACCACAGTGCAGCGAAGAGGCATTTGATAGATAAATATTAGTGGCTTTCCAGAAATTATGAATTTGAGAAAGATTCTGGATACAGAAAGGATAGACATCCTGGCTTAGTAAAATCAAGTGGTCATTTCATGTGTACAGCACCACACAAGTACATGTAAAGGTGGGAAAGAGTAAATTTGTCAGCACTTTCAAAGCAAAGGTCAATAAGCTACAGAAAGGCTCAGGACAATACAGAGCATATGCATCACTAACATGGGATGAAAATGGACATGAAAAGCTCAATCACAATGTAGTGTTATAAGGAAGTGAAGGAAGATAAAGGAAGAATTGGAGGAGGAAAACTGAAGACAGATGGAAGATCTTTTCGGTAACACATCATAAGGGATTATTGCCTTGAACTCTCTGGCTCCTGGGTGGCTCAGCTGTGGGCCTAGGCATTAGCGTTTTCATTTCACCCAAATACACAAACTCTCAAGCACTGAAAGAGCAAGAACACCTTCACTGCCTCACGGATACCAAAATGCTGGACTTTTCCAGCCCTGTTGCAGGAACACATAATTACTCACATTGACATGCTAAGCTTTGTTTTCAACCCTTGCTGTTACCAATGCGGCTTTTGTGGCAAGGTACCATGGCCAAATGTGAGTATTCAAAGGTGAAAGCAACTCTTGTCACAGGATCCATATTGACATTTAGCCCACATCTAGATCAAGGGCTTTCTGTCCACTAAGAACTCTTGTTTTTTGGGGGGGGTTGTTTTGTTTTTATCTTGCTTTTTCTGTTCCACTCCACTGAATTTACTGTTATTCACTTCCGTTATGGACTATTCATGATGCTATCGTTTTTCTTCCAGCATCATGTCAATATCTGATTAGACACAAATATGCTTCTTCTGTCCCCTGTAACTCAATACTGATCTAAAATATCTCAAGTTCCTTAAGAGGGTTCTAAGCAGTCTAATGTTTCTGCTTGAAATTTTGCATTATTGGCAGCCTGGCATTTCACCCTCTGACGTGAAAGTCCAGCTGTGTCCCAGAGAGGAAGTTTAATGGTATGCAGGTTCTAAGATTTTTCTGAAATTAGAAGTCAAACAATTTCCATATATATATATATATAAAAAAATTGTAAAGATATTTTTGTTTCAACTCCTCAGCACAGTTACAGATCCTTAAACCGGCATCAGCCCAAATCATTTATTAATCGGGTGGCTTTTATTGTGAGTTAAACCCTAACTGCATGAAAGATTTCTGAGACCTTAAGGCAAAACCCACACAAAAGTCACTTTTATTTATAAATATACATGTATCTTGACACGGCTGCCTTGTTCCTTCAATTAGGATCTGGTCCAGTTGTGTTCTAGAACCCTTGATACTCCAGTTGGTGTAGCTTGAAATGAATAGATCTTGCCTGCTGATTTCTGAGGAAGGCATACAAAGAAAAGACAGCAAGACCTTGTTCATGGTCTAGAAAACTTCCTTACACAAATAATAACATGCAGTATAGCCTATGTTTCAAAGAGATAGAATGTCAAGTTACTTAAAAATTCCTTTAATTATAGTGTGTGCTGTGAGCTATTCTTTTTCTTTGTAGATTATGTTTTATTCCACATTCACTTCTGGTTCTATTATGAAAATAAGTGCAGAGAAGTAACCCTTGAAATATTTATGAGTATAGGCAAAGGCATCTTTAGAGAACGCAACCTTAAAGATCCCATTAAAAAGGCAGCCTGTATGTAAACTGCTGTGCTACAGAGTAGAACATTAAAGACACAGTCATAAAGTTTGAATGGAAAAGAAATAAAGACCCAGGCTGTTGCATGAAGCAGGGAAACCTCCAGATCAGAATATAATGATTAAAGTGTTGGAAAGAAATTAATTCAAACACAATGAAACTGAGTTTTCTTATGTTCAAATGTGAAGACATCATCATAGGAAATTTAGCATCAGTAAGGATTACAATTTTGAACATGTAAACAATTATTAACTTTGGATGGAACAAAGAATTCTCTTATTCTGCAAAATGCAAAAGAAGTTTGATGCAGGTCAGGGGAGTGTATTAATGCAAACTGCAAAAATCCTTGTAAATGTTTGGTATGATTAACTTAGAAAACTGCTGGGTTTTGGGCTATTTTTGAGTTGTCATCTGATGACTAAAATTAAGATACATTACAGAAATGTAGACATCAAAAATTTCAGTAACTGGAACTAGTTACAAGACTTTCAGAGCTGTCTAAAGTTCTCACTACTTAAATGTCTTTTACCTAGCACATCTCAATTTTTGTTTTATAGGCCCATTTGTTTAACAACTACCTGAAAGTGTGTTCAACCTCACTTTCTTCTGTTAAAACAATTTGTTAGTAAAACCTCAAATACAAAGTGCTTCTGAATTCTTCTGCATTCTTGAGCACAACTGGCTTCTTTACTGTATACTGGGCTGTATGTAACTGGACTATGTGGTATTAGTTATCTCAACAGTTTGTGGCTTTTGCAAATATTTCATACTGTCTCTGTTGCTAGAAACATCCACAGAAACTGAGTTTATGTTGTTACCCCATCTATCATCCCAAACAAGATTAAATGGGTCTGATGTACTAAGCCACCTACTTGGCTGGTTATTTTTAAACAGTAAGGGTACAGCTTCATGTCTTTCATCAGATTATCTCCCCACTCCAGCATCTTTAGACAACTCATAACTTTGCATCAGTTAGAAACGATAAGGATCCAGCTTCAGCAGATCAGTTGCAGATCTTGGAAGATTGAACATGAGCTGCTGTAACACCTCATTACCTGCTATTTATTAATTTAATGTACTCGTTTTCTTGTAGGATTTGTGTTTAAATCAAAATCCACATCCAGCGTAGTTAGGGCAATTACAAATTTTTTGACACGACACCAAGGCTATTTTGGAAACATGATATAAGCCTTTTTTTTTAAATTAATCGAGTACCTATTTTTCTCAGTTCCCCCACCATGTCCCCTCTTGGCAGTGTGCAGGAAAGAAAAGAACTTTTGCAAGGAAAGAAAAAAAAAAAAAACAAACACCCAACCCAATCCATCCGTTCAAGCAGGTACCCTGGGTCCCATGAATATAAGTTAGTCAAGCATTATAGGAGCAAGCTGATGACCCTGCCCTGTAGGCACATAGGAGCACAAATGTTGTGCTGCTAAGGCAGCAAGGCTCTTGCAACTATGGTGGAGGTATGGCATAGCTATTTCTCTGTTCTGTTCCTCTTGCCTACATAAGCACACAATATAAGCAGGCTATGGAAGAAAGAGAAGGGAAACAAAGGACCACAGCTGTCATATTCTGTAGCTACTGCTTGCTTTGAGCATATTCCATATATTCCACATAGCCAGGAGCATGCAAACAGCATCAGGTGACAATAAGTGAAGGTAGCTGGAGGTTGGAGAGAAGGAGCTAGCTCCCTCTTCTTTTCTTTCCTTTCAGTAAAGTAGTATCTTAACATTGTATGCACCCTAACTACCTGCCATAAGCCATCCAGTGCCTGATCTTAAAAAAAAGAGTTATTCCTAAATGGCAGATGAAGTTTAGAGTAGTCGTCTGAGCCTGTAAGTATGATCTACTTTCTAACAACAAAAGAAATTTCTCTTATGCACTGGGAGCTTTATAGGCAGTTGGAAATTCAGTTACATATTTTCTGCTAACTTTTTAGATCTTCCAATTTCTCTGAAAGTATGTGCATATGTCAGTGTGTTATGACTGAAATATATTTAGCTACATTAACACTTTTGGAGGTAAAATGCAAGTGTACCTCTGCAGCTGCTCCTAGTTCAGCCATCTCTGGCTGGCACACTTTTCTGTCTCTGGTGCCATCCATGCGACACTTCAAATAAGTCTCATTCACATGTGTATACAGTTCAGGTCACCTCTTTCACTCTTCCTTGATATAAATGTCCTTTACCCTTATGCACAGCTGGTTACTACATGGCATTCCTTCTACTCAGAGGGTGGAAAACCTCTCAAGAACATAAGGGAGTTCATAACTGCTCCCTGGGGGTGGCTATAAGCTAAACCCCCAAATTCAGCCTTCTTTCCTGTGAGATAATTCCAATATATTCCCAGAAGAGTTCCAGATACTGCCAGCAACATGTGAGCCAGTTAGCCTTGTGTCCAGCCAGAATCCTTATTTAGCAGCTTATTGTGTTTTTTTCCTCAGCTTTTAGACCATTTCTATAATATACCTTTAATGAAAGTAATAATAATAATAATAATAAAATGTTCATAATGCAGCCTTACCTTGTTTCCTGCCAAAATGTATTCTGATTTGGATTCAGCAACTTCTACTTGTGTTCAGTAGTAACATTTCCACACAGACTATACTTATGTGAGAGTCAGACTGTCTGGCTTTTTTGCTCTGGGCACCATTTCCAGTCACATGAACTGGGAACAGCTTGATTCAGATGTTAACAGTCACTGACATTTGCAGGAATGTTGTTTAAAAAAAAAAAATTATAAATGCCTTGAGAAATTTCACTGTTTAAAAGACTTATCACAAAGGTTATTGAAAATACGATATGCATGTTATTTGTCAGGAAGAGTAGCATAATATAAGTGTTTACGGTAACACAACACGTAGCCATGTGGTATGTTAAGAAATTAACCATATTGAATAAAATTCCGTCCTGGCTTTCACGTCTTCATAAGCTCACTGAAGTAGGACTTGCATGAAAATCAGAGAAGAATCTGACACTTGATTTTAAACGGATGTCAGAGTTTGAGAAATTGAATGGGATGAGTTCCACCTCTGGATGACAAAAGTGATGAATTGGAATAAATCTGTGACTGGCATATAAGCTTCCAGTAAACTCCCTTCCCTCTCCATTTATTTAAAAATATTTTTCAGTTTTGTAAAAGGATTTAATTTTATTGTCTTAGATCAGAAGTTCTCCGTCAGGTTTGCAACATTAGAGGTTTAGGGACAGGGAAAACAACAGATTTGTAGTTTACATTTCACAGGACTGCAGTAATGGGGAGACACTCAGACTGTAGTTCTTGTTTTTCCCAATTCATGTAATTCTTTGAGGAAGTCTCATGCTCAGAAGGTGACCTCCAGGGGCATAGCAATGTCCCTGAATCACTGTATTACAGGATAAGAGGTAGCTGGATCCAAGCATCTGACAAACTCTTACTCCTCTCTGTGTAAATGAAAGTCACGTGGATTACTTTAAGCCTTCCTCCACCCAAGAGGTACTTCATTTCTGCAGTCTCTGGTCTTCTAAAGCAAATGGGGAGGGGGGAATAAAAATGAAGGCTTCATGAAGCCTAGAAGGAGCATTTAGAATTGTCAAAATCTTTTGCCTCTCGAGATCAGTGAGAGAACAAAAAAAAAAAAAACACCAAAAACAACCACCCACAACTCACACCCAGTTAAAGCAGACAGATTAAAGCAATACACAGACATTGTCCCTTTATAATCTTTGCATGGTTCTAGGAGCATAATATTGGCATTTTTCTAAGGGGAAACAGAGGAGGGAGGAATTAAAAAAAAAAAAGTCACAGAGCCCTTTCATCTTTCTCCATTAGCATGGTTGCCACAGCTCTTACACCTTCAGCCAAAGAGGTGCCCACTGCTAAAGCAAGATTCCATTCTGTGCACAGGAGGAAGAAGAAAAGGATAGGTGTGCAGTGGTGCAGAGTAGTTGTTCTAACACAGCTGGTAAATAGCTGCTGTCTAATGTATGCTTTGCAGGGAAAGGTTAGACACCTTTTGTGGGTGTCAGACTTCCCATGTACAAATCACCCGTATCATACTTGTACGTTAAGTTAATCCAACGCTTGCCAGAAAGGGGTTGATTTTGTATGTTTGGTATAGGTGATCAAAGAAAAGAAGCAAAGCCATTTACTAAGGGATAATCTTAACTGGATTTTTTTTTTTTTTTTTTTTTTTGTTCAGAAGCTAATGGTGATCTAATTTGGTGATCATATCCCTCAGAGATTAATTAATGTCAGGAAACTCCCCCTTCATATGCATTTCAGATACAATAAGCATATAGACCGAATAAGCGTGAGCTACACGGCCAGTGTTTGTGCTTCCCCGAAATAGCTAGGGTATGTAGTAGGTAGTGTTGCAGTAAAAGCTACTATCCATGTGATGTAGCATCCACACTGGCAGATTTGTCTGACGCCTGCAAATAACTGAGAATAGATGTAATCTTGTCATTTCCTTTGCTAATTCTACTGAAAGAGCTATAATTCTTGGGGAAAGCTAGATCAGTCCTAATCTTGTATACACATCTCAAAAGCTAGGTATAGTAAGGCAGCTAGCAGAAGACTTGTTTCATTTAGTTCGTAAGAACAAGAAGATGTTGCTGTTTCTTTGTCATATTTTCAGCCTAGATTATACTTAAAGAATTAAGTGTTCCTCTAAAAAAACCCAAACCACTAGCAAAGAAACATAGTTTTAGCCAAAAGGTGTGAAATTTCAATTCTGTAGAAGCAAGAATTTCAGCAGACTTCACATACAGCCGTGAGAACATCACAGTATTCCTGCTTTGTAAGATCTCCTCCCCTACCTTTAAAGGAATAGACCTAAAGGAGATTAGGTATCTCACTATTTTCTCCTCTGCCTGCATCATCATCATTTAGACACTGAATTAGACAGAACAATATCTTTATCATCTGAAAACTCCACAGTCCAAAAGAGGGTGATTTGTCTTGCCTGTGTGGGTTAGCAAGGTTATCATGAAGACATAATTTGAGACCATTTCATGAAGTCAGATTGTGAAGTAATGAATTATGAGAAGATATTTGGAGGAAGGACAACAGTACAAGCAAGATATGTTGTACTTGTATGTATACAACATACAAGAAGCTATGGAAGTGCAAAAAACTATCTTTTGTTTAAAAAACAATCAAACACACACACACACACAAAAAAACCCAAAACAAACAAACCCTACCTGGTAAGATTGCTTGAAAAATTGAATGGGAAAATTTCCCTTTGAATTTATTTTGTCTGTAGAACAGTCACAGCAGTAACTTCAACTGAGACTGAATATGTTCCAACTCAACAGCCTACAGGGCTCCCTCCGGTTATCAAACTGTGTGTGGGACCCCCTGAACTTATGATCCAGTTTTCAATCCCCCAAGGAGGGAATGCACTGATCATTTACAGAGTCACCCATATGTGTGGATTTTGTGTCTTTACCACCACATAAGCTAGTTTAACTGCAGGTGCAAGTCAGAGAAACTGCTCCCAAACCTGTTTTTCACCAATTATCAAATCATCCTATCTTAATGTTAAGGTCAATCAAAACTGATGGTCTACAAGGAAAACGCCTGTATGGAGGTGTTTTGCTACAACATGTCTCCAACAGTTCTAGTCAGTCAGGAGGGTAAAGTGGATCTTAATTTGTTGTTTCTACCTGTCAAGGAAAAAAAACATATAGTGAAGTTGCCATATATTTGTAGGAGTGTCTAGGAAATTGCTACAATGGAAGAGCAAGCCAGAGGACGTGGGTTTGTTTGTTTTCTTGATTGGTTTGGGGTTTTATTTTGGTTTGTTTTTTTTAGTGCAGGACAGAAATACAAACCCAGCTTTGGTGAAATGTAAATACAAGATAATATGCATTCAAATCACTGCCTTGCCAAAAGTCATGTCTAGGGTAGAAATATAATGGGCTAGAAATATTTTTTCCAGTGTCCAAAGCAGTATCTAGAATGAGATGAAATGAGAGTAATTGCACTCTCCCCTTACAAGCTGTTGAAGGCAAGCTACAAATGTTATTTCTTTGAAATTGAGTCACTAGGTACAAAAGCTTTTGTGAAGAAAATGCTTGCAGGGGTTCTATACCAAGTAGTCAGAACTCTGCTTTCTTTATGTGATGCAATCTCCTCAAAGGAGGCAATTTTTACAGCCAAGTACATTGTAATAGCCTTGATATTGGCCCTTCATAGGCTGTAAATGAGAAGTTACATTAGGTTTTGAAAGTGTCCACAAATTCTAATCCTACTCCAATTCCCAAAATGGGGCTTTAAGACTGACAGCCACACAATATGAAATTTAAGAACTGTAACTTGCAGCACATCACTGTTTGAGAAATGCAGAGCAGTAAACAAGGTAGTTTTAATAAAGGAAATGGTTTCTGTAAGTACACTTTCCTTTGCTTGAACATTCAGCACAGAGCAAGCTCTTTCGCAGCTTTCAAATCCTATGATATAATATTTGGTCTGATTTCTTGGTT
The DNA here is from genome assembly GCF_023634085.1 of Falco cherrug. Lineage (NCBI taxonomy): Eukaryota > Metazoa > Chordata > Aves > Falconiformes > Falconidae > Falco > Falco cherrug. The sequence goes on along the minus strand of NC_073702.1, from coordinate 84,370,219 downwards.
CTGCTAGATGTGTGATGTGTCAGCATTTGTAATAATCCAGGTACTGAAGTTCTCGCATATAGAAAAAAAATCAGTATTTTAAACTGAGTTGCTGAGCAAGATAGAAGAGTATCAAGCAGAGATACTTAAAGGACACACGAAAAAAGCCAGGTTATGGAACAACATTGTTTTTATGTATATATAATATAATGTATATATATATAACATCTCTATAAATTTGTCTTTAGTTTTTAGCCTTTATTTTACCTTCCAGTGATTATTTCAAATCCACTCACTGAAATACTGCTGAACATATTACTTCATCAGAGATCCTGCAGAGTGCTGTGTAGAGGAAGTTAAGGTAGCTATTTTGCATAAGCAGCTTTTTTATACACTACAAAGCATCCTCAGAACACCAGATGGATATTATTAAATTTTATGATATCCCGTACAGAGATAGCATTCATTTTATGGAGACAGAAAGAGTAATAAAGCAATTAGAGTATCAACTTAGCCTTTATATCACATCCTGCATTTCAAAGGCTAAGGCAGAATTTCCAGAAAAGTCCCATATTTTTGGGACAGACAGGACTACTGTTGAAAAGGTATATTACCTTAAAAAAAATAAAATAAAATCCCACTGGATAAAGAAAAGGCCAGAAATAGTAAAGAATATGTCTACGGTAACTATACTACTGAGAAACATGCAATTCTTACTCTCAGCTCAAAACAGCAACCTCATTGCCCAGCTAGCTGTTGTCAGCTGCCTGAAATAGCATCAGGCAGGATTTCCTGTGGCTTTTCCATGTATGTGGGCCTGAGGAGAATCATAATCCCAGTATATGGGATATAGTATATTGCCTCACAAATCAGGTGCATGTCAGTGAATGTGCTCTCAGTTTTAACACTGCCTACTGGGTCTATCATGCAGCCTCTAAAAGAGAAGAATCGGCGTGATGAGAAAAAGCTAGCAAGCAGACAAAGATAAAAGCTAGACTGATCATTAAGTAAATAAAGTTGTTGACTTCACTTATAGGAAACTGTAGAGTTGTTTTCCAAGGACTGGGAGTGTTCCACAGTTCAAATTGAAAGTCCATTCTAGCATCTGTCATTTTCTGAGCTGATCATGGGTAATTCGCACAGCTGAACCTGTAACACTTTGCCTGCTCAGCAAACACATAAATCAAGAGGGGCCCAGCAACAGAAGGCTCACAGGTGCCTTGGTACTGTTACATCCCTTTTACAAGTGTGGGAGTATGGACAGACAATGCACCTTGCCAAAAGCTGTCCAGTAGTTAGGGAACAGAACTGCCTCGAGCCCACGTCACTGAAGACCACAATCCTTAAAAGAAGCCACCAGTTTAACTAAAGCTCTGTCTCTGTTTTGGGTCCCCCAGCCGGTCCTTAGACTTCACAGGAAGGTCTAAAGCCGTACCTGCTTGGTAATGCAAGTCGCACTGAATAAGGCAGGCACTCTGTTTAAAAACAAAGAGAGGAAGATCTGGCTATAAATCCAACCATCTTGTTTTAATTGCTCCTCAGGTAAGAGATGGAAAGGAAATACTGTGTATCAGGAGCCACATCAAGATATATTCTCTAACATTTGTTGCAAAAACATACTCTGCCTAAAGCTGAAGCTACAAGTGTGGTGCTGGATTTTCTCACATTGCCTTTCGAACCAACTCATCAAACCTGAAGTTTGCTACTGATAAAAGCACAGTGTTTTGCTGCAGTTTGCATGGTTTATATGCCACTCCCTGCCTATTCATTTCTTTTTCTTCACTCAGCGCTCAGTTTCTTATAAAAAAAAAATAAAATTCCTATGAACATTTTCCTCCCTTCCAGCAACCTGTGGATATTTTGAGGTATACACATGAATGAAGTTTTGGCATAATACTCCTATTCTTGAACTTAGTAACATTTCTACGTTTTAGTTTGAAATAAAGCAAGTTACATTTTGCTTCCAACCCTGAAGATGTAAAACATTAGCTCTATAAACAACATGTTTAAAACAAAAACTTCCATCCCTGGAAGTGTTCAAGGCCAAGCTGCTTGGTGTTTTGAGCAAGCTGGTCTAGTGGAAGGTGTCCCTACCCATGGCAGGGGGGTTAGAATAGATGATTTTTAAGGTCCCTTCCAACCCAACAATTCTGTTTGCAGAAGTCTTCTTGCAAGACAGCTTTATGGTGTAAATATAACTTGTAACAGAGGTAAAAATAATAAAAATAACCCCCCAAACATTTAAGCAATTCTGATTTAAATGAATACATAAAGATACATTACTTAAGTCTTAAGATCCAGTAGAAGTCTGATGAATTCACTAAAATGGCAGAAGACTTACCTTCTGAAGAATCAGCTTGGAGGCTTTCGTTTCTTTTTCACCTTGTACTTGATCAAATGCTTATAGCACAACTTAATGCTGACTCCCTCCACCTCTGTAGTAAAAAAAAAAAAATAAAAATCTAAGCACTCCTATAGGTTTGGCAAACTGGACAGCACTAACATCTGGCTTTTTGCCCGAAATTAATTGGAGAAGTGTATTACAGGCTGTGTTCTTATCATCAGCTGCCAGGAAGCATTTAGATAATACTTCTTTACAAGAGAGAAAGGAACTTTTTTTTTTCTTTCCAGAGAAATACATGTACCAGATGATATTGTCAAGCAGATAACAATTAAGAACAGACTGCTGAATATCAGAGAGGAAAAAAATTTACATGATTCAAGTTTTGCTTTAAAAAAATGTAATTCCAAGTGTAGAGGGAGAAAATTACCTTTTCCTATGGATTTCAGGGTGAAGAACCCACTTGATTAAAAAAGTATCAGCTTTAAGATGCTTTGCCTAGGTATCTTGTTTGAGCACAGTCAGCGTAGTCAGACCTACTTCTTGCTCTTTTCATAGATGATTAAGAAAAATCAGCATTTCTGCAGGGTTGTGGAACTGCACCTCTGACTCTTTACCATCCCTCCTGCCTCTGCCACAGGTGTCCCAGTGCTGTATTAATGCTGTCAGCAAAGGATTTACATGTATCCTTCTCTGTGGGTTGTACTATGACTCTACAGGGAGGAACCAGAAAACAATAAAGATGTGAAAATATGGGAAAGGGGGAAAGAAAGAGCTCCCTGAAGAGCATTACATTGAAAGCCTCTCTTCTGCTAATGGCTATTAGCATAACAACTTATACGATGCACAGATATTAAGGTAATCTCTGTTTATACCCTTAAATGAGCAGATAAAACTGAGCATACACACCTCTTACCTCTGGATGAAGGTGGATGACTGTTGTGGCAGAGAATAGAATGAGACAAAGGCGAAAACAGCCGAAATAAAATAAGGTGAAAAGAAAGATAAACAGGCAAGAGAGAAACTAGAATAGAAGTCAAAAAAAGATTAGGTAGAAAGAATATGGGATAAACTTTTTTTCTTTTCCTCCACTTATTTGCATCACATCACATATCAGGAAAGACCCGGAGTAGTGGGCATTCACTAAAAGCACAACCATCAGCCTGGTTCCCTTGAGAGGAGGGTCCCAGTGGGCTGCTTTAAGCTATGGCAGCAGGAGCTTCTCCCCAGCCCTGGACCAGCCATGCATCTGCTGTGGCTGGTGGGGAGTCAGGGCTTAGCCTGGCCAACAGGGCTGTGCAGCAGGAGAGACGCCTCAGCATGCTGCTAAAAGAAGGGGCTGTGGGGAACAACCACACTCTTTCCAGAAAGAGCGAGCTGTTGAACTCCTTCCCATAAGATTAGCAGTCCTGCTGGCAGAGCAGAAGGGTTCTTTTTTGCCTCCTCGCTGGTAGCAGATCCTCTCTGCTCCGCCTGCACAGTAACATACAAAACTGTGAGGGCTGGCGCTGAATTCCTCTGGACCTGTTTTAGGCAGAGCAGATGTAACATGGCTTCGCAGTCCAGAGCCATACGCTATAGGCTGGGAAGCCAGCTAGGATGATAGCTGTATTATCCCCAGTCTTTTGGCATTAACACTGGTAAGCAACCAGTTTTCCCCCATGCATACAGTCTTTTAAATCATCACTACAGAATTTACCGTGGGCTGGTCTGGCTCCACTGGGCTGATAAAAATTTGTCTCATACGCAATAACATCTGGTGCATATTCTGTAGTGCTAGAGCTACACTCGGCGAGGTTCAGCAAACTCACAGCTATGAGCCAGAGAAGGTGCTGCCTGGATAGAAAGCTGGGTGCATGCAGGGTAATGAAAACAGGAGACACCTGTGGCACAACACAGTAATTAGAGTGTAAATTGAGATTAATCCCCAGGAAAATCTCTATTTAGGCACTCACTTCATTTCAATCAACAGCAGTGCTACAGATTGTTCAATAATTTCCAAATTCAATTTGGTGAATATTTTACTACACTAAGCTAATAATTTCAGATTTTTGTCCCAAAATGCAATATAAATGAGCACACACATAGCAGGCTTTTCCACCTGTGCAAAGTCCATTTTTGTATCAGTTAACTGAAATCATTACAGAGCATTTAACTCAGCCATGAGACTGAGGGTGATGACCCCAGTATGAAAATATATATATAAGTTCCTAGACTTACCTTTTAATCAAATAAGGTTTAATTATTTCTGTATAGGCAAGCATCTGAATAGCTGGTTGAACAGCAAAAAAAGCTGTAAGTTGGATACCACCGGTCATGACTGTCTTGGTTTAACCCTGGCTGGCAGCTAAGCACCACACAGCTGCTCACTCACTGCCTGCACAGTGGGACAGGGGAGAGGACTGGAAAAGGAAAAGTGATAAAACTCATGGGTTGAGATAAAGGCAGTTTAATAGGTAAAGCAAAATAAGGAATTCGTTCACCCCTTCCCATCGGCAGGCAGGTGTTCGGCCACCCCCAGGAAAGCAGGGCTCCGTCAAGCCTAACAGTGACTTGGGAAGGCAAACACTGTAACTGCAAACATCCTCCCCTTCCTTCTTCTTCCCTCCACTTTATATACTAAACTTGATGTTTCATGCGGCTAGTTCAGGTCAGCTGTCCTGGCTCTGTCCCCTCCCAGCAGCTTGTGCACCTGCTCACTGGCAGAGCCTGGGAAACTTGAAAAGTCCTTCATTTAGAGTAAACATGACTTAGCAACAACTAAAACATCAGTTTGTTATCAACATTATTCTCATACTGAACCCAAACCAAGGCATTGTACCAACTACTGAGAAGAAAATTAACTCTATCCCAGGTGGAACCAGGACAATCAGTCTATCAGCTAGGCTTTCAGAAGGAAGCAGTTGGAGTTAAGCTGTGAAAAACTTTGTGGAAGTTTGTGTGTTTGTGATCATAACGTGCCTAGCTGTTTCATTTTATTTTCACGTGTATTTGTTAGGCATCTCTGCATAGTTTGTTCAGCAAAATAACATCTAGGGGGAAAAAAAACCCCAACAAAATCAACACAGTTCACAGGCATAGGTTTTCATTAATGTTTATTGATGGAGCAAACTAATTAAGTGGAGCTAGGCTTAGATACCAAATTAAGAATCTAATGCTGAAATTGGGAATCAATATCCCTGTTAATATTGCCAGTGACGTCAGCAGGATGGTACTTATGTAAGGGTATATAGGCCTGCTTTACTATTCTGTGTTACATTCTTTTCTTCTGCATCTAAATAAATGAGTATGGCTAAGCTAGCAACTTATTTAGAAAAATTGCTATTATCCAAATGTACCTTACAGATTTGGAATCAAGTTTTTCTTCCCTAAACCATGCAACTCCAGAAAGTGAGCATTAAGGAAAACACCACAGTGTAACACCAAACCCACAGAAGCTGTCAGTGCTGCAGCTTTTAACAATTACCATTTTTCTCTTTCTGTTCCCAAGTTTTCCTTTCCTAGGTTCCTTCTCTGATCCTTCTTTTTGTATATCCTGAAACTGCTCTCTTTCCTCAAACCCCAGTTATTTGTTCTTCCACTTCTTGGCTCTTGCTCTTATTTTAAAAGTGTTTTCTTTTTCCATTAAAATGATATGAAACAATTCACACCTAGAAATGAATGTGAAAAACCTCCAGGTATGATGGTGGGAGCGCTGAGAAGTTACAGTGCTTTCATCTGTCATTTGGGTTTAACAGGGGAAGAAGACTGTGAAAAAAATGACAATAATTTACTGACAGGGCAGAAAAAAGCAGATTATATAGGCTAGAGGCTATTAGGTTTTGGGTAAGTAGAACCTGAAGGACAGCAATATATTAAGGCAAATATTTTTGGAATTAAAGAGTTTGTACTAGGGAGGGGAAATTATCTTTCCTGATGTCAGTGGCCCATGTAAATGATGCAAAGCCTTAGAGACCCCAAGCACAGCAGTGTTTTTCAGGGAACTCAGTTTAGTTGTGCACAGAGCCTGTGGTGAAATGAAGGCTCCTGCAAAAGGTAGTTTACTGTACTTCAATGTTAAATGAAACCTGCCTACATCCAACAAGCAGAAAATCCAAAGCCTGAGATAATATCTCAACAGTTTCTAGTTTCTGAGACAGGTGTATCCATGTACTTGGGGTTCACAGTATCATGTCCTCTGCCCTGAGGGCAGCTTTCTAGTCAATGAGGGCATGCCCTTGTGTAAACACAAGAGTTAGCAGTGGTACAGTGATTTTGCAGCGCAGGAATTGGTTACAGATGCAGGAAACCTGGTGAGGGTCCACATCCCAGTTACCAGGGGCTAAAGAAGGGCATGAGCTGGGGGAGGTGGGAAGCAGCCCCTGTCCACTTGCTGAGCCTTGGCCACGGCCAGTCAACATTGCAAGGTACACAGTACATGGCTGCAAAGGCGAACCTCACCTTCCAGTCCTTGCATCCAGCAGCCTGTATGTGCTTTGAGTTACGTGGTCTCTGGAAAGGGAGACCATGGAGCAGGTATTCAGATGTTGCCTTCCTTACTCCAAGGTGTGTGCCTTGGTTAGTTGCCTGAAAGGGTGCCCTGAGAGCTGGCAACGTGATGGAGGAGGATGTAATAAGATGGATGTATTTGCTTAGAGACAAAAATCCTGAGATGATAGTGAACCCTCCTGATTAGCTCCAGGAAGTTCTGCCTTTGAAGAAAACACCAGAGGAACAATTTAGGTAGTTCTGTCACAGGTTTTCCTTTTCCTTGTGATATGTAATGTTTAATTACATGTCAAGAGCAATGATTCAAGAACCATGAGCAATAACTATTTTACCAAAGAGCTACTTTTCTTGGGTTTTGCTCATCCAGAAATTAGAACTTAGGAACAAATTCTATTTAACATCATGCGCATTTTGTGGATGCTGTGCATGGTGTAGGTATATATAGATATATAGATATATAGATACAGGTACTCATATTACATACATTTAATGTAAAAGACAACAAGCAAATTTAACAAAAGAACATATTTAATCCAATTTAAGAATCTAAACTTTAACAAATTGAGATATCAACTACCTTGATGTATTTTCATACTTACTTACAGCATTCCTTTTGGAGCTAAACTGTTTCTGACATCAGCCTGAGGACTGGACAGCACTTTGCTGCTCATGCAGTTGTGAGGATGTCCTGGGAAATGAGCACGGCACTCCATGGCACACTGCAGTCTCTCAACTGGTCATGCAGTGCCACCTGCTTGTACTGCTGAGGTTTGCAGAAAAATAGTACAGCTGAAACCAACTACTTCTCCAACAGGTTATCAGAGAAGTGATTTGCTTGGTTTGTTGGGAGGAAGAAGGGTCGAAGGGTCGTGTTGTCATCCTCCACCCCCTCCCCAATATGTTATTGCAGCATCACTTGTGTATAGAATATTTCAACATGTAACTATTTCATTTCAAATTTAGAAGGGCCACATTTATTACTATGATGTACAAAACGTTTATCTGGACAACATACAAAGCTACCAAACTTCTAACAGGCAATTAGAAGCCATGCTTGAGAAGAACAATTACTATTCTTCTACATAAAGTTGCTACATAAAATGTAATTAACCAGAAAAAAAAAAAAAAAATTCCCCCTACACATGACAAGATCTAATGGAAATAAGAGCAAGATGTAGCTACCATTTCAGCCCCAGGAAAATACAAGAGTGTAAGCGTGCACATCAGAGCCTGCAGCAGTAATGCAGCCCTGTTCAGTGGGGCTGCTCCCACAGGTAATAGAAGGACACCCTACAGTTCATAACCAGATTGCAGAACGAAGTGGCAGTATGGTCAGCCTCTACGTAACTATGCAGGTATGAAGTAACCCTAGAAGTAGCTTGAATGGTGGCTTTTTGAGAATTAAAATTACAGTGTGGCTTCCCACAGTTGTATGAAAATCTTGCTTTCTTTCCGTAGATCTGTATGTCAGGTACTTATGCAGCAATCTGCACTTTCATGTAATCAAACCGAAGCCAAACAAAAATAAATATTATTCTAGCACTTACAGCTGCAGAACACAAATTGAAAACACAAACATTAAAGGCTTAAAAAACAAAGTCTTGATTACATAATTCCTCATACCTCCTGGATTCCTTTAAAAATAAATAAATAAATATGTAAATAAACAAGCAGGCTAATTCTGGGAGTACTCATGCATGACATTTCCATTTGTAGTGTGGAAAATGATTGTATATCTTAGTTCAAAGCACTTTCCTTCAGAGAGAGAGTTTATTTATACAGCCTTTGGCAGAGGAGTGATTTTTTACAGGTCTCTGAGTGCCCTCTATAGCACGTAACAGGTTAAAACAGTGATGCATGATACCAGCACAAATTCAGGTCCTTTGATAAATGTATAAGGGTTAATATTTTATAACTAGAATCTTCACTTCCATCTGATCTTTGAATTTCTGTTTGACATTAGAATTTTTGGACAGTGAGGATAAGAATTTGACCAATACAGGTCAGCTTCCTGCAAAAGCAGAGGAGCTCTCTGCAGATGTGAGGATCAAATCCATTAAAAACCCTACTAGACTATCAAATATATTTTTTCTTTATTATTTGTTAGTCTGTTTAAAAGGATTTTGTTCTCTTAAGCAACATACAAGCATCCTTAAGAACACTTTTAGGATCACCTGGGTTTTTTAGAACAACTTGAGTACTATCTGTGTGAAAACATACAAAAATCAGTGGATGGCACTGTTGGCTTACAGGTAGACAATCATCTAACATGAAATATATACAGATTTTAAGGTTAGCTGTATATGGATTTACGTTTGCCTAGCACTACAGAATTTGCTATATTTAAGCAAATCTATCTTTCTTTAAAAAAAAATAAAGTCTATAATCATGCTGAAACCATCAAAACCGAAGGTTATTTAATTCTGACATTTGTTGGCTCACTTGCAATAGAAAGTGTTTGGATGCAAATATTAGCCTGATAAAAGTCACCCCTGCAGTCACTGCAAGGAACTTTCTAGGTCTGGGAACACCAACAAATAGTCTGATTTTACCTCTTTAGTCCATAAACACATAGCATGAGGACTTGGCCTACTGAAATATCGTACAAATGATAAACTTTCCCTCTATAGGGTATTTCAGAGACTTTCTCATTCAGGCTTTGACGACTTTGTCTCAGCTGACCACAAGTTCCCTGAGAACCCTTGAACACTCCGCGCGTCTTTGAAACAAGGTAAGCCAGAGAAAACAACATTGCTGGAAAAGCGTAATGTGGTAGGGTGTACGGAGGGGTAATGCAAACCCAGTGACAAGGCAATAATCTTCACTGGAGCACAGCACACCAAGCTACTTTAATGCTTGGCAGCATTTATTCTGTGCTGCAGCTCTGGTGCTGCGTGCAGTAGGGAGGTGGGATCCTGCAGTTCTTTCTTCTGCAGATTGTATGCTTAGGCAGAGGGATAAGGAATTGCCAGGTACTTTTGCCCTAGGTATACAGGCTGAGGTTTGCTTCTTTCACAATGGGGTTAATTCTATTAAAAATAAGTATAGTTTAAGGTCAAACTTCTGCTTTGAACACAACCCAAAACCCAGTCTCAATGTCAAACTTCATTTGAACTGACATTGTGGATACTGCCTTGTAGGCTGGTGGCAAGCTTCCTTCCCAAAAGGGGAAGGATTGTTGCGAGGGAGGGAAGACACAGTCGCTCAATATGAGTGATCAGCAGACTTCGTTTATTGTACCTTACAGTCACCTTTTATGCCTTGTTATAATTAGCTCATACATATTACAAAAGTTAAGCTCATTATTGGTTAGTTGCCTAAATACCAAGCCCGCCCCTAGTTTCTCTTCTGTAGTTATCTGTTCCCACCTGCAACATTCTTCTCCCACCGAAATCTTCCTGTTACTGTGTAACAAGAACAGCCAAAGACAGTGTATTTTTGCCTTACTTCAGATAAGCTGAGAGCGATGTGCATTTTTGTCCAGCCAGCTGGACTATGTCTATGTGACCCTTTTCAGCTAGCCAGTTATCCACAAAGGATGAAGACCCCCATCTCTATGTGGCAGAGAGACCAGGCACGTGGTACACCTAAGTACCTTGTGCCAGCGCTGTGGGCTTTACAGCATGGCTTGCAGTCAAGTCAGCCAAGGGATCCTCTCCAGGGTGAGACCCACGTAACACAGCAATGCTATTAAAAGGTTGTAAGTAAACCAAGACTCACCTCATCATTCTGGCAGAGTGGCACTGCAGGCATCCCACCTCAATATACACGTGAGGCTACACGGAGCTAAGTCAGAAAGCCTGCTAAGGCTCCCGGAAGACTTTAGTACACTACCTGCATTATGATTCTGGGTATAAGGGAAATAGAACCTGAGGGCCTGAACTAGCATGCACTGAACACAAGAGAAAGATTCCCACTGAATTTGTCCTCGGTCCTAAATTCAGCTGGGACAGAAGGGGAGCCATGTCCATGAATATCTGCTAGGGACAGAGGGAACAGAACCTCCTTCCTTCCTTCAGTTCTCCATATTAAGATTTCTGCGAAGTCATTCATGTTGTTACACTTCATTGAAACAAATGTTTAAAATATTTGCCATTTTAAGATAGAAGAAAAGAGAAAAACCACCTTGTTTTTTAAACTGAGCACTGTAACTCTAATTTATCAAAGTCCTGGAAAGTGGAATGAAGACAGGAACTGAGGAAAGATGGGTTTTTTGGTTTGGTTGGGTTTTGATTTTTTTTTTAATTCTCTTGTCTTGCTGAATAGTTCACCCTACCTTACTTGGATTAAAAATAATACAAAGTTAAAATACCTTCTAAGGGATTTTGGTTTTGTGACTCAAAGGTCTTAAGGCAATTTTTTATCCTGACAGATAATGTATTTCTGGCATGTCTGCTGCATCTCCACACTTCTTCTAGGCACCCACTGTTGTCATGGCTACAGTATCCATACTCTGGAAAATAATTAATAAATAAAATCTCTTTCAGAGTAAGGAAATATCATATTCGTTCTGTGTATGTGAAAAGTAGTTTTTTTGCACCTGACATGTTTTAGTATTTCAAACAATTTTTAATTACCAGAATCATGTTTAAATCTCCAGTTTTATTCCCACAGATTTGAAGCTGGAATATATTGAGTCCATCCAGTCAACAACTGAGCTCACAGCTGGACACTGCTGGCACAGTAAGCAGCGCTGAAACCTTGAAATATACAATGAATCAGCGTCTCTCCTCACTATCCTGCAAAGGGAAATCTCCCCCAGAATTTTTGTACTTTTCAATGCAGAAGGGTCTGAGACTGCTTAATTTATGAAGACCAAATATTTATAGATGTAAGTAGCATGGGCAGTGGGGACAGAGTCTATGGTGTAACTCCATTATACACAGAGAGATTCAGCTTTAGCAATACAATTAAAATGATACGTTTTTAAATGTAACCTCAGAATAACTGTGCTTACCAGTAGATGACTCCGCTTTGAGCCAACTCTTCCAGCCTCAGGGACTGAAAAGAAATAGCACAGATTTTTAATTCTTTCACTACTGAGTTCTATCAAGCTAGTACAGCTATAGACTGACAAGAATATTATTTTTATTTAAGTTTGCATGAGGCATCATGCCTTATCACACAAGGCAGACAGTCCCCACCACTTTGCTCATGGCCGTCGGGAAGCTTTTGGAAAACTCAGAGTGCTGTCCTTGTCACGTCATCCTCCCCCTATAGCTGCTCCCAGAGGTCTCCACTCAATTCCCTCAGCCAAATTCTCACCTCAAATGCGCTGTCCATAAGCAAACACTTTCCCTGTGGTGCACAGGCAGAATACAAGTAGGGTGCACAAGCTGCACAGCTTGCTGTCACTTGCTACCATTCTTCCCCCAAATGTTCAGAGGAAGCCTGCTTACATTACTGCACAGCAGAGGGTTTCTGTAAGGTCAAACCTTGGCTTCCACGACGCTTCCTTTTGGAAATGCAATAGCTCCTCTGCCACGTCACGTATAAACACTGCTGCTCTGGATATTGTCATAGGTGTCTGATTCTGACAGATTTCATTTCTTTTTGGCAATAGCAAACCTACTGGCTAATAGAATTTAGTGGAGTTTTAATCAGTGCCACCAGGCTGCTCGCAGACATCTGCCATACATTTCCCACATCTGACAGCACTTTTCCCCAGGCACATGCCATTTATCAAGGAAGGAGCGTGATGTTGCCTGTTACCAAAACGTGTTCTCTTAATGCATGTGTAATGAGGTGGTTAATGCTTTGTGAGTAGGAGTGCCTAGCCCTAATAGACACAGATACGCACTAGATGGTATTATATTGAGTCATCCTGCACAAGAAATACATATGTATATTTGTGTAAAAAAAATAATTTTCCAACTATGATTAAAAATTGATTAAAATATTTTTCTTTTGGTTTTTACTTTGCAGCTGTCTGTTAATCAGAGGAAAAACAAAACAGAAAAATGTGCTGCCTGTCACTGTTGTGGTAATATCAACACAGAGAAGTTCATAATACCTAAGCCCAAAGAATGCATTATAACTAAACATTACAAAGGTAAAAATAAACACGTACGGAAAGGATGGAATTGTTAAAAGTGATGTATGTATAAGTTAAGGGGAAGGCTGAGCTGATCTGCCTGATAGCCCTCCTGAGCTCAATACTATAGACAGTAATTCCAACCAATTTATAATTTTTGCGTGTTCTGGACACACTGCAAGTTCTTGCCTTCTGGTATAAGCAAGAGTCCAAGACCTACAGCTTTTTTAAAGGCAGTCTTTCACCTTCTTTGTGAAAATCAATACACGTTTTTCCCTTGTTCTCTTTTTTTTCTCAGAAGGTCAAAACACCGACTTCTTGAACTTTGCTATACAGCATCTCTGCAGGCTGAAGCTGCTGTTGGGACCACGCTGTCCTCCAGGTCCAGAAGCCCAGGATACTGAGCACTGCCTTCTCCAGTTGCACAGCTACCCAGCTCCGTCCTTTGATTTTCTGTTTCTTTCTAGGGTTTTCCTGTAACTAATCAATACAGACTGCTTGGTACAGACAGCTATATCCCTGCTCAGGATTATTATTTTTGGTTTTAGGATTAGCAGGAACCCCAAGATAGTTTTGCTTAGTATGGTTCTTACCAGGGAAAACCTCCTTAACCTGCACATTTGTCCCCAGCAAGGGCCAGGCACTCTCATTTCATCCTTCACAAAGCACCTATTGTAAAACCCACAGAGAGCTACAGCCTGTGCCTCCTTGGGTTCCCGCTGACCTGGCATGCAGGGCTATAGCCACCTCCTTGATTTAGGACTCTGGGCAACCTGCTTCACTTCGGTGAGATGTCGTCTAGTAAACTGGAATGGTCTTTGAGACCACAGAGCCCTCTGCCACCCCCTGCATAACTGCTGACACAGTAGTTGTTAACTGATCTGTATGTTTATGGGATTAAAGGATCTGGTTTCTTTTAGCATCAGTTTACTCTGTTGCTATTAGCCTTATCCTCTTCTTACAATTAGTCTCACACCAAAGCCCCAGAGTTTAGTATGATCCAAACTTTGGAAATTATCAGAGTTGTATCTCAGTGGTGTAACTGGAAACAGTTTGTAAACTTGTGCAATCCTTTTGGATTACACTGAAAATGGTAATATAAGCTTGAATGTAAGAGTTTCCCTTAACACAAGGATGATGAATGTGGCAGGGGAGTTTCCAGAGAAACATATGCAAAGCATTACAACAGGGGAACACAAAGCCTAATCCCAGTAAACCTGAGATGCCTGCACGCTTCAAACCTGCCAGTAAATGCCTGGCAAAGCAAGTGATTTTAAACTGGAGCTATTTACAAGTATTGTAGAGAGCAAACACCCTTATCATACAAGCAATTTTTGGCATTACCATTTAACCCCGTCAGCAAAACTATTGTGGAGAATATATTAGAAAGAGTGAAAAATGTATTTGCTTAAGAAACATATTAACACTTTTAATAACTGTTCCACCAGAAGTTGCTTAAAAAGCAGCCAAAATTAAATATTTTCATGAACCAGTCCCTTCATGAAAATGTTACAAGTCAAGCAGACAATTAGTTCTAATAGTTATAAGTTCAATAGTTCAAGCACGCACTTTATTTTTTTCCTCAATAAGATCTCTATGTAGCTCTTGGATTTATAGATCATGACAGTCACTACTAGTAGACAAATACATAAATTGAATATATTATACAACAGCCCAATACTGGCCACAGAATGGATAAACCTATGGATTACACAAATTATGGGCAAGTTAAATTTGCTCTCAGTTACCTTTTTTGTAAAGTGATAGAAACAGGACAAAAATCTTGTATAAACCTGGGATGTCAGGGGCTGATGAGCCAAAGGCAGGGCAGTTAAAAGTTGGGGGTGGCACAGAATGAAACTTCACCAAAATGAATTAATCCTGAAAAGTTCTGACTTCTTTTTTGCTTTCTGAACATGCCTGGGGAGACTCTCAATGGAGCATGAAGCTGCTTTCCACCTAGAACAGTGACTCTAAACGCAGGGTAAAATTAGCACCCAAGAATCAGAAGGTGCTTTGCTGCGCGGGGACACCTGCCAGCTCAGGTGGCACACTGTGCAAGAAGACCTGGCTCTTCTGCTGTACCTGTTCCCTCACAAGCGGGGGACTGGGTTAGGTTGGAATTTGTTATCAGCAGCAAGTGTGTCAGATTGGAGGAGGATTAGATGCTATAAGAGGGCATCATATTTATGTACATATCTAGACTATGCTGACTATTATTCTGTCATAAGAAGCAATACATGCAGAAATAGCATCCTGACTGGTAAATCTGTGTGCAACACCTGGCAATAGAGCATTCCATATCAGCACCCTCTTGTTCAGTGCAGCACAGCAGTTGCAGTTCTTCCTGCATGCTCTAGAAGGATTATCACTGGTAAATGGCTTGTTGCTTATAGTTTAAGTTCGGGGGGTCGTGTCATCCCGGAGTCAAGAATTATCCAAAGAGAGGAGGTAAGTAAAAAACCATTCAAGACAATCTTAAGGATTGCAGCAAGGGGTTTGGAGCTCCAGCTGATGTTGAAGAGAGCATCGGTAGGAGTGGGTGTTAGTAGCATTGATTTCTTCTGTTACCAGTGAGTAAGGCTTGAAGATCACCAAATCAAACAGTTTAGCTGGCAGTACATATGATGCTGTTTGGCATCATGATGTAGCCTTTGATTCCACTGAGCGCACACCAGTCAATTCTAACTAAAATCCACTAGGATGTGCAAAGCACTGAGTATGTGTTGAGATATTCAGTGATGCATTAGGTGTGGAGGTGGAGTTCAGGATCCTGCGTGGAGGAAGCAGAGCCATAAGTAGGATTGCAACCCTGGTCTTCAGGACAGCTAACTTCAGCCTTTTCAAGGACCTGCTTGGAGGAATCCCATGGGTTAGGCTCTAGAAGGTATGGAGGGAGGGGTCCAAGAGAGCTGGCTAATATTCAGGCATCACTTTCTCAAAGGTCAAGATAGGTGCATCCCTAGAATGCAAACAAAAAAGGGGCAGGAGGCCTGCATGGATGAGCAAGGAGCTTCTGGCAAAACTCAAACAGAAAGAGGAAGTTTATGGGATGTGGAAAAAGGGACAGGCCACTTGGGAGGATTATAAGAACATTGCCAAGACACGTAGGATTGCAATTAGGAAGGCTAAGGTCTGTTTGGAATTAAATCTAGTAAAGGAGGTCAAGGACAGCAAGAAGGGCTTTTTCAAGTACATCAGTAGGAAAAGGATGACTAAGGAAAATGAGAGCCCGCTGCTGAATGAAGAGGGTGCCCTTGTGACGAGGGATACGGGGAAGGCGGAGTTACTGAATGCCTTCTTTGCTTCAGTCTTTACTGCCAACGGCAGCCTTCAGAGCCTGAGAAACCTGGAGACAAGAGAGGAAGCCTGGAGAAAGGAACACTTTCCCCTGGTTGAGGAGGATTGGCTCAGAGATTACTTAAGCAAACCTGACACGCACAGATCCATGGACCCTGATGGGATGCACCCCCGAGTGCTAAGGGAGCTGGCAGAAGTTATTACAAAGCTGCTCTCCATCTTTGAAAGGTCAAGGAGAACAGGAGAGGTGTCTGAGGGCTGGATGGAAGCCAATGTCACTCCAGCCTTCAAAAAGGGCAGGAATATGGACTCAGGAAACTACAGGCCGGTCAATCTCCCATCCATCCCTGGAAAAGTGATGAACAGCTCATCCTGGAGGTCATGTCTAAGCATGTAGAAGAAAAGGTCATCAGAAGTAGTCAACAGATTCACCAAGGGGAAATCATACCTGACAAACCTGATAGCCTTCTGTGATGGAATGACTGGCTGGGTAGATGAAAGGAGAGCAGTGGATGGTGCCTACCTTGACCTCAGCAAAGCTCTTGACACCGTCTCCCATAACATCCTCGTAGGTAAGCTCAGGCAGCGTGGGCTGGATGAGGGCACAGCGAGGTGGACTGAGACCGGGCTGAAGGGCAGAGCCCGGAGGGTGGTGACCAGCGGCGCAGGGTCCAGCTGGAGGCCTGTGGCCCACAGTGTTCCCCAGGGGTCAGTGCTGGGTCCGGTCCTGTTCAACTTGCCCATCGGTGACCGGGACGCGGGGACAGAGCGTGCCCTCAGCACGTGGGCAGGTGACATGAAGCCGGGGGGAGCGGCCGATACACCCGAAGGCTGCGCCGCCCTTCAGCGAGGCCTGGGCAGGCTGGAGAGCTGGCGGAGAGGAACCTCGTGGGGTTCAGCACAGGCAAGAGCAGGGTCCTGCCCCTGGGGAGGAGCAGCCCCACGCACCAGTACGGGCTGGGGCTGACCTGCTGGGGGGCAGCTCTGCGGAGGGGACCTGGGGGTTCTGGTGGGCAGCAAGTTGCCCGTGAGCCAGCAGTGAGCCCTGGTGGCCAAGGGGCCAGCGGGACCCCGGGGTGCGTGAGGGGGAGCGTGGCCAGCAGGGGCAGGGAGGTGATCCTGCCCCTCGGCTCTGCCCTGGGGAGGCCGCACCTGGGGCGCCGTGTCCAGGGCTGGGCTCCCCAGGTCAAGGGAGACTGGGAACTGCTGGGCAGGGTCCGGCGGAGGGCTACGGAGGTGATGAGGGGACTGGAGCGTCTGCCTCATGAGGAGAGGCTGAGGGAGCTGGGCCTGTTCCGCCTGAAGAAGAGAAGGTTGAGAGGGTGAGTGTCAAGATGATGGGGCCAGGCTTTTTTCTGAGATAGCCAGTAACAGGACAAAGGGCAATGGGCACAAACTGCAACACAGGCAGTTCCACCTGAATATGAGGAAGAACTTTTTTACCTTGAGGTTGCCAGAGCCCCGGCACAGGCTGCCCAGGGAGGCTGTGCAGTCTCCTTCTCTGCAGACATTCAAAACCCTCCTGGACACAACTCTGTACAACCTGCCCTTGGAGAACCTGCTTTAGTTGGGGGTTGGACTAGGTGATCTCCAGAGGTCCCTTCCAACCCTGACCTTTCTGTGATTCTGTAATTTGCTGATAAAGCTAGTTGTTTTACACTTCAGGTGAACTTCATCTGAACTGTTGCAGAATGACTCATCTAATGGGGACACTTAACAGAGGCCCTCATGAAAGAAGCTGTCACAATTGACTATAAGAGGCATCTCTACAGCTAGCTCAGATTAATACCTCTGCTACAGATATTTCAAGTCAAAAGTCAGGATTCATCTTGCCATCTGTTGTAGACGGGAAAAATGACTGCATACACAAAATGGACACTTTTTTCCAACGGTTTGTGTTCTTAGATTGGAGTTTCAAATATTCTATAGACACAAATAAGCCTGGCACTGCACATTAGGCAGGTCAGTGGTTGCTTGCTCCAGGCAAGCTCTAGATTGAAAGCTAAATTGCTTCGTTAAGGTATCCATGTGCTCAAACAAATCCATCTGCCTTGTTGATGACATACTTGCCTTCAAATCAGACCTCACTCACATCTAGTCGGCTTGGTTAGATAAAGTGAGGCAGGACATTCAGCAGTGTTGCACCTTGCACATGCTTACCCAGCAATGCATGGGGAGAAAGCAGTGATTGGCACAGGAATCTCCTAAGGCGAAATAGCATGGACTACCAAAAAAACTGGAGGTGATTAGAGAGGATGCTGTTAGACAAGGGAAGGAGAAACGTCAGTTTTGTAATAAAATTATATGATAAAACCTTCTATTTAATAACATATTTCATAAAGTCTTGATCTATGTTTGGAAATTCCCTTGTTTCCGGGTGTTCTCAATCCTAATTTACCTGTATTGATTCATAACAGTGCTCTCGCTGTGCCATAATTTAGTTTATCCAATTCTACCAGATTACCAAATAGCTGGAAGGATTATTGAAGTAACTTTTTTTTTAATTGTTTCATTAAAGTGGCGAGCAACTGCAATGCAAAGGAATTCTTGAAGAAAGCGATCACATACAGAATAGATGTGGCAGTCCAGTAGCTCCAAGTCTCCTGACAGTAGCTACCAGTAACTGATAGTTAAACTGGTGTTAGACCTGGTCACTGAGCCTGGGTGGTTTTCTAAGTAGCACTCAGCAGCAGCTGAGAAACTCACCTACAAGGACCTGTCCTCTGCAGTGGGGAAGGGGTAGTTGTCTGATGGCTTTTGCAGCTCCTTTCTTCTTTGGAAAGAGCAATAATAACAAGGCTAACACCACCCTGTATTGACAGATAGAAAAGTCAAGCCACTCGAATAGAAATTTACGAGGAAAGTTTAGAAGATGACATGATGTTACTCTCTCTTGCTTTCTGTGTTAAGACTACTCTCTATGTATGCTTCATATATTTTTGCAGCCACCTTTGCAGTTCATTTTCATTACAATTTGATAGTTCTTACCATTGGAGATATTTCATATCACCTGCCAGTCTAGTCATTCTCCTTATTTTCCTACAAACAACATATAGGGGAAGGGCTGGACATTCTACATGCCCTGTTAGTGTTGCAGATCACTCAAGCAAAATATGTCTCTATTCAGGAGAGAGAAATCATACTTAGGCTTGAGAATTAGGACAACTTTGTTTCATTACACAAGTCAAAAACAGCTGGTGAATCTGATGCTAATTCTTAAAGTGAAATATGTGGAAGTCACAGGTTATTTTCTTCCATGTACGGTTTCTGTCTTCTTTCCCCCCTCCCTCCCATTTCAAGAAAATGCTGATGCTTATTCTCATAGGGGAAGACGCTGGCAAAAAACGCACACAGCTTCACAAACCAAGCAGTGTGCTCAGCCACATTTATGTATTACGTATTCAGAATAATTATGGATATCCATAATAAAACCATAATTACGCATCGACCCGTAGCTGCCTCACGTCATCTTTCTCTGCACTCAGTAGATCTTTCTTGTTAACAGATATATCCACTTCTCATTTTCTCCTGTCTTTCTACTGCTATGTTTCTACAGGGAACACCGCTGTGGTTGGAGCAGCGTACAGAATTTTTCACTTGTATAGGCTGGATTTATGTCTGGGGGCTCCTGTCTTGCCCTCAATCCTCATGTATGTCAAAAGAAAAAGGTATTTTCCAAGAACATAATCTTGACAGCCCGGCACATATAGTGGGAAGGGGAAAAAAAAAAAAACAAAAAAAAACCAGGAGAAAAAATACTGTTTCCACAGTGTTTGTAGCCTTTTATTTTTATATACAGGAAAGGCAAGAGGCAAGTATTTCCTCATTTCTAAAATCTGTTGATAACATAATTAATAAGTTCAAGGGACTCCTGCAAGTGTTCTTATACTTTCTTAAAATAATTCAAAAGCCAGGCACATACATTCTGTGCAAGATTCCTCCTTGTTTTGAGTGTGACTGCCATCTTTAATGTAATTATCATTCAGACTGGTTACAACTGGGGTGATAAATCCTTAAATCTGCAAAAAGCAGCTAAAGTCAAGTCAAGGGTTTTGATTGCATCATGTTAGTTGGACATTTTGATGCTGCTCTTGCTCTGTATCCCCGATGGACATTTTGGAGAAAAAAAATAAATCCCATCTTTCTTTCTCTGAGATAAGCGTGTTTTAATTTAAGCCATGTAGAAGTCTGCCAAACAGCCATACTTCATAGTTACAAAAAAATAGTTATCCACTATGTTTCAGAGCCACAGGTCAGTGTAGTTAAGCGATAGTGCAAACTCTTGTTGAAGTAACTGCAAGAAAGCAGGTGGAAGCTTTGAGGAACAGACTGAGTAACATACCCTCAGGTTTTGTTCAAGCAGCATTACTTTTCCTTTGATCCTAACTGAATGACACACACACACAAAAATTGCCGGGAAACATTTCCAATAAGCCAACATTTTCCCATACTTCCCCACTGACTTCACAGGCAGAATAAATGGCTTCAGCAGAGACACAAACAACTCACAGGATTCCACATCTAGTTGCATTAAGTAGCACACCCCAAAAGCTGTGAAGGGTTATACCAGCTGGCTGGAAGAAATGCTGAAAAAACACAGCATATGGGTATTTGTACAATAAAGCAGAAGTAAATTTCCATTTTGAAAGCCTCGTCAGGAAGCAGCTTGCTGGCTGGAGAAAAGGATTTGTGCTTTTACATTTTCTTCTTGCATCAGGCAGATGTATTTAGCTGCCAAAGTGGCAGACATTACTCTGGTTACAAGTCATAGGGAGAGCTTATTGTTTTATTTAATAAAGCAGTCTGAATGATATTTATAATGAGTGCAGCACAGAACCCTTTGCATTAAGGCGGCAGCTGAGGGCATTCAGAGAATCAGGAATGAGTAGTTTTTAAAGAAATTATATTAGGGCTTCTGAACTGGAGCTGGATATACAGTTTTGAGGTACCTGCATTAGGAGCTTGCTTTAGTCCCAGACTTTTGAATTGCTTAAAAGCATCTTTAAAACTTTAATCCAGGTTTTTAATCTATAGCTATTTGTCTTAGCCTTACTTGAAGCAACTGATGTTTGAAGGCAGCACCAATAATTCCCAAGACATAAGGTTTTTGTTGCTGGCATCCCTGTAACAAGACCTTGGTTAAGACTATGCTGGACATTTGGGCCAACCAAACCTCCCAGCCCATTTCAGCCACACAAACCACTGTGAGAGGGTCCCAGAGACACCAGAAACAGCAAACAGCAGCAACTTCCACCTCAGCTGACACTTCCATTAGCTGTACCAGTTTCTTTCTTCCTATCCTCCTCCCTGCCCCTTTCTTTCCTCTTTTACAGTGCAAATAGGTGAGTTTATATCAGCTGAGAAGGCATTCCTAATCTGGGTGGAGAGTTATTGCTTTCAGGTGACCAGTTACAACTGCTACTGTGTGTTGCCTCCCATCTCCCCCCAGAGCCTGGCACCAATAGCTCAGTGTAATTCAGCTGCCCGGGGCTGGAGGAGTGGTACTCAGCCGTTTGCTGCATCCAGCTGTGCTCCAGCTGCTTGAGTTATTCTATGATCCACAGCTCACATTCATTCCTGAAAGGGTGACAATAAATCTATTCCATCCTGGAATGAAAGGAAGGGCGATGGACGGACAGGTGAAATTTGATGGTGATCAAAAAGAAAGGCTCATGACACAAGCAGATAGTGAAGGACATACAGCAAGAAAACAGTTTACCTTTGTAGTAACTACACAAAGCGAAACACCCCACTTTACAACGTACATTTGTTTTCCTTTTAATTTATGTGTGGTCAATATCCAGGGTCTTCCTTTTGTTTTTTAAGATTTTGTGTATTTCCTCTAGTACTTTACTGCAGAGACCATCATATAAAGCAAAAAATATTGTTTCTAGCTCCCTTTGCTATCAAAGCTACCTTTACATTTATGTTCTCAGTTCAGCAAGAAGGAAAAGAAATTGAATCACTGCAGGAAACTCCTCCAGCTACACCCATTGCTCACATGCCTTCTGTTTTAAAGTGGCTGTAGATATGACACTCAGAAATCTGTAGGTGATCACATTACATAACAACAAGTGCTCCTCGACGTATGGAAAATGCATTTCCCTCTGTTACACGGCTAGCCTTTGGGTTGGGCTGAGGGAAAAGCTGGAGATGCGCAACCGCTCCGTATGGCCAGGCATGTGTGGGTACATCCTGTGGTGCGCGAGGTGGGGAAAGTACTTCAGCCCCCACAGTTTGTGCTTGTGGAGGAAGGTTTTCGAGAATTTCCTTCAGGATCAAGGGAAATTGGAGAAGAGCTGTTTTAATGAATCAAATCTCAACAGTGGGACTGATTTTCTAAGGCGCTCTGTAACTTCTACTCACCCTGATTTTCATAAGAGGCCTGAATGCCCTGCACATTACAGAGCCTGAAAGGACTTGTGGTGTGATGTGGGAACCTCTCAGTTAAAAAGTAAACCCAGAAGTGGAAGGAAAAGAGAAGGAATTCTGACTTTTTGTTCCCATTCACTTTCTGACCGCCTCTTGGGGTGAGGCACTCAAGTGGAAATCTCTTCCCAAGGCTTCTGCACAGTGTGTCTGTCCCCAGTTCCTTGTGGTGGCACTGAGAAGACTAGCCCATGTCTTGGTAGGGCACTGGAAGACAGAGTTAAAAGCTCAGCATGCTATCTCTTTCAGTAAGGAGCAGAATTAAATGTATTAAAATAAAGTAAAAAAGTATACTGGATATAAATGACAGCTGTGACAGGAAAATGAGAACAACTTTCATGTTTTTATTGCTGCCTCAGAAGCAATTGATAAACATTACACTTCATATATAAATGAGCATGTGTCAATATATGACAACAAAAATAAATTACAGTGACATAGTATTAACTTTACAAGGTTGTACAAAATTTCCAAATATGAATAGATTTCAACTTAAAAATTTGAAATAAGTTAAAACTTCAACTATCCTGAAGACTTGAAAAATATACATACAATTTCACTCAATCACATCATTTACAGTATGATTTTTTTTAAGCTGTTTAGTCTTATACACCCATATATTTTTGACTGTGTTAGTGGAATACATCCTGCTATATGCAGCTTTACTGCACTGGGATAGCAAAAGGGGTTCCCTGAGGGCACAGAACAGGCTTTGAGTGTTTATATTTTAAGTAATTTGATTACATTTATTAACTAGAAATACAAAACCAAAGCATTATTTATCTGTCCTATAAAGAGAGACTGATTTATTTGCTCTTGCTAGAATTTCCATTGATGCTAATGAGAATTTTGAAGAAGGCTTAACAGCAGGATTGAGCTAAATTAAGTCTGTTCAGCCAGGATGAATTAGGTCACATTATTTAATGAAATATTTGAAGAATATCTGTTTTGTATTAGAACTCATTATAGGCTACATAGCTAGTCATGGCTATGCACTGAGATATTTGCTTCCACTACTAATAGGAAAATATATTTGATATGGTACTTTAAAATAATAGGACAGGTTATGGACTGGTATTTTTAACACCTCAATTATATGCACTTAATTATTTTATTAAATGCTATGAAGATTAAAAGCACTGGGCCAACCCCCTTATCTGTGAGCACATGATAATTGAGAATGCTGAGGGTCTAAATCAAGCCGTAAAATAAGGTAAGGTAGAGGAGATTCATCCCCCGACAGCTGGATTGCTCCCAGTGCCTCAGACCGCCTAGTTAATCTAAAGCCGGAGCAAACAGCCTCTGTGCACCGTCAAAAGGGCAAAGGCTCGCTAATGCAGAAACCATTAGCGAGGAAACAGAGTAAGGAAGTAATCTGAACAAACTGGTGCATGTGAGAAAATTGCTCAATTGTCCAAAATGCAGGAAGACACTCGTGCAGCCAGAGGTGAGTCTTAAACTGTCTGTGATGAATCTGGTAAGAAAGGAAAAAGAAATCCACGATGTCTATTTGTGCGACTAAATTTTCTCATCTCTGAATATGCTAAAATGCCAATCAGAATGCTGCACGAGTAACCTGCAAGCTTTCCTCCAAACAAATAAACGTTGCATGTACACCATTTAAATGAGAATGAAAAAAAAAAAAAAAAAAAAAGTCCTAAAAGGGCCAGAGCAATTCCTCATTTCCATTTTTCTCTAATGCTATTGGGAATAAAGGCCACTGCAGTTGACAATGGAGCTGGAAATGATTTTAGAAGCCACTGTTTTTGCTGTGTGACTGCACTGCCATTGGGCAGCAGGAAGGGGGAAGGGAACTGGAAGGCGACACACAGCCACTGCTGGCTTGCTGGGCTCGCTCTAGGCTCTCCCAGAGAATTCCATCGCCGGCTGGTGCCCGGTGAGGGGAGGCTGTGGGTGTGCGGGCGGAGGTCTGGGATGCAGCACAGCCCCACGCGTGGCACAGGGGCCTGGCCGCCCCCTGCCCGGCTCGGCTCGGGGGGATATGTGCCTTTCAGGAGCACAGCCGGAGGCTGTCCAACAGCTGGAGCTGGGCTTGGATCAGCCCCCAGAAAAGGCTGGCATTCGGCGCTGCTGAGAGGGCGCACAGCAATTTCACTGAGCCACTGACTGTGTCATTAAGTGGATTAGCAGCAGCCAAAGAATATTGTGGCATGTGAACGGAGTCAGAATTTCCTCCTACAAATCCGCATGTAAAGAGAGTCCTCCCAGGCTGGGGGGAATGACAGTTTCCCCAAAGGAAAGGATCTACACAATGAAGACTTCCAAACACTTTCTCTAGGTTATTTACCCCTCCTGTAACTTCTAATCTCAAATTACTTTAATGAAAAAAAATTACATTTTTTCTTAATTGCTTGTTCGTTGTTCTGCCCCTGCGTTGGGTTTCAGAGAGGAAAAGAGAACATGGAAATCTATCTCAAAAGTTCAAGCAACTTCTAGTGGTTATGTAAACCTTACCTCACCAACTGCTTGGCACACAGCGTATTATTGTACGATCAGATAGGACTTTTATATCACATCATTTACTTTTTATCTTAACTAGCAAGCCACTCTATGAGCAGCAACTAAAGAAATGAGTTTATCAGCTTATACTAATGCAGTTGTTATCAGGAGCACACAGGGTAAAAGTCATTTGTAGACTACAATAATATATTTGCAAGGAAAGTTCCACATGGGAAGGTGCCACCTGATTAGGTTTATGTGGAGGGGTAAAAAAAAAAAAAAAAAAAAAGGTAAAGCATCTTGGCAGGAGAAAACCTTTTAAGAGCACAATGTTCCACCGTGATAGTTCAGCGAGAGCCAAGTTTTGACAGCACATTTTGGGCTGACACCCATGCAGTGAAAGGAGAAATATGAACCCTTGTAGGACATCTGACCAACACATGGCCATCCACCTTCTGCCCTTAGGACTGCAGCACTGGTGGTCACTCCAGAGGGGAGGACGTCTACAAAAGCATTTGAATCTGTCTCAGTATATCTTCTCTTAATCTTGTTTTTATTAGCTGCCAAAGGGAAGGTTCCTTTAAAACAATGCTACCAAGGAAAACAATTACTTTCCAACACTATCCACCTCTACCCTTCCAATTAATGTGCTAGTATTTTGCAAACCGCCGTCAATATGAGCTAGGACCGATTATTCTTTCTGAGAGTTTACCAAGACACAGAATTTAATTAGTCAGCAGAGGGACTGCTGTGCAGCAAGGCAGCTATTAACAAAAAAGGGTAACTTGGCCAATAATTTAAAAAATGCTAATATTTTGTAGAGTATCAGAATGGCTACAACTATATCAATAGATACCAGACTTGGAGTGAATGCTCACAAACTGTCTTTTTACGTAGCAGAAAGTGAGGGTCCTTTCTACTGCTTCCTAATTATTTCATCAGTTTACAGTAAGTTCAGCTCACTGGTTTTGGCTGAAGAAAATCAGCACTTGATAAGAGGTAAAACTGCAAATCCCGTCTTATGAAAGCGATTTCTGAGCCACTTAATTACTGTGTGTAATTTTCCCACATATTTCAAAATCAGAAAGAACCAGGAAAATGTCGATTTATTTTAAATATTCAAGCCTTGAAAGTATATATTCAGATACTGTCCCTGGAACTTGTTTTGTTCCATAATCAAAAGACCAGAAAGCTTTCAAGTAGCGGGAGCATGAGAACATATCAGGAAACACATAAAATATGTTCTTCAGATTCCTGTAATGTTATCTCTGTTTCTATCACCAAAATACCCGCTGTCTCCAAATAGAAGCAGGAAGCTTATGACTCTCTCCTGTAACAGCTTGTCTTGCCTGGTGTGGTCCCCACCCTTCCCGCAGCAGGGTGGAAGGGGCAGGAGCTCGCTTCCAGTTTCATGTTGGGCAGGAGTCCCACAGCTGCCAGTCAGCAGTCGGGTGGGAAGAATGGGGGTAAGAGTCAACTGGGAGAGGGGACACCTCTGGTAACCCAGGGATAATTCATGTCAAAAAGACTACGTCTCCTTGACTGACATGTTCTAACATCTACAGCTTACAACTGGCAAACTTCACATCATATTTAGCATTTTCTTAGTTTTTTGGTGTTTTTTTTTTTTTTTTTTTCAGAAAGCAATGAATGGCAATTCATGCTTTTTTAAGTTTGAAAGTTTGAATATGCGCTTTTGTGTGCCGAGCGTACGGATTTCAGTGATCCTTCCCTGTGCAGCTTGGTTCTGTGAGCAGCTGCAAAACTCGTCTTTATATTTCACCCCTAGCGATGGATGGTGTGTCAGTCAATCTGTGTTGCACTGAGTACCAAACAAACGGCACGTGCACATTTACGTTTCTCTTGCATTCAGTGGCGTAGTATTTCTTCATGCTGATAATTCCTATCTCACAGCAGGGAGCACAACGCAGAGCTTGGCTCCTCAGACAGTACCGGTAGCTGGGGAGATGTGCAGCTCTTAATGTAGCTATACCATTTTGAAAACAAGTCTGAAAGGACCTGCCATCATATTCACTGAAGTGGATGGGCAGAGCAGGAGATAAAGCCTGTTCTGGCCTTACACACAGAAGTTTTTGTTCAGATTAGCCTATGGGCCAGCAACCCCATTCATTTTGACTAAAGGTACCAAATATTTACTGAGAGATACTTCCACAGCCTGAACAGCGGAAAAGTTTTGTCTTAGTATCAGTTGTAAAGTAAACATCATAAAGGAACATAGCAAGCAAATGGAATATATTTCTGATTCAGAAAAAAAATCACACCACTGGAGGAAAAAAGCTGCTTACCTTCAGCTACATCTGATTTCATATAACGTTGCAGATGCTAAAAAATGGCATACTTCTAAATTAATGGTAAAGGGTATTGAATAGGCATGTATATTCAATAAGGAGGTATTGTATAGGTATTACTCCAATAGGTGTGTTTGACAGGTATATTCAATAGGAGAGGCCTGCATCCCTATGAACAATAAAAGGAGTGGAGAAAAGTACTGAGCATCGGGAAACGCTGCACAGGTCTAGTTCTTGTGAACGCAGAGTGCAACACTGCGCAGGGTCCAAAGTAAATTGGGTTATATCTTTTATCCTCATGGTGTTAATTGATCTATGCCACAACAGTAGTAATTCTTAAAGTGGGCTCATTAAAGACAAATTAATGAAGGTCATTTTCTCATGCCTTTGACATCTCTAGACCTGGTAGTATTTGTGGGGTGCCTACAGCTACTTTGCTAAGCAAAGATTTCAGCCCAGAAGAAAAACAGTCTCAAGAGCACTGGACATTTTGAAGTCACATAAGGAATCAGATTTTTGCCCAGAGACTTTATTTCCATGATAGTGTAGAATTGTTCAGATCTTTTGAGTATTTTAAATAAATTAGCTATACGAATGATTTTAAAAATGAATTTAACTCCTCTCTGTACAATAATATCCTGTGCTCTTCTGATTATTAGCCATGGTCAAACAGTGATTACCAGGGCATTTCAAGTGGTCTTTCATTCCAGATACTGCAGTAAATAACTTCTGTCCTAG
Organism: Falco cherrug; assembly: GCF_023634085.1. NCBI lineage: Eukaryota > Metazoa > Chordata > Aves > Falconiformes > Falconidae > Falco > Falco cherrug. Next base: position 84,342,141 of record NC_073702.1, on the reverse strand, counting down.
GGATGGTAAAAATTTCCCATTGAATTCCTGGAAAATGCATATGTAGTCGGGCAAGCAAATCCTGCTTCCACATTAATGCCTAGTTATTTAGTCCTAGGCTGCTGTATTAAGGATGTCTTCACAGAGGCTTGCGTGGGGTGTCAGGCTGCTATGCCAGCGGTGTAGCTGATGGTGATGCAAGCTTTTGGCTTGCAGAGTCATTCATATGCTGAATGTTTTTGGGCACTGTTTACATGTGTTTATTCACCCTTATGCGAGGAGGATGTTCACATCTATAAAAACTTTAAATATCTTGGTGGGTTTTTTTCCACACTTTCTGCTAAGTTAAATAAATTCTAATAGCTTCACTAGCTTGGAAAAAAGTTAGCTCTCCTCACCACAGTTGAGCTGAATGGTTTTATCACCATTTTTGGAAGACCTTCCCTGAGGCCAACATCATACATCCCAGTTAAACTCAGTCAAGGTTTTATTGCTTCCAAAACCAGAAAAAGGGTGAATGATCTAGGTATACCATGCATTTCTCAGTCTCACCAGGCAAACAAGGTTTTTAAAGTTTGCACAATTCCACTGATGGGACTGGCAAATGAAAAGTATTATTCTATGCAACAGAAAGGGCAGAGCAATAGGATGGGGTGAGGGAGAAAGACTTCTTTTTTTTTCTCATTTATAATGGGATGAGTGCTTTTCTTGTTACCTTAAATAATTTGCAGTGGTGACTTGCTTTATTTTGACTTAATATATTTGTGACATTTGCCGCATGCTGTTTTAATAGTGGCTGGCTTCCTGTACCTATGTGGAGAAACCGACAGTGATGTTCACATGAACATAGTAGTTTCTCTTAGGTGAGCTTAGATATAGAAGTTAGAAATGTTAGAAATAGAGACCTTTATTTTCCTATTGGCAAAGCCAGAGTGATTTTGGTTAAGCTAACAGAGTTAAACCTAGTGCAGTATTGATGCAATAGCTGAATAAGCAGAATCTGGTCATGCATTTCTAACTTTTGGGTAATGTCTGAAAAGCCAGCACAATACACTGCAAACACCACATTCAGAAATAAAAATGCAATTGGAAAAGTACGCACTAAGGAAAGATGTGGAAACTTTTCTTGCAGCTAAGCAGAGCAGACAAACGCAGTTTCACTGTCTAGTTACAACTGATGAGGCATCAAAGGCAATGTTTACCATGGCTGACAGTTTCAGCATATATTTGTATATACATCTGTATACATTGCTCTAGATGTGCGTGCATCTCTCTTTATGTACATGCACAGTACTACATTATACATATGTTATCCTTCCGAGATATACGTAGTGCATAGAGATGTATAGGTACAATATGCATACCTCATGATACATGTTGGAATACGCCATGTAATAAGTAGCACTTGTCTTAATGTTTTCCTGTGTTACCTGTACTCCTTCCATCAAACAATCTCTGTCAGGGCTAACTGAAACTCCCCTGAGCCATTTGAATATTTAAAATTAAGCTAAAAATCCTCAAGCACATCTAGGAAGGTTTTTGAAAAGAACTACCATAATCTTGCTTGAGAAAAGAATTTACAATCTATGTTATATTTTGAACATGCAATGTGGGTGGTGAAATGTAGTCAAAGTCCTGAATGCCAGTTGCCACACTTCATGAGTTTGCCAATGAGACGGTGAAGACCCATCAGTGACATCGAATACTGTGATGGCCAATCTCAGCCAACTGTGATGCCACAATGTATGAAACAGACTAAACATAGCGTATAGCTCCAAACATCCCTATTCATACTGAACATCTTTCCAACAAATAGCACGGTTGGATTAGCTACCCTCTGCCTGCTTACTTTAAAAGCTGAAGTACAAGAATACTCAAAGATCAGACATTACAAATTAGTATTTTCCCTAATATCTGTCTGGCCGCTCCGAAAAGTAGAAGGAGGAAAGTGCAGAACCTACAAATGATCTATGCCCGATACAAGGAAGAAAATCCTAATTAAGTACGGTTTTTAATACTATGAAAACCTGAATGTCATACATGCTTTAGCTAATCTTCCAAATAGAAGTGCTTGGGTATCACGAGAGACCAGTATGTGAGACAGAAAAGACAGCGTTATTATGAATGCCTCAGCTCTACCAGACGTCTGTACGTACCCTTTGGGACATCGTGAAGCAATCTACAAGTACGTATCACTTTGACCTGCTCCCAGAAGCAAGTGCAGTGGTATTTGCATGGGCAAATACATAAAAGGAATATAAAAAATAGAAAATGACAGAAGTTGGAAGCAAGTTGTGAAAAGCGATGGTTTACATGGGTCAAAGAATATTCAGAGTTACCACAATGAATATGTATGTTTTTAGAATTTTTCAGATGCATTAAAATAGGTGATGATTCATGAACTGGATGAAGGTCAAGCTAGTGGAGGCTTGGCAGAATGTCCTTCAGGGCAGGTCATGCCCAAATGCCCCAAGGGTCAGGCTTGGTGAACAGCCAGCTTGTGGGAGCGACTGCTTCTGCCCGTAAGGACCTGGAATACGTGGATCCTGCTTCAGTTCCTTTTGATAAGCCTTTAGAAAAGAAAGTATCAGACCTCAGCAATACAACTGCTGGAGGTTGTAATGCGCCTTCTGACAGTCTAAGAGCAGATTAACTTTGCAATGGAACATTTTGAAAGGAAAGATAAAGCCTGATACCAAGACAGGCTGGTAAAGTACATTTTATGAAAAGAATCTGGGAGCCATTTGGAGAATGAGGGTTTGGAATCTCAAATATAAATTTGAGTAAGGACGCGTACATAGTCAGATCGTCACAGGGACAAGTGAAATGCAGTTTATAAATAGCTTAGCATGACACTCCATGACCATCCTCACTGCGTATATAGCAGCATGATGATAACTGTGTATTCAAAATCACTGATGCTGCTGATCAGGGGAAAAAAAGATTAAAATTTCCTTTTGCTTTGATGTTTGCATTCTGTAGAGGCAAACCGAGCACACTTTGGGACTTGTATTCACTTCTTATATATAGAAGTTTGCTAATGAGCCAAGACTTTTTAGAATATTCTTGCAGAAGAAGTAAGGAAATACAATAATCAAGACAGCAAAATCAGAAAGTGAAGTTGTACATAACTGAGAAAGGTCACCAACTGCCTCAGGACATGTCTGGATATCCTCACAAAACTGCCAGATTCCCTTAGGTCATTCATTGTTCAGGATATATCGATCCACAGGTTTAGATCCTGGGAACTGCTCAGGCCTTTCCCACATCTGTTTGGCTGTAGAACAGCAGCACACGGACCTGCAGTTTGCGTTTGTAGGAAGTGGGTTATGCTGGGGTAGGGTAAAGTACTTCATGCGCCGTGACACCTGGCCCTGGATCGTTGGATCAGACATTCCTCACAGCCTATATTGGTGCAGAACCAATAAAATTCTATTACAACTTTACATCCAGAAAGCCAAGCATATATGTTATAAAGTATTTTGTTCTCTTAGAGCCATTCAGAGGCTGACAGTGACTGGGGCCTTCTACAAAGCTTTCTCCAGACCACCCAATGGCTCCCGTCTGGCTATTGCTTCTGATTTTTTGAGCCTCTTTCTATGGAGTCTAATCTTGTATTATCGCAATTAACGGGGATGATGCCTGGTCTCTGAAAAGCCAGCTTCCCATGTGAGGCGTGCTAATGGGGCTGAGCAGTTTGTCTGCCCTCAGGATGCTGCTTTCTATCATGTTTCTGACTTAATCTTTCCCAAAACAGATGAAATATTACATCATTCGTACTTCTTAAAAGTAGTGCTGTGTCAGATTGTACCTTTTGGTCTGGCATTGTTCTTCTGCAACCTATCGTGTGCGCCTGTGTTCATAAATAATATATCCACTTATGCATATAGCTAACATTTCTGTGTGTGCATGGGTTTAAAGCAAACACATAGACATGTAAAATACAAATCAATTTGATCCCCACTGTACTTGTAACACAGTCAAGTTCTTAATATTTTACAGTGCATATTCCATTAAATAACTAACTAAATTGATCTATGCTACAATATGTGTATACGTACACATTTCATGATGCCTGTAAATAATATTGTAAAGCCTGCTCACGCATCAAAAGACAGGTTGTTTATTTGTCTGTTTAAACAATCCAACGGTTTAACTCTTCCTATTATGTAAACAGTGGTGACAGCCGCTTTCAAGGAAGCTTAACTTCATTAAAAATAATAGTTTCCCATTCTAAAATCAATACTAATATATCGTAAATCCCCCTGATGACTCTGGCTTCCTTACATGCTCTCACATTTTGTGTATTAGGGGCACAGCACTAATCTAGATATCAGAAGATAATAATATGGCAATATATATAGATATAGATATATATTTAAATGTTAAAATGCTAGGTCAACTTGAGTAATGAATGTATTTCTAATATATGCTTCTTTCTATAAATAAAGGTCATTAATTTTCTTTGCAACATGGGTGCCTTATAAGACTTTGGTTGTATGTTGTTACCAAACTGGTAAACCGATTCTGGTTATCTTTAGCTCTAAATGCACTTGCGACTTATAGATGAAGCTTTGACTTTTTTGTGTTTTATACTGAACTCGTATTTGCAGTAAACTTGCAATATAATTTACCTTTAGGTAGACATTTTGAACAACTCATACGAAAGAAAGAATATTTGTTTTAGTGACAAGAAGGCTAGGTATACTCTATTCATTTCTCAAGCAGACCTTTATGAATCACTTTAGAAGGACACTACCGCTGAAGACTGAAGAGCAATATTTATCAACATTAAATAAAACATTTGGTGAAGTATGTATAAATATTTTTTCATATGAACATAACACAAAATTAAATAGTTCAGATACACAGACACCATTTAATATATTTCCACTGTTGTCAAAATCATCTGTAAACACCATCTCACACTGAATACAAAAGCAGCTTTAACATCAGTTCTGTGTTCACAACACTGATGCCCCTTTGTAAAAGAAGGTATTTGTTTTATTTTCAGCAAAATAAGAGTCTAAGCAATAAAAAAAGTTTTGGTCAGTTCAAAGGAGAATACAAAATTATCTTTCAACATGTAACTAAATCAGATCTAGAACAATAGTTTAAAGTACAATCCTTTCCCCAGGGGATCTCTGACTTTTATAAATCACGTTTGGTGTAGACCACGTCACAAATACCAGGAAATACTGGTCATGTCTAAGCTATAAATATTAAAGCCCTTTTAAATTTTTCTTTATCAAAACCTGCCAGGTTATAAATTGGCAATATCAAGTTTTTCGCAACACCAAATAACCTGGCATTCAATAGATTTAGGTGCACTTCTCCTGATGATTTTTAAAACAGGTTCTGGAAAAGAAACGCTTTTTAGTGAGCATCCTTCATGTGCAAAACTCAAGCATTTCTTTTACACAAGTATCTTTTGCATCTGAAGATCACTTGGGCAGACAGTGCAAGCGGGGGGGTGGGGGGGTGGGGGGAGCTTCGCTGAGTTTAGACAGAAAATTACAACAAAAACTCTCATTGGAACCTGTGCCCAATGCTACGCATCAGATCTGAGCTGGCTCTGAGAAGGGTGCTGCATCCACATGGTGCAACTCAGACCAAGGTGTTGCAGCAGCTGTGCGTGCGCCGACAGCAGCGTAGCCTCCCGAGTGTGAAACAGGATTTCTGCTAATGCTTCTGCCCACCTAGTGCCTGAGCAACTCCCTTTGAGCATCAGCCCTGACAGCCCAGATGTGGGCTCTCGTCATCCTGCACCCTACCAGGTTAGCTTCATACTCTACCCTGAAGGTAGCCTTCCTTTCACCTTCGCATCTTTTAAAGAGGCGTGATCCCTTTGGGGAGAGTTACTGTGCTCAAGATTAAGGTTTTACTGGGTGTGTGCCCCATTATGAAACTCTGAAGACTGTTAGGTTCCCAGGCTATGCTTTGGTTCTCTCCGTTTGAAATGTGGACGTTATGTTTTGGTATCAAAGATGAATTTGAACTTCAGGTGGCAAATAAAAAAGGCATACATTTATAATACGATTTTCTGATTATGTTTTTTTTTTCCACTCACATGTAATCGTGATGGGGGCCCCTGTAAAACCTAGAAAAACAGATCACCTCTTTCCTGGTATGTGTGTATTTTAGAAGTGTGAATGTATGTTATGCATACATACACACTCACACACACACATAAGCATAACATGAGCTGCACACGTAGACACTCAGCAATCAGGAATCAGGGGTACAAGTAACAACACACCAGAAGAGTAGACAGGAAGCTCTACCTGGACAACAAGAAGCAATTTTGCAACCTATACAGTGTCTCAAATAATTTCATAATCCTGTTTTGCTAGCTTGCTACATCTGTATGTGACAAATTGAAAGCTGTTGGATTCCTCGGAAACAGAAGAGTTGGGCTAGCTAGATGTGCTTACCTGAGATCCCAGAGCTGATTATAATCAAAGAGCTGGGCAGATCAGTAATGGGTTTATAATTGCTATACAGCTTCTTGCAAATTTGTAGGAAAACTTTATTAAGTCTTTCATTCCTTAGTAAAAACATTGAAGTTTGTTAGTTTTTGCTGAATGCAAGACTTGACTTTTATAATAAACTGGATTTATTAAAAGGATACATAAGCCTGGCAGCTGCTTTTCATGTCTTGATGTTTAAATATTTGAATCAGCACCCTGGAACCACCCTCCCACCCCACCCCACCCCATCCCGTCCCATCTCGTCCCATCCCATCCCATCCCATCCCATCCCATCCCGTCCCATCCCATCCCATCCCATCCCATCCCATCCCGTCCCGTCCCGTGCCATCCTGTCCCATCCTACCCTGTCCCATCCCATCCCATCACATCCTGTTTCATCCCGCCCCATCCCATCCCTGCCTTGTTTGCTTTTTTTTTTTAATTGGTTAAAAAATACTACTCTATGAAGCCTCCCTAGGGATCCGCTTATGAAAAATGACGGACTGCCTTTGCTGATACTGCTGTTTACGTCGTTTTCGTTTGTCACACTGGCACAGCAGTAGCATCTTGAAAGTGTTTCTGAATGTTTTGTTACACAGTGCATAGCACATGGGGTTCACCGTGCTATTGATGTAGCAAAGCCAGTACCCCAGGTTCCAGAAAGTCTTGGGGATACATTTGCAAAAGGTGTTCACCAGAACCATGATGTTATATGGGGTCCAGGTAATGATGAAGGCAAACAAAATGGCACTGAGTGTCTGTGCCGCTTTCTTTTCTTTGATAAGTGACATTCGTTTTCGCTTTGTGATCTGACTTCTGGTCTTCAAGGCAAACTTTTTTGCGAGGGTTGCTTCCTTGAAGGACAAGGGCAGGGCTGCAGATGTCTTGGTCACTGATGAGATGCCATCAGAAGCTGTGGTTGTCTCTGCTGACCCTGGCTGAATTGGAAGCTTAGGAAAGCTCTTTTGGAAATTTCCATCATCCTGAACACTTTTGGGAGGATGTAATTTTTTAGGTTTCTTTTCCTTCGATTCTGTGTCGGATTTCTGCAGTTCATCCCCTGACTCATGCAGATCTTCCGAGGAGGGTAGTTTAGTCGAATTGAGGATAGCGCTGTGACCAGGGAGCTTCAGCACAATTGAATAGATGGCTCTGGTCTCTGCAGCAATGTCTTCTTCATCAGAGGAGGCGGAATTTTCAAGGGAGGCAGCAGCATCATTGTTGTTCCAGCTGTCGCTGCTGCTGTGCTCTTGGTCCCCTTGGTCTGTGTTGGGTTCCCAGCTCTTCATTGTGAGCCAGAAGTGACAGCGTCTGTATTTCCTTCGGGTGGAGCGTTTCATACTCTGCCGTTGCAGCTCGTAGCTGCTGCAGCTCCGGGAGCTGCCTGTCTGGTGTACGAAGCGAGCTGCCTCTGCTTCACTGCCCGAAGCCTGTAGCCCTGCTAACTCTTTGGTGCGTTTCTCGGTCTCCTTGTAGATCCTCCAATACAAAATACTCATAATGGTGACTGGCAAGTAAAAGGCAGCTATGGCAGTGCCAAAAGTGATGACAGGTTCACTTAGAAACTGGATGAAACATTCACCAGGAGGCACAGTCCTCTCCCCAACGAAATACTGCCAGAACAAGATGGCAGGGGCCCAAAGAACAAAAGAGATGATCCACGCTAAACCAATCATCACCCCAGCCCTTTTGGTTGTTCGTTTGGCTCTGTACGTTAGTGGCCTAGTGATGGAAAAATACCTGTCAAAACTTATGACAAGGAGATTCATGACAGAGGCATTACTGGCGACGTAGTCAATGGAGAGCCAAAGATCACAGGCCAAATTTCCTAAAGCCCAGTGGTCCATGATGATGTATGTGGTGAAAAGATTCATGGAAATAACACCAATGATCAAATCTGCACAAGCAAGACTCAACAAGAAGTAGTTGTTGACCGTTTTCAGTTGTTTGTTGACCTTAAATGCAACAATCACTAGGATGTTTCCTATGATGGTCACCAGTGCAAGGATCCCAGTGAGGAAAGCAATCAAAACTACTTGCCAGACAGCGTGTCCGCCCAGAGGGTCTTTGCTTGTGGCATTTAGGGACATGTTTGTTGAGTCCACAGTGGAGAAGGGAAAACTCTCTGTGGTCTGAGGGAAATCATAGCTGCCAATGAGTGACGCTGCTTCATCAAGGAGTCTCGGTCCATGCGAATCTCTCTTCCAGAAGGAGCTCACATTTGAAAACAGGGGCGAGGCTGAACTGTTGTTTTGCATGATCATTGTGGCTCTCTGACATAGTCTGCAGCAGGCAAAAAACAAACAAAAATCAAGTGAACGGGTGAAGATGGTACATATATAATCACCCTCATACGCACACACGAAATCCCTTTAGCACTTCGAAAGTGGTCTTTAAAAGCCAAGTTGTTTGTGACACATTCCAAGTCAAATACGTACGTGGTAGGACTCAGCTTACAGCTGTGATTAATCTGAGCTCTTTGTAGTCATCACATAGTGTTTCCTTGAAAACATTCAGTCAGAGAAGAGCCAAAAGCCCAGAAGAATTTGAACCTGCAGTATATTAAATACCCACTAACTCTAATTCTTAATTAAAACACTCCCCGATGGATCTGCCCTGAACTTTAAATCTCAACAGGCCACTATCCTGGAGCATTCAAAAGCTAAATGCCAGACACATACAGCCACACATCCTCCAAGTTCGATTCGATGCTGGTCCCCAGTGCCACCCTGGCACTAGTAGAAAAGAGCCCCAGCCTCTGCTGCTTCTAGCTACAGTCAGTGACAAAAAATATTCTCTCTTCTCTCAAACTATGGCATCGGGGGGGGGTTGTGTTTTTTGTTTTTTTTTTTTTTTTCTCAAACGAAAGCGTCATTTCATGAGTCAAGCTACTATAACCTGTGAGGCTGCAAAGATCTTTTCATTTTAATCTACATTTTGGCTACCTGATAAAGGCACTAAAAGTTCTCATTAGCACTTTTTTGCACATGCCACTATTCATTTTTCATGCACATTTTTATACTTGGACTAAAGATTTTGTGCATCTAATTACTTCAAAATGTCTTTGAGGCAACACGTTAAAATTTCCTTTGAAAACAGTCTCTAGAGTCAGGAAAAAATGTTTGGCTGATGTATGTCAAAGCAATCATTAAACACTTCAGGAAAAGAGGAAAGAAGTGTGAAAAGGATTCATGATTAAGCCTTCATACTTTTCCCCAAGTACTTACGTAAAATGAAGACATGCTTAGAAAGAGAATTTTGCATTTCCCTTATTTTATTAATTTTGGTGTTCAACTGAGTAGATTCATTGTAATAAACCTATTATATCATCAGGATGCAAGAATTCTAATTAAAAAGTCCATCACTGACTGTAAATTTTGATGCTGTCAAAGAAACGTACATTTGTTTTGTAACTGTGAATCCTTCGGGAGTCAATCTGTTATGGCATGAAATAATAACAAGGATCAAAATGCACTGGTGTTACACAAAATATTTATTCAAAAGAGGAGGGTTTGGGTTTGATTCCTTAATTAAATTCTAGATTCTGTTTTCCCTTGAACTGTACTTGGCTTTGTTAGTAAGCCATAAGACACTATGTGATTTTAAATGGAGCAGTGCCTTTGGCGTATGCAGTAAACAGACCAACAATCTCTTCCCTTAGCTCGTGCACAGAAACTAACACAACCCCCTCCCATATTTTGATATCTAGCATAAACGAGATATTATTTTTTCTATTTATTAATAGGAAGACAGGGTTACAATGATGCTGCCTTATTGTAATCTAATTCAATTTTATTGCATTCATCATCATATCACACAGGATGTGACCATAATAATAACATAATAATGACAACAGTAAATATAGCTCTGGGAAATCACACAGTTAAATTTAACTCTTTTCCTTATAGAAAGATGGAAAATTTGGAGCAACTCAAACCATTTATAAAAAGACAAATGGTAAGTAAACTGCAAACCAACACGGATAACTTTGATTTTCTTAAAAATGAAATTTTTATTTTCTTAAAATCCAAGTAGGTTGAAATTAAAACTACCTTTTATGAAAAAAACTTTTGACACTCCAAGTTTTCTTTTCTTTGCAAAGTTCATATGACAGAAATGTGCAGTTTTGCATAAAATTTTGGGCAAAAAAGACATTCTGAAAATTTGTCAAGCTGCTCCTCTAAGACGCTTCATATTTATTACCATTTTAATTGTTCCTTTCCCAAGAAAATCTAAATGAACTTTTCTCACAGAATTTCAGTCCTTGCCATCTATTAGAGAAGCTGTGGGACACAGCATTTTTATTTTTTTTCTTCCTCAAGATATACTACTTTTGACTATGGTGCTGGTGTAGCTCAGGTTACCCAGCATACAGCAACATGCCTTCACTGTTCCCTACCTTACTGTTTCAAAGAAGCTGAAGAGGTCAAATCTGCCCTGCGTGAGAGGGAGGCTCATCCCGCCCACACTATACAAAATGAAAGTCTGCAGAAAGTCGTTTGCAACAAGGCAGCAGAGGTCTGGATGAGAAGCACGGTCACTTGGTTTTTATTCACACCCCCTCAGGCACACTCCTACAGCTCACTCCCTTGACTTGACCAAAGATGACTATAAAAACGCCTACAAAAATGGAGATCCCACATACTCAAATACTACAAATGAAGGCCCCTGGAAACCCTGGAAACAATAATGTTCTCCTTTGACAAAGACAGCACAGCAGTATTCAATTTTGGCTTGCCCCTTCCAATGCATGGGTGAAACAAACACACAGGTGGCTTGTGAGCAACCACATAAGCAAATGTGGACAACGCTCTTGCCAGCTCTTCATGGGCCAGGGTGGTTACTCACACCGGGGAAAAAATCTTTGACCCAAACAGGATTGCTGGAAACCATTGTCTTGCAATGTTTTACTGTCTTACTGGCATCTTCTCCAGAGCTGTCACACAGAAGGAGGTCAAAACCAGAAGAGTATGAAAGAAATCTGAAATAATTATATTTGTTAAATATATGCTGTAAATGATTAATGTTATAGGGTGCAGGCCTTCCTTCACTGACGTTAGGGACAGAGAACAGAGGATGAAATCCAGGAAGCAACTCCTCCACTGACATGTAAAACTTGTAAAACCCCTACAAGGCAACAGCCACCATAGTCAAGCATGGAATGAGAAGTCTGCCCGGTAAGTTTAAATGGCGATGATATCAAAATGCTGCTTTTTCATAAAAAAAGGCAAGCTGGTATCTTCTAATACACAAGAAAGTACCAGGCAGAAGATACTGATGAAGGGAATGAAATTTTCACTACAGGACACAGAATAAAAAAAAAAGTATCACTTTGAAGTGATGGTAGAAATAACAGTATTACTAAGGAATATAAATAGTTGACAATTTGGTAGTACATCTCATTTTCGTTGCATAACACAACCATAAACTAACCTGTTAGCCTTGCAAGTCCAAAAAAACCTACCGCATAAAAGACAGAAATATTCTTGCAAAATTAATATGTAAATGCTGCACTATCTATCGCTATGTCCATAAAACAATTGTGAATTCTGTTTAATTGCAGACTTTGAAATGGAGTTTCAATGTAAATTAACCAATAAATCCTTTCAGAAAAGCTGTGCTTCAAAAGACTTATCATGAGGGAGCCTGGGCAAGCAGTACTTCAGCTGCAGTCTTTCAGATGCCGAGCAAGTGCTGGAACTAAACTTTTATTTCTCAGGTCAGTTCTCCCATTCCTGGACTTCAAAGGAACTCCTCTGAAAGCCAATGTTTCAAGGAAAACCTGCACAGTCCTTAGTAGTCCGGTAACTGAGGAAGAGGAGAGACTGAGAGCAACCCACCAACAGCTCCCTGCTGCCCAGCGCCATCCTGCAAAGCTGGAACTCCGCTTTTGAAACAATTCAGGCATTAAAGGGACCCCTGAACCTGCATTGACTGGAGAATCTGATAAAACAGAAGTGCTAGCAGGATGAAGGGACCAGTCTTTGTTATTCTGGCTCTTCTACAAGCCCCTGTAATTAAACCATTTCATTCAATAAAAAGTGTCCTCCATACGTTCATCTGCATGTAAAAAAAAAAACCAAAAAAACAAACACTGCCACCATCTTAACACACCAGAGCAGCGCAACTACATTTTCTTTCCTTTAGGAAGCCAAAGCAAACAAAGTTATCCATCATCTCCAAAACTGCCATGCCAAAAAATGTGTAGATGCGGTGCTTAGAGGCATGGTTCAGTGGTGGACTGGCAGCCCTGGGTTAACGGTTGGACTTGACGATCTTCGAGGTCTTTTCCAACCAAAATGTTTCTGTGACTCTGTGCATTTTCTGCTCTCTCTCTAATGAGTGCTACAGGGAAAGTGTCCTGAGTTCAAGACGAGGACAGCGTGATCTGCAGTGCAGCCGGCCAGCACCTGCCCAGCCCACCACGCGCAGCGGCAGAATGACGCGCGGGCGAGTGGGAGAGCAGCCACAAACGTCTCAGTAAAGCAAACAGTGCAGCACAGCCTGAGCGAGGCAAACAAGCCAAACTGTGAGATGATTATAGGTTTATATACCAGGATAAGAGTTTACAAATCACTGGTATGATATGCTACATTACAATTTCAAGCCAGGAAGTAACAAAAGAGAATTTTTTTAGCCCAAGAATATATAATTACTTACCTAAGATTACTGCTATGCTACTAAACTGTGGTTTGCGGGTATTTTGGTTCTTGTTTCTGCTTTATAGCAAGAGCTTATGAAAGGTACAGACGAGGGAATGGCTGTACAAACTTCCACATACAACCCGCCTGATGTACCTCTGCCCCCTGCCTCACTGGAGGGTCCGAGATATTAGGCATCCCACTGAGACCCATTGGAAAGGAAGGAGAAAGAAGCTGCAGAATGGTCACTAATTTCAATACATGGATAAACCACAGATTTGAAAGCCTGAATTTTTGCAATGGTCTAATTCATTGCATATTGCTCTAAATAGAAAGTAGGAAAAGCATTTCCTTTCTCTCTGCATATATATTTCAGCAGTTTTGTGAATACTTCACATTTCTGTTTATCAGTGTTTTTCCTTTCCTTAAACCTTCCTATTCACAAACCCTCAACCTCCATTTTTGCAGAGAAATCCATTTTCTTGCTGTCTTTAAAGACTTCCCAGATGTGTTTTCCAGGAAGTCAGATGGCACACTACGGGCTTGGCTACAGGTGGGCTCAAATGCAGTAACTCTTTACAACTGAAGAATTTCGCACCCCATCCATTTGCACAGACAAGAAAATGGCTTACCTTATATTTCCAATTTTTCCATTTTCCTCTGCACTGCTATTGCATACACATTAGCCTGAACATCAGAGAACTCCATGCAGTGAATTATTAAAATGTTTTCTAACATAAAGAATCCAAGCCTTTACCTAAACTAGCACATGTGCTTTGTTCCAAAAGTAGTATTTGGTAAAATAAAAATATGTATGAATTTTAAAGTTCTGCTGAAATTATTCCCAAGATTACATATAATGAATTTTCAAATAACAGTTTTTGTGTTTGTTTTTTTTTTTAAATACAATAAAGAATTCTAAAAACTTGAAACAAAGAAAAGAAGATGCAAGTATCCACGCTAGCCTTCATGGTTTTACATTTATTATATAGCAGATCACATCAGTTGCAGCTAGTGTAGCACAAGATACAGGATTCCTTATTAATGTGTATGTGATAACAGCAAGCACAGTGTTATTATCTGTGAACAGCAGCTCAGATTTATCATGACTTACTTATACTGAAGATTAAATATATTACACTGAATGCAGTTTTGCATCTTTGCAGAATGAGAGTCCTGAGGCACAGAAATCAATCCCATTATGAAATTCCTGGCCATTGTCTTACACATTCACATTAGACACACACAAGTAACTGATACACTTTTATACTTTTATATGTATGTACATATACACATAAGAATATATACATACAAATATATTTATCACATAATGTGAAAAAGTATGCACATATATAGTTGCAGATGAAAGTATATGTATATATAGATATATGTGTATATACACACACACACATATATCTGTGCAAATATATACACATACTTTTGTCACATTATTCCAAACACTGTTATAAGGAAAGACTGTATCTTTCACTAATTAGATACCAACTCGATATAGATAAAGCTCGGTCAAACATACCCCACTAACACTTCAACCCAAGCTCTTCCATTTTCCATGCATAAAGATGTTTTGCTTATGCTTACTAAAATTACTTAAGATCTAATGTCCATGCTTTAAAATTGCTTTTGTAGTTAATGAATTAGATTTGCTTAATATTTTCTTACTGTGTTGCTGCTGTTAGCGTGTGAAGCCTAGCATGGGCAAACTAGGAACTTGTTTCTTTAATCTTACGTGCTGTTTTTGTTACTTTGGAGGGGGTCTAGAGCACCTAATGAACAGCACCAAGCTCTGTGCCCTGTCTCCCTTGCTGCCCTGCAGTCAGCAGAGGGGAGCATCCCTCCGGGAGGAGAGGCAGGGGGATGGTAACTCAGGTGTTCCTACTGGGAGGCGTAAGGATGGCACACTGGGAGCACCTGTGACTGCCCACCTGACACAGCCAGCAAGTTCGGTATCTAAAGCTGGGCCATGCAACGAGCCTCTTTTATGCCTTAATTTGCCAGGTAGTTTTTGCCAAATATCTACCGTCTCCTTTACCTGGACTGAGACACTGCCCAGCTGTACCTGCAGCACCCACGGCAGACCTGGCTTGCTTACACTGAATTTGCTTTCACAACACTTGCTCTTCCAAACACCTTACTTATGTAGTATTAACCCTTCACTGAGGATTTTTATATTATGACAGAAATGTAGCTTTGAATACTAATGTGTGCTAATGGCCGGTGATTTCCGTGGAAAGATCTGCTTATTTACACAGCTACAAAAGAAAGAATAAATACTGTTACCACTGGGACCAGAAAAGCAAAAAAATCTCAGACACGCTGCATCTGTTCAAAAATCCAGATGTGTAATGCTGATCCCTTGCACATAAGACTCCCATTTAAGACTGAATTTGTTACATGAACGGTAAAACTCTCTTGCATAATTTTTCCAAACATGCCGTATATGACATACATCCTAGGCTGCACAGTTAAAAGGACAGTGACTTTAACAGATATCCACATTTACCAAGTAAAGTTCTTTTGTGCTATTTATGATTTACTTCTTTAGCTTCAGTGACCCGATACTCATTCACTCCATGGCTTTCAGTTTCAAAATAATCCTGTCTTGAAATCCTCTAAAATGATTCCAGGGAGAAGTTTCCAAAATGAGCTACTAATCTCAGTAGTGATATGGCCTAAGGGCAGCGAAGGTTTATCACGTGTAGGAGCAGCAGAGTTGCTGAAGGAGTAGCACTTTTCTCGCTCGGGCACGTGTGCTGGGCGGTTATTGTCTGAACATCTCACACAGAACAAAGTGAAACCTTCAAAAGCCTGAGCTTGGATGCTTCTACAATTTTTGAATGCTTGAAAAGCAGAGCAAATCAGGTCCTGCTGATTACAGTAAATACTGACTATCACCTAGAACAGTTAAATCTACGAGGTGTGCTCTTATGAAGAGATTATTTAAATTCCAGGCAGTTTCTCTTTCAGAGAGCTTTATTAGAATTACATCGCATTTGTCCAACTGACACTGGAGGAAACGGACATGTGCTCTGAAATGTAGTGGGAATTCCAAACAGTTACGGAGAGTTTCACTCACGTTGAGCAACCCACTGGCTCTGCTGTGGGAGGCTGGGCTGAAGGGTTGGTTGCTACATTGAATTTAAACATGATATTAGACTGAGATGAAAGAACACCACCACCCACTGAATAATCTTGTTTATGCATGAGGGGTGCATAATTTATCCTTTGATTAAAACCTACCCATCTTAAAGACATCATTTCAATTTTTTATTATACATACACTTTTCAACATAATACTACTTCATATTTTGTTATATATTACAATGTTGCATTGAAGTCACGATCTAAAATTTCACCGTGCACTCTGCTATCTCTGTATGAAATACTGTCCATTGACTCCACAGATAATCCTCCCAATGAGGCATTTCAAAATCACATTAACATGTTGATCATGTGAAATAAAGTAATGGGAATTCTTACACTTAACTATGTTGTCTTCCTAGGTATTGATAACTGCCAGAACACCTTGAGTAGACATGGAAAAATACGTGCCTAGATAGAGAGAAAAAGATTTCAAGCCCTCTAAATGAATTTATCCTCTTTTACTAAAATGGCATCCTTCACTAAAAAATTAATCATGTTTGAGAAAATTAATATCAAGAAGAGCTTGTAACCAATGCTAGATAAACCAAGAAAATTTTAACTATCTTTGTAATCCAGCCTTACTTTCAGTAATCCTTGCATGCATTTAAAATCCATATTTAATGTGGATATTTGCCTTTAAGAACCTTTACAGGGAACAACAGCCCTCGTCAGAAGACCTCTTTACTATCTTTAACTAAACTGCTTTAAGAGAAAGTAATTAATTGTTTATGCTATGAAATTGACACATTTTTGCTTTTACTGTTTGCTCACTGACACAATATACCACCAGGGTAAAACAGAAAACAGTACAAACATTTTTCAAGTATCAAAGAAGACAGAGAGCCCAGACACTGAGCTCTAAAGAGGTTCACCTGGAACACTCTTCTTGATTTCATTTGTCTGCAAGAAGAAAAGGAAATGACAAAACGTTGTCAAGCCTTGAAACCTGAAAATGGAAAATATCCTCTTTCTGGAAATCCTTTCCATGGAGGGAAAACAAATAGCCCAAACTAAAAAACATAAATAAAACCTCAAACCACAGTTTTGATTTTCTACCTTTTCAAAAACAGTTTTTTTTTTTTTTCTTTTGGAAAGTCATTTCATTTTCCGTCAACTTCAAGCTGAATCTCAGACATATTTTGACAAACTCTGCTGAAAGCAGATGAACTCTGCTTTGTTATTTATTTAGGGAAAATAATAAAAAATATTTGTCATTGCATCAAGGTCTGGCAAAGAGCTATCAAAGCCTCTGGTCCAGATGTCATGTTCATCTGCAGTCAGGTCCCATTATATGAAAGTTCTCTAATTTACATCATTTAAATGTATTAAATATCATGAGTTGAAAGTTCTCTTGAGTCTAGGTGAATCCTAAAAGGTTCTAAATTATACTATCGCTGACCACTGCGTTTTCTACCGTAACTAAGGCTTTGCATGCAGGTGCTATAAATGCAGACCACTTACTATAGCTGTTGGTGATGGATAGTTTGGCAATTTTACATAAGATGCAATAAAGTGACTTGAACACTGTTAGGAAACACTTATTAAGGGAAATTTATTGTTATTGGCTCTGGTGACTGAAATATTATTGCTATCTACTGTGGCAAAACCAACACTCCCACACTGGACAGATGGTTTACTTAAAAAGCTGAAAGAAAAAAAACACAAAACAACACACCAACCTGCTGAGAGGTTTCAGCTAGAAGAGAAAAACTGATCAGAAATAGCTATTAGCTAATTAAATCTATATATATATATTTGGACACTGGAACTATTTATACGGAAAAGAAAATTTTATGAGAGAAACTTTGTGTCAGAATACTACATTTTTAATCACATTACTATTTTTTTTTCTACATAATGCTTTAAATCATGCAATCATAATAATGCTTTAAAGCATTTTTGTTTGGTGTCAAATGAAGATTGGCACAGTTGGTCAGAAAATAATATTTTCATTGTATATATTTGTTCAATTGTTTTACTGAATAGAAATTCCTAACGTCTGAGATTTGGGGATATCCTTTCATACTGACAATTTAATCAAAGCATATGTGCTAGTAATTTATTAAGGAATGAAGCTACTGCCAGGGAATTAAAGAGGTCTGTGTGTGCCCTTTTTATAGATTACATTCCTTTAATAGTTATAAACAAAATGCTATGATATAATTGAAATGGAATATTTTTTACCTCAATGGAACACCTTGGTAAATATTATTTTAAAAAGGGAAAATTGTTTGTTTCAACGTGTCACTGGAAATATTTGCGCAAATACTGTTTCATTACTCACTGGTGTATTTTAAGTCCCTTCCCATCTGTCTAAAGGTGGATTTTAATCCCCACTAGGTGGCACAAGGGTTATTCAGAAGCAAAAGTCTGGACTGTAACAAAAGCTTAACCAGTCTTCCATAAATCCTGTGTCTTATACATGGAAATTATAACCAACCAATTTATATCTATTCCTTGATAGGGATAACAGCTAAAAGCAATGCAATCATCCAAATATTGGTCTGAATCAAAATAGTAGCCAAATTACCAAAAACTGTTTTGTGCTGTAGCTTAACATATCTTCTTGGGCGGTTTTTTTTTTTGGTTTTTTTTTGTTTGGTTTTTTTTTTTTTCCCCTGGACTAGACATATCTGAAAGTCCTGGGGGAATTCTGTAACTTAATCAAAACGGCCCGTTCCAAACTGCGACCTCCTGTAGGCATGTTGCCAGGAATTTGTAAAGTCTCTGGGAAATTAGTGGTAGAAGGCACTGCAGATTTTAATGCCTGCAAGCAATTGCTTTTCACTCCAATACAAGTAAGTAAATAATGCTCCAATGTTATAATATTTTTTAGGGTTTTTTTTCAGGATTTGTTCTTTTCTTTTTTTGGTTGTTTGCTTTTCTAGAGTTACACAGCAAGATAAATGGAGACATGCGCAATGAAAATAGTCCTGACAGAAAGGGAGGAGGTGGTAATGAAAAAATTATTTTAAGTTATTCTACCCAAATGCCTGTTGGCAACCCCCGTGACAGTGCCCTCTTCCTACCAGCATTTCACTAGGTTGCTCTGTATTTATTTGCTTGAATATCTGCCTTTTCTGCCTACTTGAAATATATCCCAAGAGTTTGAAGCTACAGTCTTAAAAAAGACATTCTAATATAAAGAACACACATTCACAAAGCAGTGATTTTATTCAGTGTCCAGCATGGACCTGCCCCAGCGGTTAATCACAGTTGCACAGCAGTGCATGCGTTTCTGTAACACCTCCTGCCTTATGGCTGTAGTAGTTATGTAGTAAAGGGGGCACAAGGCTGAGGAAGAAAAAGGAAGGTCGCTTAAGTAAGTTAAATGAGGTACTCAAGTGTATTCCTAATTCTATCGCAGGGTTTCCACACACTGTAGGAGGAGTGACTTATGCAGATCTTTAAAATAATATCACCTTACCTTAAAAAGATACTGCAAAGCTGAATTTAGTAACTCACAGGCATTCCTCAACTTTATATATCTGCAGTTTTGCAAAATGAACACTCTTGAACTGTATCTTTGCAAGTTTTCATCTCAATGCTTCTAATTAAAATAATTCCACCAACAAAAAAAGCCATTTTTCAATTCAGCCACTATATATTCATCTACTACACTACAAGTTTTCTTCTCGCTATCTAGCTAACACACTCATGATACTCTGCACTCCCTCTTTGTTGCTGCTTCTGAGAATTCATGCATTATGACACGGCAAATAGAAAGACATGGAGATACAATTACATTAGCTGTAAAGGTTGCTATCTAAGTAACAGGATTTTGCTTCTAAAATAAGAAGGTAAAGTGGACTCACGATTATTTGCATTTGCTCTTTCAAGCCTGTAAAACCTGCATTTTGCAAACACATTAGAGTCCAGGATAATCAACAAAAAACTTAAAATCAGGAGTCCCAGATAAATTAGAAGGAAAATATTTCTCCCAGCTTTGACAGGGTTGCTCAAATGGCAAGTATTGAATACGTTACTTCCACAAAAGAAGTGGAAAGCTAGTAGAAAGAGAAGAATCTGCACCTAGAAAAAATGCCTCCTTCCCTGAAAGGTCAAAGGAATTTTAATGCTTGAACTATGAACAGGGATGCATGCTTTCTGTGGTTTCACCGAGTCCCATTGCCCTAAAAAAAGAATTATTAATGATTCATTAAGTATTTCCTTCATTCACCTGCCTTTATCTTCCAGCTGACCCAGTTTTGTGCTTTTGTTTGCCAGTGGTCTGTACTTCCAGGTTGCTGTGGGTCTATCTGGCCACCTATTCCTATTTGGTTACCATTCAGGAAGTTATTTTGTTTGTTGTTTTTTTAACCTTTCTTGGCAGCCCTACAGTGATCCACGTGGGTAAAAGCTCCTAGGACTGAGAAGTCTTAATTAGGTAAGTATCTGCAGCAAACCCCAGACAGACTTCAGATGAGGTAAATGGATTTGGGAGTTCTGCTGGTGGACATCACAGCAAGGGACAAATGGAAATGTCAGTTGCTGCTCTTGGTACCGTCCCCTCCCATTTCTTGCAGGATGGGAGGTTTGCTGTAGCAGGCCCAGTGTAGGCTCTGCCTCTTGCTTGCCTACGTGACCTGAGCAACAGCTCCCAGTGCTGGTTTCAATTCATTATTCCCATCCCAGTTTGCAAGACTTGTGAGCTGGTTCCCTGTGTCGTGCTCAGAAAGGAGCTGGTACTGCAGTGCCGCTGTGTTCTTCTAAAAAACCTGCCCTGTGGGGCAGGGGTTGGAGGGGAAGAGGTGCAGCTAGGGTTTGTACCCAGGGCTGGTGTACTGAAAAGGGGAAAAACAAATGATCAGTGTAAACTGCACTGTGCCGGTGAATGCTTGTGTGTTAAAAGCTCCCGGAGCCCTGCACGAAATTTCACTGTACAAACAACAACAATCTGGATAAAGATAAAAGGAACACAGATTATAAAACACAGAGGAAGGAATGACAGAAGGTAAAACAACTGGATAGGTAGGGCATGGTAAAAAGCTTATTAAGATGCAATTTGATAACCCTTTATGGGAACCTGAAGTTAGCATGGAAGGCAGGAAGGGCATGCAGGCAATCATTTCTTTTGGGATAAGGATTCCCATATCTAAAAGTAGCAACAAAATCACTTGAATAAAAAGACATTTCCATTTGTTGGAGCAGTGATTCTCTGTCATCAGTCTTCCCTCTTCCTATGGTAGCCCTCGCAGCTTACTCTCGAAGAAAGCAAGGCTGGTATAACCGCAGCTATAGTTAGGAGTCCAGGTATAATGGAATGAATAAGTCAAGAACAGCTAGGGCTCGTAACCCTCTTCTACAGAAATAAGCATGTTCAGTAATTAATTATTCAAAATTAAGCAAGAAAAAGAATTGTTTGAGAGCTGCTGGAAAAAAAAATGCCTCCATCCTAAGGAACCTAAACTTTTGTTTGACACAGCAGAAATACAAATTCAAAGAGTAGGAAGGGAAGAACAAGGTTTCTGTTAATAATACCAGAATTTTACAGAGCAAGATGAGTGCACAGAGTTGTTTTGGCATACATTATAAACAGATCAATGTTTATCTCTCATATGTGTGACAGCAAAAATACCAGCAATAACCTTGGTGAAGACAAGTTAGAAGCCACACAGCCACCCAGACTTTCAGGAAACCCACACCTTCTGTTAAAAAAAATGCATTATTTTCAAAATCCCTCACCCAGTTGCTTCAGTTTTACACCATTTCAGCTGAGACTGAGATTTAATCACAGATGCTTGGTACAATAGAATGAAGAACACAGCTAAAAAGAGAATCAGGTTCCCAAAGAGACCAGGCGTTATGGAGGAGCCAGTGACTTGGCACAGCGAGCTGAGGCCAGGTGAAGGCAGACAAACATGTGAGCCTCTGAGTCAAGTCCTTCTTCTTGCCCCTCCGGCTGCCGCAAGTATCCCAGCAAATCCACCATGCTTGCTCCTGAAATACTCATTGCATGGGACCTCTTTGATACAGTATTGTTTTATGAAACAAAGGAGGCGGGGAAAACTCAGTTTCCACAAAGCAAGAAGACATTAAAAACGACAGATGAGAAGAAGAAAAGCAACTTGTTCCCATGCCTATTCTCTCACAGTGAATTGCTGTAGCAGAAGAAAGGCACAGATAAGCAGTGGCCCATCTGATAAAACGATCTCCCCCAGTGATAGCAGGAGGCAGCTAAGGGACCGGCTCTGGTGCCGGCTCAGCTGGGAGCCCTGGTGGCTCCTTGCTGCTTGGGGAGCAGCTGTTGCAGAAAGGCAGCGAGTGTACAGTATCCGAAACTCATGGGCACCAGGAAAATGCACCGCCTGGAATTATCCGTATGTGCATGAAATACAGAGGGAGAGGGCATGTGGAAGGAAAACTGGAGCTGGCTCCTCAAGTGGCTCTGTGCTGACATGTATGAGACTAGAGTTCACATCCTGACTGGCTTCTTTATCTTTACTCTTTAAGTGACATTCATATTTTAGTAATAACTAGTAATTTTCATGGGTCAGCCCAGAAGTGATGTGCAAGGCATAAACCATGTTATTATGAAAGAGAACATGTGGCTATTGTGTTACATTTACAAAAACCTTGGACTTCAAGAAGTCAAACACTGTTGCATCGTATGATTATTTCCAGCAATAGCCGGGCAAGACTGAACAGTGTCGGAATGTGCTGGAGCCGCTATATTTATGCACAGTGTTTCCAGCAAAGTAGGTTTTGATTTTTTTATAATCCTTGTAGCTACAAGGATTCTGCATCCTGAGCTCTTCTGTGCACTTCAATGTATTGTTCTCAGATGTACAAAAAAAAAAAAAAATAATACACCATTCCCTGCTTTGCTTCCTTTGGTAGTGCTGCAGCAGAGCTCAACATTGCTTATATACAAAAACGTCTATGTCATAAATCCCTCATGACTCTACAGATCATGAGAAATTTCACATCAGTGGCCAGTTAAAACAACACGTACCCCTAGTCTCCCAGGAAGGAAGTAGTTCTTAGCATTTTAGGTTTATGGTCCAAGAGAGCTCTTGGTATTTCTTTCTAAAAACATTAAGGAGATATTTGAGGGCATAAAATACAACATGATGCTCAAGCTCCACCGAAATAAATAACAGTGTAAACATGGTGTCCAACCTGCCTCTGCCCTAAAGGCTTATCTCCTCTTCAATATTGGTTATATTGCCAGTTCAACTCTGTTCAGACTGTTTCAACAGTATGAGCTTTCAAAGAAGACATATTAGGACAAGTTCACTTACATGAGGAGGATGGATCGTTTTCCCTGTAGCACAAGGTAACTAGTTTGAATTTGTAACCGTAAACTGAACCGTAGCTGTGAATAGGAATGCAGGACCCACATCGCTGTAGTATAGTCTGACCAGAGAGGGCAAACAATGACATGGTGGTGCGGTGGTGTAACAGCTGAAAGTCATGTTTAAGAGCTTTTCAAAGTTGAGGCAGCTCAGTATTCCTGTCCTGCTTGTAGGTGGATCCATAACCACTGGCTGCTGGCTCCCTTCAGAGACCAAGTACTTACACCAGATGGACCTCTGCTTCTTAAGTCTGCACAGCCAAAATAATGTTTTGGGGAGACATAAAACTAATTTTGCATCAAACGGGTAGCAACTCTGAGCAGAGAGCGAACAAACAACACTGCTCTGGTCCCTGAATACAATTGTTTTAAAACAATAATGTACATTACTTAGCATCATCAAAGCATGCATTATTTATCGATTTATTTATGTTTTAAAGGTGCATTTGGTCTACATTAGGTCAGAACCAGCTATCATGTGTATGGGCACCTCCAGTAGTGACAAACTCCATCATATCAGATTTGAAACATTATCGGGGGAAAAAGTAAGGGGGATCAGCCCAGGTGAATGGCATATGAGGGAGCTTTTATAATTTACTTTGTGTCTGCACCACTGAAGGATTTAATTGAAATGCTCTATCATCAATATAGCACACAGCAGGATTTTCTGGATTTTTTGTTGTACTTATCATCAAAATGCTGGATTTCCCAGCCATTCTCAATAGTATGTGCCAAAAAATATAATTTCTACCTAAATGCTTAATGAAAATTAAAGCATTGGGGTACCTAGCCATCACTGAAAATGATCTATTGATTTGAACAGGCATTTAGCATCCAGTGTCTGTAGCTTTTTAAAAAATCCTACCCTTAATCACAAAACATGGCCCAGTTTCTGAGATTCAGATTATCTGCATTCCTACTGTAGTAAGAAATTATGAATGCATACAGGAATTCCAAGATCTTGAAGGAAGTAACACTAACTTAATTATTGACACTTAACAATACTAATTGTTGCCAGAGAACTGGTAAGAGCTTCAAAAGGCAAAATGTGTCCACAAGGGACAGTTCTGGATCGCAGTCACTCTGCTATGTATTAATATTTACCTTCGCTTTTGAAATGGAGAACATTCAATGTAGCCTGTTTTGATCTGAGCTTGCTTTTCCAAATGTCTCTGTTTCCCCACCTATCCCTCTCATTAACCTTTATTGCTGTTTCATGACGTTTTCAGCTGAAAACATACTCATAGAGTCAGTATCCTCCAAGCTCCAGTTTATTAGTGAATACAACTAAGCTGCAACTCTTTAGGTTCCACGTAAACCTATCAATATTCCCATGCTGGCTGTGCTTTCAGCTGCAGGAGAAATGTTCTACGTCTGCAGCTGCAGCGTATTAAAACTAAAAAATGAGGGGTTTGATGGCACTTGCACATTTCTGCCCTTTCATCTGTCCTTTATCACTCATTTACTCACAGGAGGAAGTGACTTTTCCTGCCAAGGTAGAGGTAAATTGTGTCAGACGAGGGCAAAAAAGGAAAAAGATTCATTAGTGTACCAGAGGAAACAATTTCTGAGATGCAAAGTGTCAGCAGAAATCAGGGCTTCTACTGTTTCACTCCCATGACCTTATTCAAAATGGCATAATAAACCACATGCTTTTTGCTATTAGAAATAATTTTCAAATTATAGGACCTAGATGAATTACTGTTTCACTAGAGCCTCTCTACTCATCAACACTTGTTTTTCTTTTCATAAAGCAGAGGAAAAGCTTTTCTGAGAAGTAGAAATAAAAATGCGTGTTCTACTTGTAAAAATGTGAGAGTTGGGCAATAATAAATGCTGATGTAATTGGAAGTACTGTCCTTAATTCCAACGCTGCAAGATTTCACACTCAGTTTATTTCAACACACTTTATAATTTCAACTTTTTTTTTTCCATTTGAGTAATTTAGCACATTTGAAATGCTTCTTGCCTCTCTTATTTTGTAATGCAAAAAATAATTTTAAAAAATAATAAAAAGTAAGATTGAAACAAACCTAAATATTATTTAGACTGCAAAGACAAACTGGAGACATGAATGCACATGCAAGTTTGCTGGCATGGGCAAAGAGAAGGTCAGCTGGAAACAG